>NC_084573.2:20972500-21187500 GCF_033978685.3 Nerophis lumbriciformis
GAAAAGGTTGGACTGCTTTGTACTGTACAATATGAACCATAAATAAATCAAATAACCACGCCACATAGATACTAACACGATTAGCTTTTAGCTAGTCAAACCTTAAGTGGCTAATGAGGTACTTTTCAACAAACTTGGCAAAAAACATGTCATTTTGATCACTTGAGACACGATTAGACGTCAAAGCGTTAAAGCTCTGCAATATAAAACATTAAAAACGATGTTATAGTAGGTTCGTAAGAATGTTTATAATTGTGGCTGTAGTATAAAACTGCATTGTATCATACTGGGAGATGTTTCTTGTCAGGAACTCGCATGGTGGCAGTGGTGTGACCCCAGGATGCAGAGAGAAGAAGCGACGTGCAGGTAATAAGGAGGTTTAATGAACAAAGAGACCAAGAGGCACACCATGACCATTACTCACAAAAGACAACGAACCAGTGTCACAAGGGAGGCAACACAAAGAGATACACCCTCCTGATTAGTGATCGGAGGCGGGTGAGTCCCCTGAACACCAATCAGATAACAGTTGTGAAGTCACGGAAAGACATACAGTAACTAAAACAGGAAGTGGAACAAAAATAAAGAAGGAACACTTATCAGAAGCATGCAAGTCCCCGGATCACTAATCCGAGAAACAGTTGTGAAGTCACTGCAAGACATAACTAAAACAGGAAGTGGAACACAAATAAGGAAGAAACTCTAATCAGAAGCATGTAAGTCCCGTGATCACTAATCAGAGAAACAGTTGTGAAGTCACTGCAAGACGTACCTAAACAGGAAGTGGAACAAAAACAAAGAACAACCACTAAACACAAAAACCCCAAATCTGTCACGCAGATCATGACAGTGTTTTAATAAACAGCACATGTATTTGTTTACGCAAACTGTGCAGCTGTATTTCAAGGTTTTGCGATTGTTGATATTATTAGCCGTGTTCTGCTGTGTCGATTCATCAAATGCCAAACGCAGCGGGTGTGTGTGTGTGGAACTGTGTGTGCGTGTGTTTGTGTGTGTATGTGACACAGAGGGAGCCGAGCTAAGCAACAGCAAGCTGAGCTCTGCTCCGACAGGATGAATTAAACATCGACAGGGTGCATCAATACAAACCTCATTAATCCTGCTTCACAACTGATATGTGGACTAAGTCATTAACTTGCCAAAGGAGCTGATCATGTCTCGCTCAAATTTGTACGGACAAAGTTTAACATGGTACTTGCTATCTGCTAATAATTCAGTATGTACAATTGAATAGCTGAGTTGCTCAGGCAGTAATGTGTTTATAGAAGTTTAGATTGGGGTAAGTAATTTCTTAATGGGGAAGGACGTTAATGTCTCTTGTTTTCATGTTAGCATTTAAGCTGGCGCCAGTCAGTCTGTGAGTTTATTAATGTGCAGTTATCAGTTGTGGGATTTTTACCACGGTTATCATTAATACCGTTTATCGTTACATCCCTGCACTGTACTTACATTTTTTATGGTAACTTGAATTGAAAGCTTTTTGATGGCGCAATCTGCAGGGAGGAAAAAAAAAAAAGAGTGTGGCATCTATGAATCCATCGGGGCACAGGAAGTTGTCTCAGAAATCAGTCCACTCAACATTTACCAGCAGGAAGATGCTTTGACGAGACATGATGTGTGCAAAAGTTAACAAAGTGCAACGTTTACTCGTGACGACGTTCAGCACAATGATTAGAAAATGTGAATTACCTTCAGTACTAGGGATGTGCCAATCAATCGGCCGATTTTCGTCTAAAAAAATTATGTGACTGCCATTTCTGATGTCATCCTTTTAATGTCGATCACTAACGCCGATCCCCACTGGCTGACATTGTACAAAACCCAAAAACCAGTGAAGTTGGCACATTGTGTAATTCGTAAATAAAAACAGACTACAATGATTTGCAAATCCTTTTCAACTTATATTCAATTGAATAGACTGCAAAGACAAGATATTTAATGTTCGAACTGAGAAAACTTTTTTTTTTTCCAAATAATCATTAACTTAGAATTTAATGGCAGCAACACATTGCAAACAAGTTGGCACAGGGGCATTTTTACCACTGTGTTACATGGCCTTTCCTTTTAACAACACTCAGTTAACTTTTGGGAACTGAGTAGACCAATTTTTGAAACTTTTCAGGTGGAATTCTTTCCCATTCTTGCTTGATGTACAGCTTAAGTTGTTCAACAGTAAGGGGGTCTCCGTTGTCGTATTTTAGGCTTCATAATGCGCCACACATTTTCAATGGGAGACAGGTCTGGACTACAGGCAGGCCAGTCTAGTACCTGCACTCTTTTACTATGAAGCCACGTTGATGTAACACGTCCATGGTAACGTTGCTTGGATGGCAACATATGAACCTGTATGTACCTTTCAGCATTAATGGCGCCTTCACAGATGTGTAAGTTACCCATGTCTTGGGCACTAATACACCCCCATACCATCACAGATGCTGGCTTTTCAACTTTGCGTCTATAACAATCCGGATGGTTCTTTTCCTCTTTGGTCCGGAGGACACGACGTCCACAGTTTCCAAAAACAATTTGAAATGTGGACTCGTCAGACCACAGAACACTTTTCCACTTTGTATCAGTCCATCTTAGATGAGCTCAGGCCCAGCGAAGCCGACAGTGTTTCTGGGTGTTGTTGATAAACGGTTTTCGCCTTGCATAGGAGAGTTTTAACTTGCACTTACAGATGTAGTGGCCAACTATAGTTACTGACAGTGGGTTTCTGAAGTGTTCCTGAGCCCATGTGGTGATATCCTTTCCACACTGATGTCGCTTGTTGATGCATTACAGCCTGAGGGATCGAAGGTCACGGGCTTAGCTGCTTACGTGCAGTGATTTCTCCAGATTCTCTGAACCCTTTGATGATGTTACGGACCCTAGATGGTGAAATCCCTAAATTCTTTGCAATAGCTGGTTGAGAATTTTTTTTCTTAAACTGTTCAACAATTTGCTCACGCATTTGTTGACAAAGTGGTGACCCTCGCCCCATCCTTGTTTGTGAATGACTGAGCATTTCATGGAAGCTGCTTTTTTACCCAATCATGGCACCCACCCGTTCCCAATTTGCCGGTTCACCTGTGGGATGTTCCAAATAAGTGTTTGATGAGCATTCCTCAATTTTATCAGTATTTATTGCCACCTTTCCCAACTTCTTTGTCACGTGTTGCTGGCATCAAATTCTAAAGTTAATGATTATTTGCAAAAAAAAATATGTTTATCAGTTTGAACATCAAATATGTTGTCTTTGTAGCATATTCAACTGAATATGGGTTGAAAATGATTTGCAAATCATTGTATTCTGTTTATATTTACATCTAACACAATTTCCCAACTCATATGGAAACAGGGTTTGTATTACTTTAATTTATTTTCACGTAAAAAACACTAATTTTTAAAGCTGTTGTGACATTTATCTTATAGTTGTAGTGACTTCCTCTCGGTCAACTTTCTTTGTTTTCACTTTATCGAAGTGCGCATGCAAGTGACGTCGAGGCCAAATTAGGGCCTGTGCGTGTTTACACTGGAGTCTGATAAAAATCACATTTTACTTGCAGTGTAAACAGTCAGTTGGAAAAAATGTGATTAAAAAAATCTGATTTGGGCCACTTTGGCCTGCAGTGTTAACATAGTCAAAGAGAACAGGGAACTATCTTACATGTTGTGTTGATATTTTTAAACTTTCAACAGCACTAAATAATCCATCCATCCATCCATTTCCTACCGCTTGTCCCTTTTGGGGTCGCGGGGAGGGTGCTGGAGCCTATCGCAGCTGCATTCGGGCGGAAGGCGGGGTACACCCTGGACAAGTCGCCACCTCATCGCAGGGCCAACACAGATAGACAGACAACATTCACACTCACATTCACACACTAGGGCCAATTTAGTGTTGCCAATCAACCTATCCCCAGGTGCATGTTTTTGGAGGTGGTAGGAAGCCGGAGTACCCGGAGGGAACCCAAGCAGTTACGGGGAGAACATGCAAACTCCACAGAGAAAGATCCCAAACCCGAGATTGAACTCAGGACTACCCAGGACCTTCGTATTGTGAGGCGCATGAACTAACCCCTGTGCTACCTTGCTGCCCTAGCACTAAATAAAGCACTACATAAATTGAAATATATACAGTTAATACATGGTATCGGCCGATCTCACTCATGGAATGGGCAGCATAAAACCCTGACGGGAACGTCCCTATTTAGTCCACATATTTTCAGAACTACAGTACAGTAATGTATGAGCCACATTTTCCCATCAGGAAGACAATCAAGTGTGTGTTGAAACTATAAGCGGCGTTTGCATTTTAGTGATGGTGCACGCAGCACACTGAGCTGCTGACCACTTAATTACACGACGAGACAAAACACGCTTGTGCAGCGGGTACAGTGGGGTCCTTCAGAGAGGAATCTGCATGGATTTACAGAAAGCCTCTTTGTTAAGGGCTGTCTTTGTCTTCTGAATGTCTTTCTATCGCTTTAAGGACCAACGAAACGCTTTGAACATTGTAGGGTTTAAGATTTAGTTTCAGACATTCTGTAAACATTGAGTAGAGGTGCTTTAGAATGATTTAGTGTTACATTGTGTTCCAGCTCTATAAAGGGACTAACATGATGATATATTTTGCCTGTTCTTTGTGTTCATTCATTCATATTCATTGTGTTCCGTTAAAAGGCTGATTCATGTCAGGGATTTTCTCTCATGCATGCCATGCATCCTCCTGATAGGCTGGCCATTGTTACAGAGGCAATCACAGTACATGTATAATGATCAGTCAGCATATTCTATTATTTTCTTACTAAATAAGTCCAAAACCATCTTATGTAAATACAATTTAAAATTATCTTAAAGCTGGAAAAGCCATTATTTGTACAGATGTCCGATAATGGCTTTTTTGCCGATATCCGATATTCCGATATTGTCCAACTCTTAATTACAGATTCCGATATATACAGTCGTGGAATTAACACATTATTATGCCTACCGTATTTTTCGGACTATAAGTCGCAGTTTTTTTCATAGTTTGGCCGGGCTCCAGCGCGACTTATATATGTTTTTTTTCCTTTTTTACTATGCATTTTCGGCAGGTGCGACTTATACTCCGGTGCGACTAATACTCCAAAAAATATGGTAATTTTGTTGTGATGCCCCGCTGGATGCATTAAACAATGTAACAAGGTTTTCCAAAATAAATCAACTCAAGTTATGATAAAAAAAAATGACTACATGGCACTGCCATATTTATTATTGAAGTCACAAAGTGCATTATTTTTTTTAACATGCCTCAAAACAGCAGCTTGGAATTTGGGACATGCTCTCCCTGAGAGAGCATGAGGAGGTTGAGGTGGGGGGGGGGGGGGGGGGGATTGAGGTGGGGTGGGGGGGTATATTGTAGCGTCCCAGAAGAGTTAGTGCTGCAAGGGGTTCTGGGTATTTGTTCTGTTGTGTTTGTGTTGTGTTACGGTGCGGATGTTCTCCCGAAATGTGTTTGTCATTCTTGTTTGGTGTGGGTTCACAGTGTGGCGCATATTTGTAACAGTGTTAAAGTTGTTTATACGGCCACCCTCAGTGTGACCTGTATGGCTGTTGACCAAGTATGCCTTGCATTTACTTGTGTGTGTGAAAAGCCGTAGATATTATGTGATTGGGCCGGCACGCAAAGGCAGTACCTTTAAGGTTTATTGGCACTCTGTACTTCTCCCTACGTCCGTACACACAGTGGCGTTTTAAAAAGTCATACTTTTTACTTTTTGAAACAGATACCGATAATTTTGAAACCGATGCTGATAATTTCCGATATTAAATTTTAAAGCATTTATCGGCCGATAATATCGGCTGCCTGATATTATCGGACATCTCTAATTATTTTCCACAGTCATTGTTTTCTTTACATTTCAAAGTAGGAATTGTAACTGTGGTGTTTTGACGGTGCTCTCAAGAACCGCTGAACAGAGTAGGATGCCACAACGCCCGCCAGAATTTATAAATAATAATAGTAGATTTTATTTGTTAAACATTTTTCATTTAAATCAATCTTAAAAGTGCTACAGCACAAACCATTATTAAAAACAATGAAAGCTCTGAATTAGGGATATTATTTATTACCTTAAATTGGAGACAATTAGACTGACATTGACACTGTGTACTTTCAGGAAAGTATGGGGTGGTTTCCTAAAATATGTAAAAGAGACTGATCTCAAATTTAACCCAGAGTGAAAAGTAATTGAAAGGTAGATAATTGATGAGCCTTTTGTCTGCTTTTGTGTATTGCTGCACAGTCTTGCGGACATTCAGGAGTGCTGTCACTTGACAGTTTTTTTTTCTAGTTTATTATTATTTTATTTTATATATAATGTTTGTGGGTTACTTGTTTAGGAAAAAAAAATAACATTTGACATGTGTTTGGTTGGATTTCTGGCCTGTATGTCAAAAATCCAATAAACAAATGTTTAAAAAACAATAAAAGCTTGACCAATAAAAAAGTTGAAATACTAAGACTAAAACACTACCAGTGAATCATAAAAAACAAAACATTCAAAATAGTGGCTTTTGTAACTGTGTTTCTTTTCTTTAGTTATTTAAAAAAAAAAAAAACTTCAAAAGATTTCAGTGTGTACTTTTTGAGCACTTTCAACAATACCAGGACAATAATGATAACCCTGATATAAAATGTTCGCCTTGTTAAATTCCTCCTTATGACGTATATGCGCAGCGGGTAAGTGCCGAAATGGCCAACAAAACTGTATTTTAAAAAATTTACACATAAAAAACTAGCATTATCGATTAAAAAATTAATTATTAATCTATTTAGCATCGGTTAAATATGTATCACAATTTGGGTGTGAATAGCATTTTTACTAAATTATAGTAGTGAAAATGTTTTATACCAAGTCTCTACAAAAAACGCAATAGCACACTTTCAAAAAGCTTACGGTATCTTTTTAAATGTCAAATTTGCGCGAATTGTTGTAAACCAGATGATGTATTAAATTTGTGTTATTGAACGCTACATACAATTTTTGGACAGAATAAAGTGGCAATAGCACACTTTCAAAAAGCTGACGGTATCTTTTTAAATGTCAAATTTGCGCGAATTGTTGTAAATCAGATGATGTATTTAATTTGTGTTATTGAATACTACATACAATTTTTGGACAGAATAAAGTGGCTGGTGCACACTTTCAAAAAGCTGACGGTATCTTTTTAAATGTCAAATTTGCGCGAATTGTTGTAAATCAGATGATGTATTTAATTTGTGTTATTGAATACTACATACAATTTTTTGACAGAATAAAGTGGCTGGTGCACAAAAACTAAACAAACTTTGGGTTTTGCCCTCACAGCCTTCCTGTAACCAGAGACTTACTCCCTGAGTTAGTAAACAAAAACTACATTTTTTTTGTAATAATAGGAACAAGAAAAAAAAGTATCTAATAGTTTAGTATTGTTTTAGATACTGATACTTTAATATTGATTGGTTGATTGATTGAAACTTTTATTAGTAGATTGCACAGTGAAGTACATATTCCGTACAATTGACCACTAAATGGTAACACCCAAATAAGTTTTTCAACTTGTTTAAGTCGGGGTCCACTTAAATTGATTCATGATACAGATATATACTATTTTCATAATACAGTCATCACACAAGATAATCATCAGAGTATATACATTGCATTATTTACAATCCGGGGTGTGGGATATGGAGGGGGGTTAGGTTTGGTTGGTATCAACACTTCAGGTATCAATAGTATCGACATCTGGATCGATCAGCTGCTTTACTTTGAAGCTTTAGCGGTTAGCTTTTTGTGCCGCTCTGCTCGGGTTGTGTGTGTGTAGCATCCTTAGCCATTCCTTTTCCTCTAGAATAAGTTTATTTTTTCACAAAGGTTTTAAGGATTAGTATCTTCAAAGTGGCTTCGCACTGTGGATAGATAACGCGCTCGTTCTAGCTTGCTCTCAAAAATCGAGCCGGTGTTCTGGCAAGACGCGCATCCTCCTGGAATTCATGCAACTCCTGCATCTGTGTAACAAGGAACATGGACATGAAAAATGGCCTGGCTTATACATACAAAAAGCATTCTGTCATTCATTTTGGAAAACTTTGTGTCAAAACATTTAAAAAAAACAAAAACAATGACAATATGATTCATGGTTTATGCCTAACTCAAAAAGAATTTTAATCATTTCCATCTGTGTTCCTGAAAAACCCACATGTTTGTCATACACTCATGTATGTACACTTCAGTAGGCCAGTGGTTCTGAAACTTTTTCACCAAGTAACACCTCAGAAAATACTTCGGCTCTAGAGCAACCTATTCAACTGGCGCCCCGCCGGCCACATCTAGCCCGCCAAAGCATTTCATTTGGCCCGCAGAACATCTTTTTTTTTTTTCATTTATTTATTTATTTCAGGCAATGACATAAAAAAGTACAAAGTTGACAACACATAATAATATAAATTAATATAGTGCAAAAGGTAATGTATAGTATGTAATGCATGATTGTCCAGTTTTGCCTGAAAGGGAGTGGGAAGAAGATACTTTACTTAATCCCACCCCCAGTTCTACACTCAGTGATTATTCACATGAGTTTCACTCTTACTTTGTTCAAGGATTATAATACACATGTTGTATCATAGTGGCATTACCACAGGTAACAATAATTATTACACTGTAACAATAATTTGTATCAACAATGTAGGAATAATGAATATACCAACAATGGTATTAGACAACATAGCAATAATGGTAAGGAAACATTGAGCACATGTTAACACTTTGAGACAGAGTACAGCAGCAGGTCAAATTAAACACCCTCATCTCTATATTTGAACCAGACCCCATGTTTGTATAATCATTTAAATCGATTGATTAATAGTTTAATTAATTAACATCAACCAAAAAGGCTTGATGAAACCATTAAAACTAGGGTTGATCATGTATGCAGTACCGTACTCCCGCCGCCAACAGAGGCATACGTATGTGTCACAGTGAAGCAGCAGTGGAGTGAGTAGAAGAAGACTACTCATTCAACCCTGGGGGATAAATTTTAATAAATGGCAAAAATCTGACTTTTTAAAAAGCGTTTCAAGCTAAATTTATTGCAATGTTATGCTTAGTACATTTGGTTGAGGAATTCACATTTGTCACATAATTTTGGTCTTTACCTCTGTATGTATGATGAGATTATTGCAGATCTTCAAGATGCAACCTTTTAATCAAATTTGAATGATAGGATATTGAGACTGATCTGGTGGATTTAAAGATTCCTTTTGTATTTATAAATTAAATTGTAAATGGGTGTTTGGTGGGTAGATTTTGAAATTTATTGTAGTGCACTATACTTTGTATATTATATGATGATGTATATTTTAACTCTTGGACCCTGTCCGTAAACTGTGTGCTTCTCGGGATGACCTTTTTGCAAAACGGACTCTGATATTAGTAAAATAAACAATAATAAAATACAAAATCATGTCTGTCTGTAAATAAATAAATAAAATAAATAAATCAAAATCTACTTGAGCAATTGTTCGAGTCTTTGTTTTCTGGCGGACACATTGATCCCGACAAGCAACAACAGCAGAAATCCCAGCGTGTAACTTCGTCACGAAACTTGGTCAAACATTTGTAAATAGATATCATTTGTGCATAGAGATATTTAGTTTGTTTTGTATTAAAATTGCTGACTTCTTGATGTATTTTGTATTCGTGGTTGTGTTGTTTTTTGTCTGAGATTAATGATCAAACCTCGTTTAATACATGTCGAGCTAAATTTGACCAGTAGAGGGCGATAGCGCTAATAGTGATTAGTCACATACAATGTTTGGTGTGTGAATGTTGTGTAATTTCTACATGTGTAAACATTTGTAGTTAATTGTGTGAATATGTCGACACTAAACTTTGTATCTTATTTATGTAAATCTATATAGCTCGGTTGGTAGAGTGGCCGTGCCATCAAATTGAGGGTTGCAGGTTCGATCCCCGCTTCCGCCATCCTAGTCACTGCCGTTGTGTCCTTGGGCAAGACACTTTACCCACCTGCTCCCAGTGCCACCCACACTGGTTTAAATGTAACTTAGATATTGGGTTTTCACTATGTAAAGCGCTTTGAGTCACTAGAGAAAAGCGCTATATAAATATAATTCACTTCACTTCATACACAATGGACGATATACTTTTGTTATGTTTATATTATGTTTATATTTTCAGTCTTACAAACCTAAATGAAGGAATAAGTGTAAACAAATAAAAGAAAGGAAGAAAAATAATTCAAAAGAAGGAACATCTATCCTCAACAAACTCTTGAGCTTCTTTTTCTTCATACTGTTAACTATCTGCACATGTTGGAAACGAGTAGCGAGGGCAGAATAATGAGTTTATTGACAGTGCAGTGTGAAAGCCATTGTGTTTATTACTTTGCAATTAAGTAAAAGCAGTCTCAAATAAATATAACCTGCAGAGGCACTTTCTGACGAAAAATTCACATTTCGATGACCGGCCCCTGAGCCTTTGGGCCCTTGAAACTGCGGCTCGCTTCAATATGTGGTTGAATAGCCCTGCTCTAAAGGTACCACCATGATGACCAACATTAAAATAGGGTAAAGTAGTAGACCCAAGTATTCATTAAAAACAAGACAGAGGTTTTATTTGGCAAGTATATTTAATATATTTGGCCACTGTAATATTACACAGTTTGAACAGTAACACTGCGTTTGAATATAGAAAAATAAAACACTGTACTTTAATCAAGTGATTCTTTGGCGTACCACTACATGGAGCCCGTGTACAACTAGTTAGGGCTGTAAATATTTGAGCACCACCCGACTCGATTCAAAATCAACACTTTTTTAGTAACATTGAGTGCTAGTTCTATGATGAACTACATTCCCTCTTAAAATAGATAAAATGCTCTAATACTTTGTATGTTACTTAAAAGAAAACTGGTTTTGTTTAATAAAATGATCCCAAACATTTAATAAAGTGGCTGAAAAGAACAGATTTTAAAAAGTTAAAAATCGATTTTTTATTTTTTATTTTTTTTAAATCTTTTTGAATCTATTAAGAATCGTTACAAATAGAAATCGCGAATCATTCAAAAATTTTAAAACAATTGACACCCCTACTACTAGTTACAAACTGTATCTCACAACTACTTATTTTTTAAAAGGCACCTACCTATGAGACAGTGTATTATCTATGAAATATTTCCTAACATCTTACACCTTTCCACTGTCTTGTGTTATTTCCGGCCAAAAGGGTACAAATTCTACAACTAGAAATCCCCAATTTTACTACTGACAGTATGTAACCACTTGGGGTGCTCCGATCGGTCACTTCCGATATTGGAGCCTTGCGTACAGGCCGATACTGAGATCTATCCGATACAATTTCGGCGAAAATCATAGTACCAATTGTTATTATTTTGCAGTGTGGCTGTCTTTAAATGAAAGTGGAGTCGTTTTGTTTTTTGATGACACCTTGTGGCCACAATAATTCATTAAATTAAGCTCTAAATTAAATGATGCGGACACATTTGTTCCTGGATACTTTTTCATAAGCTTCTGCCTTGGAGGCATGGTATGTGTAAGTAATATACAATTATAATTATTTGATACTTGTTTAAATTGACAAATGTGTTTTAGACTGTAATATTGTTTAATTAAGGACACTTATTACATATGTTTAGCTTGTGTGCTATTTTGCTCTAAAGTGTTGTGTAGCTGCTAGCTCCTAGTAGCCTATATCCTACCTACGTTTTTTTCAAATGACGTCACTAATTATTGGAGGACTTTTAGATGTTAACTAATTTCGGACATTTTAGATGCAAGCCGATATCATCCGATACTTGTTTTGTTTTTTGCTGATATCAGACAGATATCCAATATCAATATTAGATCAGGACACCCCTAGTAACCACATGAATTTGACTAGAAATTACATATTAATAGGGATTTTTTTCAACAAAATGACATAGCTGAATGACATATCTGGGTTTTTAGCGCTATGTGACAATTAACGTGTTCTTTTCCTACTCTGACTTCCTGATAATGAAGTGAAGAAGCGTGGGAAGCCTTTCATATTGAGCTGCTCACTCATTTGATTTCGCCGGCCTGCAGGGAGCGCCTATGCTATAAATACAAAGTGACGACAACAGGTCTTGCATGTGAGCCAGAAAAGACCGAGCGCAGACAAAGCAGGGAGCTTGATTTAGAAAAGTAGAGACAGGAGACACTGAGATGGACCAGTGGGGCAGAAAGAGAAGAAAACAGAGGTCGAGTCATCTCTGCTGCACGTCATGTTCGATGTATGGTGCACTTAAGGAGCATCAGGACTAAAATCACATTAGTGTCCACTTCAAGTCAATCATCTCTTGGTCTTGTCTTGATGCTGCAGCCAGAAGGAAACAATTTCTAGTGCAACACTTATTTTATTATGTTGTACTGGAGTTAAATATTTCTTAATCAGTTGCAACATGTTTGGTAAAGACATGGGACTAAAACTATTCATAGAGATGGCTGGCTTGACAAATAAAACACAAAAATGCCCTTGGGTGTCACCCAGTGTTGTGATCATCCATGAGTAGGGATGTACTGTCGTGGTCAAAAGTTTACATACACTTGTAAAGAACATGTCATGGCTGTCTTGAGTTTCCAATAATTTCTACAACTCTTATTTTTTTGGTGATATAGAGTGATTGGACCACAAACTTGTTGGTCACAAAAAAACATTCATGAAGTTTGGTTCTTTTATGAATTTATTACGGGTCTACTGTATATGTGACAAAATCTGCTGGGTCAAAAGTACAGACCACAGAACTTTCCTTGGTCTTATCTTTGTCCATGTGATGTCAGATGAAACAAAAATTGAGCTGTTTGGGCACAATACCCAGCAATATGTTTGGAGTAGAAAAGGTGAGGCCTTTAATCCCAGGAACACCACCCTACCGTCAAGCATGGTGGTGGTAGTATTATGCTCTGGGCCTGTTTAGCTGCCAATGGAACTGGTGCTTTACACACAGTAAATGGGACAATGAAAAAGGAGGATTACCTCCAAATTCTTCAGGACAACTGGAGGTTGGGTCTTGGGCGCAGTTGGGTGTTCCGACAGGACAATGACCCCAAACACACGTCAAAAGTAGTAAAGGAATGGCTAAATCAGGCTAGAATTAAGGTTTTAGAATGGCCTTCCCAAAGTCCTGACTTAAACGAGTGGACAATGCTGAAGAAACAAGTCCATGTCAGAAAACCCAACAAATTTAGCTGAACTGCACCAATTTTGTCAAGAGGAGTCGTCAAAAACTCAACCAGAAGCTTGTGGCTGGCTACCAAAAGTGCCTTATTGCAGTGAAACTTGCCAAGGGACATGTAACCAAATATTAACATTGCTGTTGTTACATCTTGGGGGGCGCATTGCTGCGCTGGTAGCGTCCCTTCCAATACAGACGACAAGCAGGTGCGGCATGCAGGTAAGATTTAAGGTTTTAATTATTTTAAGGCAGGATCAAAAATACAAACTGAGGATACTAGCAAGCATGGAGCTAAAAAACACAAAATGTCACCAAGGGTGAAAAAACAAGGAATGCTAGTGCGTACAAACTTACTAAAGCGAGGAGAAAAAACAGGAGAACGTAAACGTTGCCTAAAGCAAACATTGACCCAGCAACTACTGCTGGGTGACAGGAAACTATAAAGGGGAGTGATTAACCAAAACACCTGGTGGGAACACTAATTGCAAAACTAAGACAGGTGAGGAGAATCAGTGCCCATGGAAACCAACAGTAAACAGGGAAAGGTGTGCACCCAGGAAACCGACTAAAACAGAAACATTACCAACATAATTCATGCCATGATCCGGGTAACGGATCATGACAGCTGTATGTATACTTTTGACCCACATTTTCAGTAAACCCATAAAAAATTAATAAAAGAACCAAACTTCATGAATGTTTTTGTGACCAACAAGTCCGTGCTCCAGTCACTCTATCAAAAAAAATAAAAGTTGTGGAAATTATTGGAAAATTTAAGACAGCCATGACATTATGTTCTTTACAAGTGCATGTAAACTTTTGACCACAACTGTATATCGTTAAGATTTTATCGATACGATACCCTTATCGATATTCGTTATCGACACCAGTTTTTAGTTATCGGTACTGGTGTAAATAAAAACGTGGAAAAAGTGCATTTTTTTAATTATTGGTTTTATGAGCACAGGAGGTTGAACACCTCCACAACATGATGTACCATCTCACAGCAGAGAAGACTTTTATCAACTTCTACTTTTTAATTCTTAAACAAGTCAACTATGTTTGCTAATGCAGTTGTTATGTCATGACTGTTCAACTTTTAGGCTTTTGGTTGAGTTTTGAGGCATACTAAACTGATGTGTGTATTAGTATTTAAAGATAGTATACACTATATATATATATATATATATATATATATATATATATATATATATATATATATATATATATATATATAGTATTTAAGGTAAGTGTTTCTATAAGTAAATCATCATTCTTATTAAATGTTTGTCGTGGTGGCAATAAAGACATATTTCATATGTCAGCATGTATCTAAAAGGCTTTACTGTTTTTCTACATGCCTCACACTCAACACTCATATCATGTACACGCACACACACTACAGAACATCAATATTTTAGTGAGGTCTTCACTGTTGAAAGATAGGGCGGTGATAAGATGTTTTTCTTCAGCTTACACACACACACACACACACACACACACACACACACACACACACACACACACACACACACACACACACACACACACAGAGAGAGAGAGAGATCTTTCCCTCCCCCAATTAAACAGGAAGGTAGAAATAAGCATAACAGGAAACAGTCAATCTATCCCTTAAAGGATGTATATTGTGTATTGTATGGGTGGAAATGAGATGAGGTACAGTAAAGGGAAAGTGTGTGTATGTGCGTGTGTGTGTGTGCGTGTGTGTGTGTGTGTGTGGTATGTTGAAAATATGACCTGCAGTACACCACCTTGTTGTTTACTTTGTCATGGGTTATGCTTACAAATGACATGAAATAACACAGTATGAGTCATAACAGGAAATCATTTCTATCAAACCAAATTCTAACCATCAATTTAGTACTTGCTGCAGGCCAGGTACTACTCCGCGAATATGAAACCTATATTTAGTTAATGCAGTCACACTAAATCATGAAAATGTTTTAAAAATTGCTATACTGGGTTGCCTGCGCTGTTGTTTTTCTGACCAACACACCACATGGTGATGCTGTTATTAAACCCCAAATTCTGACCCCATAAGTCAAAATTGACTTGACATTTCTTATACTCTTCAATGTGCTCTACAAATCACCAATTGTAACTTTAGGGTGCCCGTAAAATTTTAGCAAGATTGGTTGAAAAACATGGCCGTAATTAAGCAAAACTGTTGCGACAGTCCTGATCCTATTTTGTATTGTTTCGCTGTTGTTTGCGCTCTTATTTTCGTTGCACTTTCTGTTCTGGTTCCACTAGTTTATGAGCGCTGCCTTCCTCACCTATCCCTGATTGGCAATATGGGCACACCTGTTACTGGTTGCCAATCAAGCTTCTTTATATGCCAGCCCCGCCCTTCAGACAGGGTTGGATTATTGTTTTGTCAACCAAGTAATTAGTAATTGTTGTTGCTTGACTTGCACAACTTTCCCTGTTTGGAGAATTAAAAACATTCTTACCTGAATGTCGTTTCCTGTCTCTGCAGCTTTTCAGAGCTTTTACTGTGCACTATCTCCCTGTTTTGAGAATTAAAGACATTGTTACCTGCACATTGTCTCCGGTCACTGCATCTTGCTTGGGGTCACAACTTTCTCAATGATATGCAACCGTGACAGATCTACCCACCCCGTATACATTCAAGAGATTTTGCTTAGTGGTTAGCATCATACATCATGTAGTGTAGCATGTTTAGCGATTCCTCATTTTCAAGTAATAAAGATACTTGGAAGAAACATAGTTTATTTGCTGCCATGGAGACAAGGATTGAGGACTTGGAAGCAGCTTTGCACTGTGAAGGGACGTTAGCCGCTAGCGACGACAGTATTCAAAGCTCTATCGTCAGGCAAATGTATATCCTTTGCATCGTATACGGTGTATTGTGCAAACCGAGTTCAATAAAATTGTTACACAACAGCAGTCAGCTGACATGAATGCAACGAAATAATGCCCCACAAACAAAAGTTTGATTATCTTTGGAAGCATTTTTTGTTTATTTCCATTTATTTTCTATCATTTCTACAGGGGTTTCACATTTTCCTTAAATGAAGAAGTACCTTCCTCAAGGAATGGACAGCTTTTTAGGACATTTTTGACACACTGAAGCAGAAGCGGGCAAGAACTGAGAAGTCGTGAACCTGTGACTTTGAATGGGATTGTGCTGAAAATTAGAAAATGTTAATTTCCCCTCGGGGATTAATAAAGTATTTCTGATTCTGATTCTGATTGTCAAGGTGTGCTCTGGTCTGTCAACATCCAGAACCTACACCACGGGTCACCAACGCGGTGCCCGCGGGCACAAGGTAGCCCGTAAGGACCAGATGAGTAGCCCGCTGGCCTGTTCTAAAACTAGCTCAAATAGCAGCACTTACCAGTGAGCTGCCTCTATTTTTTAAATTTTATTTATTTACTAGCAGGGCTGGTCTCGCTTTGCTCGACATTTTTGATTCTAAGAGAGACAAAACTCAAATAGAATTTGAAAATCCAAGAAAATATTTTAAAGAGTTGGTCTTCACTAACTGACAAAGAAACAGATAACATTTTTGGTGTCCAGTTCAAAGTGTGACATGATTTATTTAAAAATTTGAGAGTTGACTTTTGTATTTTACATGAGTTATTATTTGTACAAACATGGTGCAAAGTAATTCATGATTTGTTAAAAAATGTTAGTGGCTAGCTAGTTAAAATGGGATATTGTGATTTCACAAGACTGTCTTAGAAGTGATCATTTGAAAATGTTCAAATTGAAAAATGTGCACTTAGAGAAAATATAAAAATAAAGTGTTGCATATTGATATTTATCTGTTTCTATATATATTGTGAGAAATCATTAAGATGATCAGTGTTTCCACAAAGATAAATATCATTAATTATTAATAATAACATAGAGTTAAAGGTAAATTGAGCAAATTGGCTACTTCTGGCAATTTATTTAAGTGTGTATCAAACTGGTAGCCCTTCGCATTAATCAGTACCCAAGAAGTAGCTCTTGGTTTCAAAAAGGTTGGTGACCCCTGACCTACACCGTAACTCCATGGTGAGGAAACCGTTGGAAGAAACACCGACTGACTCGACACAGCCTCAAAAGCATGCTCTGACCTACAGTAATTTGTTATGGTATGAGAGGAGATGCATTTCAAATTGATCTTATCTATAATTGTTTTTTATAGACTCATCTACTTCTTATCTATCAGGCTGACTGCTTGAGAGCCTAATAGTCATCTCAGGGTATCGCCTCGGTTCCAGCTTTTGGAGAGGCGGTGCATTTTGACAATCACAGACACAAACAATAGAATAGAATGACTGGAATGTCCCCGTTCCTTGTCAGGTCTGTAAACTTTTATAAATAAATCAAAAAGGACTCTAAAATAATCCACAAAATTAAGATATGTTAGTAGGATTGTAATTCATATTAAAGTTAAAGTACCCATGATTGTCACACACACACCAGGTGTGGCGAAATTATTCTCTGCATTTGACCCATCACCCTTGATCACCCCCTGGGAGGTGAGGGGAGCAGTGAGCGGCAGCGGTGGCGGTGGCCGCGCCCGGGCATCATTTTTGGTGATTTAACCCCCAATTCCAACCCTTGATGCTGATTGCCAAGCAGGGAGGTACCTATTTTATAGTCTTTGGTATGACTTGCCCCATTTGTCGCGTTTTACCTGACACAAGAAACATGACGAATTGGAGGGGGTGCACTATCCACTTTAGCCAAAAGTGTTAAGCAGCTTAAAATGTGTTTTGTGGTAATTCCAACTTTGACGACAGCAACAGTTGCTATGTAGAGTGGCACTTTCCACCATTTTCAGCAGACTGCAATGCAAAATGATTAACCCCCCCGCCTTCCTCTCATGCGAGATCCACCTCAGAGTGGGGCCATATGAATCCCTTTCCTACTATATAATCAGAATATCTGATTTGAGAGAATTTGCGTGTGATTGCTGTAAAGCTGAAACTGAACTGAAATGTTATCAGGCAGCGTGTAGGCCAGATTGCGCCGATTAAAAAAAATGTGAGACTCTAAGGCGCATATCAGCAAAATTAGCTAAAAAAAATCCTAACATCCTAATGTTAGCATGCTAACAGTTAGCATGTGTCAAGTTCCAAGTTATGTGACTCTGAGGTGTACGCCTGCAAAGTCAGCTAAAGAAGCTGGCATGCTAATTCTAACATGCTAACAGTTAACATGTGTCAAGTACAAAGTTATATCACTCTGAAATATACACCGGTAAAGTTATCCAAAAAAAACGTGCATGCTAACAGTTAGTATGTATCAAGTACCAAGTTATATCACTGAGGTGTATGCCTGTCAAAAATAGCTTAAAAACATTAGCATGATCATTTTAGCATGCTCGTAAGTGACTACCATAAGTAGGGAGCATTTTGACTTTGGAACAGTTTGAATCGGTCAAGAAATGTGGAAGTAGTAACACTTTTAATAGAGAAGTCCTGAGTAAGAGGAATGTTTTGATGGTGGAACAGGAGAAAAAAAAGGTTGACAATATGGGTGTCAAAAAAAAAGGTTCCAAAAGCTCCTCTTGGCAGCTGATGTATGACATATATGCCTAAAAAAACATGTTTTTAAAAGAGCCATATGTAATAATTTCATTAAATGGCCCTGATATGTCAAAAGGCATTCATAAATCATGTTCTTTTCGAATACCTCTATAACTGATAACAGTAGTTCAGCCGGGATGTGCTCATTTCAAAACTAGACTTACAGCCCCAAAATCTTGTTATTGTTTTCATTTCGATGTCTCCACCCTCCACCGTTTGACCAATTAGAAAGTCTATGAGTGTGTCACATCCAGGTTGCCAGTTACGCACCGCCCTCTTCGTCTAGCTACTGCCACTGGTAAAGTTACTAAACATGTCAGACCTTAGTACATCTAAAAGGCCTCGCTACGATTCTCAACTTATTCATGACAAAGCCAGGAACAAAACAAGGATTTGTATCGGGGATGCTTTTGAGAGATGGAGACGATTGAAGGCGGAGAAGATTTTTTCATCTGACACCAAACTTGCTAATTTCCTCCTTGATAGGTAAGTCAGGCATTTACGTTTTCTTATTACTTGTAATAAATGGAAATTGACATTTCGTATGTAAATGATATTGTCCAATAGTCTATGATCTTGTCTAACAAAGCTAGTATGTTAGTGCAACGAATGCTTAGCAAGCTTGGTCAATAACACATCGACATATAGGCTAACGGGGGGAAATATATGCCTGTTAGCCTGTATGTCGATGTGTCATCGAACTGACAGGGCAAAATATATGTTCAACAAATAAAACGTATGTGGATATGGGTAGTGTCAGTGCCTATTTCGTTCTCAATATGCTGGGGAAATGGGTTCCAACATTAGCACGGCTGTCATCATGGCAATGTGAAATGTACGGAGACAGCCAAATCACATGATAAAATAATTCATCATTTGTGTAGCCTATAGATCAGACCTGGGCAAATTAAGGCGCGGGGGCCACATGCCGGGTCTTAATTAAGTCAAGCTTTTCAATCTGGCCCGCCGGACATTCCCAAATATTTTTTTTTAGATATTTAAGATGGAAACTGTAGCTGCCAGTGATGTTTTCAAATGACCGTAAGTAGGGATGTCCGATAATGGCTTTTTGCCGATATCCAATATTAAGATATTGTCCAACTCTTCAATTACCGATACTGATATCAACCGATACCGATATCAACCGATACTGATGTATACAGTCGTGGAATTAACACATTATTATGCCTAATTTGGACAACCAGGTATGGTGAAGATAAGGTCCTTTTTAAAAAAATTAATAAAATAAAATAAGATAAATAAATTAAAAACATTTTCTTGAATAAAAAAGAAAGTAAAACAATATAAAAACAGTTACATAGAAACTCGTAATTAATGAAAATTAGTCAAATTAACTGTTAAAGGTTAGTACTATTAGTGGACCAGCAGCACGCACAATCATGTGTGCCTACGGACTGTATCCCTTGCAGACTGTATTGATATATATTGATATATAATGTAGGAACCAGAATATTAATAACAGAAAAACAACCCTTTTATGTGAATGAGTGTGAATGAGTGTAAATGTAGGAGGGAGGTTTTTTGGGTTGGTGCACAAATTGTAAGTGTATATTGTGTTTTTTACGTTGATTTAAAAAAAAAATAATAATAAAAAATAAATAAATAAAAACGATACCGATCATTTCCGATATTACATTTTAAAGCATTTATCGGCAGATACAGGCCGATATTATCGGACATATCTAACCGTAAGTTTTGAACTATACAAAGTATTTCAATGGTTGAAATATGCGCTTTTGCATGATATACTAGTTACTATGGTAATCTAATTAGTTACTATGGTAATCTCATTAGTTACTATGGTAATCTAAGTCACAGCAGCTCAGACGAGGCACCAAGCGGTGTGGGTGGGGAGCGTTTCCACGGAGTGTTTCCAGAGCGGCCAGCCTGAAATGCGGATGTCAGGGACAGACGCGGAAGTAGATTTTTACTACAAAGTTCTAAAGCTTAGTGTTGTATCAGATTGTAGGTGGGGTTTTTTTTACACTTCGCGTTCATATTTCGCTGTTTGTTGCATTTTTGTTGCGTTTTCGCTTGATTGTAAAATATGTCATATGTTCATATGTTGTCAATATTCAGTGTTTTATCGTTCATAGTGAATATTGTAAATCCCACATTCTTTATTTACATGTACATTCTGGGTGTCTCATTCAGTAAAAACAATTTTAATTCCATTCTGTTTTTTAAGGCGGTCTTTAGCATTCAATCAGACATTATTGTGAGGTTTTGTATTAGTGTTCTTGAAAACAGATATACCGGCCCCAGACACATTTTTCCTTTAAATTTGGCCCTCCGAGTCAAAATAATTGCCCAGGCCTGCTATGGATATACCTTGGTAAAATGTCTCCTCTTTAGTTTTGGGCGTACATTAGGCTGCTAAGCATGCTCTACTTATTTTCACCAGTATAACTATTGCTAGCGTTGGTTGTAGTTTGTTTTAGTCTTTGTTTCCTGTCTTTGTTTCCTGATAGTGCTGACAATAATCATATGATTGCCATTTGTTGTGATATTGTGCACAGGCATGACGTACTTCTTCCTGAAAATAGCCCAATTTCTGTATAAAATGTGTTGGTTAGAGATTTGGTATTGACAAAACGCTTGTCTATTCAGCTATTATGATCCCAACACCTCAACCCCTAGTAAGAGGCCGTGGAAGTTTGAAGTTCCTTGGAGTAGCCCAGTCGATCGAGCTGGATTTGACTGTGTATCTGGCAACCTCAGTCGGGAAGAGGGCACTACAGAATTTTGACCGTGACTGCAGTACCATTTCTGGCCATTTAAAAAAAAATGGCTCCTTTAAGGATTGATTCTTGAAAATTACGAATGAATTAAGAATTGGACTAAATAAAAATCTGCCATTCCAATGTAAATAAAAAAAATTCAGTAACCCCTAATGCTATGAAGCAAGCAATGTTTTATTGTATATCCAAAACTAGGGTCTTGAAAAAGAAGAGCAATCTTATTTGTATCAATACAGTAATTATGTCAGTGAACAGAGAAAAGGCAGGAATATTGACTGACTGAACAAAAATGTTGCATTTGGTATCCGGGGATAAACAGCTGAAACCTTATCTTGCATGTTTTTGATGGATACTGATGCAAAGACAGGAAATACTTGACCTCATTTGTCTTCTCCCTCAGGGGACGAGAGAGTTTTGCTGATTCTCGTGCCTGCTGACACTTCTCACCACATAGCAGCCACCCAGTCAGCATCAAACATGAGAACTTGCACTGTGCAACAGGATCGCAGAAGATTTGATACGGTTCAGCAGTATTAAGGCCCACGGTGCTTTGAAGGACAATGTGAGGGGAAGAAATAAGAGAGGCCTTGACATAGAAATGTAGATGAAAGCAGTCCGTGCACAGAGGAAAGGATCAGGATCTACATTAGCCCTGTCCCAGGGGACATTCCTACACTGCTCCATCCCTTCACCCAGCAAGAGAAGCTGAAAAATTCTGCATTGATTTTCTGAAAAGGCTACACGCTTTTAGAACTCAAGAACCAGCCCTAATGCTTCGTTTCTTTGGACAATGAGTGGTAAAATGTCTAAATGTCTAACCCCCCCCCCCCTCCCAAGGCGGCCTGTCCCACTATTTGAAAATAACTGCTTAAGAATAATATAACTCAAGTAAAAATAAAAAACAGTCATCAGAATATTTACTTTAGTAAAAGTAAGTATTCCACACGCACATTCACTGTACAAATATACATATATACATACTGTACATATACAAGCACATATGCGTACATACACTCATGCATATAATCAAGATTCATCAAACATATATTAACGTTGTTCCCCTAGGGGAGACGGGGTAAAACACGGCACACTGATGAAGCTTAACCTGTTGTTACTATAACAATCTACAAGGTTAATATAGTTTGCGTCTCTTTCTTCCCCCCATGTATCTGCTTTCTATTGTAATTCAAGTTTTCATTACATATATGTATTGTTGCATTTGAAACAATTGCATTGTTGATATTTGAGGTAATTATTAATATTATTCATTATCAATGGTACCATTTCTGCTGGTATTGTATTGCTCCATTTGTAGTGCAATAATGTTCATTGTCAT
Organism: Nerophis lumbriciformis; assembly: GCF_033978685.3. Lineage (NCBI taxonomy): Eukaryota > Metazoa > Chordata > Actinopteri > Syngnathiformes > Syngnathidae > Nerophis > Nerophis lumbriciformis. The sequence goes on from NC_084573.2 coordinate 20,995,430, forward strand.
TTCTGTGTTATTAAGATTTACTTTACTAACTGCTTCTTTGCTATCACTTTTCGTATCATATTTGTACATATCATATTTGCTGATGTTGTTCTGTTGTTGTTGTTGTTGTCGTCTCTGTCGTATCCCCCTCTTGTCCCTGCAATTTCCCCCACTGTCTTCTTTTTCTTCTTCTTTCTATCCCCTCCTGCTGCGGTCCGGCTGCACCAAACATTAATATAAATCCACTTAATAAAGTAAAATACAAATAAGATATCCCACACTTCTCTTTTATAAAGTAAATATGTACAGCAAATATGAGCATCTACATCAACAATATGATTTGCCTGAGAGGCTGGATAGGACAAAAAAAAGAAGAAGTATTAGGTGAAAAAACTACTTACACTACTACACAGATGCTTATTTCAATAAATAGTGTTTGTTTTGTTGGTTAATCACAGACTAGTAATCGTTTATAACCGAAAGCTTTAAAGCTCCATTTTGTTTTCTATGGTTGACATCACATCAACTTTAGAGATTCTGTGTCGTTTCCATTAATTCTTACTATCAGTTATTTTCACTATAGCAAAATAGTACTGGTAACGTCATCTTTTACACTGATATATTGTCTTTGCTAACATGTGCCAATCAAATTATTACGTAAAACCATAGCAGAATAATACTAATATAATATTATATCTTAACTGATTTCAGTCTACTACCAGTGGAGATGGCAGGCCTTGAACTGGATGACTTATTGACGGCATATAAATATGTGCCTGAATCAGAGCAAGCAATTACTGTAAATGTGACTCACTCTTTGATTGCTGGTTGGGAGACGGCTGACATTTTTAAAGATCTATGCGGCCACACAGTTCAGTTCATGTCGGCATGCAAAAACCGACAAGAAGACTGTGGATAAAGAGCACATAAATACACTAAAATGGGGTACTAGAATGGGTCTAATATAAAGAAGTCACATAAGTTTAGTTGGCTTAACTCGTTTAGTCACAAACACTGTAAAGTTAGAAAGCTTTTGGTTTTTGATCATATCAGCCTATGGTGCTTTCAACCGAACCAATCATTTTTATACATTCAATTGCCAGTTCACCAGAATACAGGGGACAAGTGTTTTAAATTAGCTTTGGCTAAAAACACTATGATGCATACATTGGATGACTGTTTCAGATACCTATGTTTCTGTATCTGTCCCTATTTCAAATAAACCAGAAAGAAAGAAAGAATCCACATAAATCACAAACTACAGTGTTGAAGTAGGAAACACATGATGGATTGTTGTGTTGAAAATATGGTAAATGGTCTGTATTCATATAGCGGAGAAGTGTCTTCTTGTCCAAGGACACAAGGGCTGTGACTAGGATGGCAGAAGCTGGAATCGAATATGGAATCCTCAAGTAGCTGGCACAGCCGCTCCAACATATGCACCACCCCACCCCAATACCATGATAGTTTTTACACAGAATAACTGCTTAAATACTTAAAGGGATCCTATGTTGATTTTGATCTACCTTTAAAACACTTCCTTGTGATCTACAAAATACATACTGGATATGTTTTGGTGTAGACTTTGCTCCACGGCCACTTTTATAACATGTTTTTTGAGTCTGTCTGCAATATGTTTGATTAAGGCGTTCCCAGATTGCAAATGAAACCACGCCACACCCTCTCCAAAAGTATCATAATTTATCTTTTGAAAATGTACACTGTTCAAATATGTGTCTTGAAGTCGTCACTGCTATTTTATTTCTAAAAAAAGATAGTTTCACCTGGTCACAAGATTAGGCACACGTGCATACTCACCGATCAATTCAGATTCTGCATAAAAAAAGCTGTTTTTATCAGCGTTTATGTCAATGCATGTCACATGTCAGTGTTCTTATACACTTGCCAAGATTATATGAAAATACAAACCCCGTTTCCATATGAGTTGGGAAATTGTGTTAGATGTAAATATAAACGGAATACAATGATTTGCAAATCCTTTTCAACCCATATTCAGTTGAATGCACTACAAAGACAAGATATTTGATGTTCAAACTCATAAACTTTTTTTTTTGTTGCAAATAATAATTAACTTAGAATTTCATGGCTGCAACACGTGCCAAAGTAGTTGGGAAAGGGCATGCTCACCACTGTGTTACATCACCTTTTCTTTTAACAACACTCAATAAACGATTGGGAACTGAGGAAACTAATTGTTGAAGCTTTGAAAGTGAAATTCTTTCCCATTCTTGTTTTATGTAGAACTTCAGTCGTTCAACAGTCCGGGGTCTCCGCTGTCGTATTTAACGCTTCATAATGCGCCATACATTTTCGATGGGAGACAGATCTGGACTGCAGGCGGGCCAGGAAAGTACCCACACTCTTTTTTTACGAAGCCACGCTGTTGTAACACGTGCTGAATGTGGCTTGGCTTGGCGCTTAGATGGCAGCATATGTTGTTCCAAAACCTGTATGTACCTTTCAGCATTAATGGTGCCATCACAGATGTGTAAGTTACCCATGTCTTGGGCACTAATACCCCATACCATCACAGATGCTGGCTTTTGAACTTTGCGTCGACAACAGTCTGGATGGTTCGCTTCCCCTTTGGTCCGGATGACACGATGTCGAATATTTCCAAAAACAATTTGAAATGTGGACTCGTCAGACCACAGAACACTTTTCCACTTTGCATGAGTCCATCTTAGATGATCTCGGGCCCAGAGAAGCCGGCGGCGTTTCTGGATGTTGTTGATAAATGGCTTTCGCTTTGCATAGTAGAGCTTTAACTTGCACTTGAAGATGTAGCGACGAACTGTATTTAGTGACAGTGGTTTTCTGAAGTGTTCCTGAGCCCATGTGGTGATATCCTTTAGAGATTGATGTCGGTTTTTGATACAGTGCCGTCTGAGGGATCGAAGGTCACGGTCATTCAATGTTGGTTTCCGGCCATGCCGCTTACGTGAAGTGATTTCTCCAGATTCTCTGAACTTTTGATGATATTATGGACCGTAGATTTTGAAATCCCTAAATTTCTTGCAATTGCACTTTGAGAAACATTGTTCTTAAACTGTTTGACTATTTGCTCACGCAGTTGTGGACAAAGGGGTGTACCTCGCCCCATCCTTTCTTGTGAAAGACTGAGCATTTTTTGGGAAGCGGTTTTTATACCCAATCATGGCACCCACCTGCTCCCAATTAGCCTGCACACCTGTGGGATGTTCCAAATAAGTGTTTGATGAGCATTCCTCAACTTTATCAGTATTTATTGCCACCTTTCCCAACTTCTTTGTCAAATTCTAAAGTTAATGATTATTTGCAAAAAAAAAATTTTTGATCAGTTTGAACATCATATTTGTTGTCTTTGTAGCATATTCAACTGAATATGGGTTGAAAATGATTTGCAAATCATTGCATTCCATTTATATTTACATCTAACACAATTTCCCAACTCATATGGAAACGGGGTTTGTAATACTTTATCTTTTTTGTGTTTTCTTTTAGTCTACTCTGACTGAGAGCTTGACTTAATGTCCATATTAGAACATCCACCTCGCGATGATGTCACAACGTAGCCAGACTGCAAAACCCCGCGAACAATGCCATCCAAAACTGCGCACAAGCTCACGCCAAAGTGCATGAACCTTAAGAGTTGACTCTTCAGCATTGTTTAACACGGAGGTCAGCAACCCACGGCTCTCGAGCCACATGCGGCTCTTTAGTGCCGCCCTAGTGGCTCCCTGGAGCATTTTTTAAAAAAGGATTGAAAATGGAAAAATCTGGGGGGAAATATTTTTTTTGTTTTAGTATGATTTTTTTTAGGACAAACATGGCCCTAGTGTGTGAATGTTGTCTGTCTATCTGTGTTGGCCCTGTGATGAGGTGGCGACTTGTCCAGGGTGTACCCCGCCTTCCGCCTGAATGCAGCTAAGATAGGCTCCAGCACCCCCCGCGACCCCAAAAGGGACAAGGGGTAGAACATGGATGGATGGATGGATGAATGACACAAACCTTCCCAAGTGTTAGAAAGCCCACTGTTTAGTATGTTTGTGTGTATGCTTCCCTATGAGAGTATTTGGTGAACATCATTTTTTTTCCTAATTGAACTCACCATAGTGTGGACTGTGACGCAACATTTTGTTTACATGTAAAATCTTCCACTCCTTTGTCTCATTTTGTCCACCAAACGTTTTATGCTGTGCGTGAATGCACAACGGTGCGCTTTGTTGATGTTATTGACTTGTTGGAGTGCTAATCAGGCATATTTGGTCAGTGCATGACTGCAAGCTAATCAATGCTAACATGCTATTTAGGCTAGCTGTATGTACATATTGCATCATTATACCTCATTAGTAGGTATATTTGAGATCATTTAATATCCTTTACTTGTATCCTCTTTGTATATAATTTATATTTGCATGTCTGGTGACATATTTTCTGTATGTAATATTGGCTGTATTTCAGATACCGGTAATTGTTTGTGTGCCATGTTGTTCCAGACCACAGCAAACATTACCTAGCTTGCCAACGATTGTAATAAGTCTATTAAAAGAAGAGAGCCTGCTGTTTCCTTTAACTTGGACAAACACATCTATACCTTTGGTCATTAAAAAGCCAGTAATTTCCAGGAGTTATCTCACCTTCTGAGTAGCCTCTGATTTACTAATGGTTTCTAATGTTGTAAAAATGTGTAGAATAAATATTAAATGTCAACCTTTCTGTCAACAAATATTTGCTTCTGCCTGCGACACATAGTCATTTTGATAATAATATAATACTAATATAGACACTTACGTCATGTGTTGCCTTCAATATAAGACTTATATACGGCTTTTCATTTTTGCGACTCTAGACAGATTTGTTTTTTGTATTTTTGGTCCAATATGGCTCTTTTAACATTTTTGGTTGCAAACCCCTGGTTCAACACGAGTATCCAACTTCCTAACGTTTATGTGCCAGAAAAGACTAACGAACCGAACCATAGGTCCATTTTAACTGGACGGCGTGGCGCAGTGGAAGAATGGCCGTGCGCGACCCGAGGGTCCCTGGTTCAATCCCCACCTAGTACAAACCTCGTCATGTCCGTTGTGTCCTGAGCAAGACACTTCACCCTTGCTCCTGATGGGTGCTGGTTAGTGCCTTGCATGGCAGCTCCCTCCATCAGTGTGTGAATGTGTGTGTGAATGGGTAAATGTGGAAGTAGTGTCAAAGCGCTTTGAGTACCTTGAAGGTAGAAAAGCGCTATACAAGTACAACCCATTTATCATTTTATTTATTTATAACTGATTTCCACAATGTTTTGAAGATTATTAAAGTTTTTAAATGTTGTTGTAGAGAATCGGATAAAGAAATTCGGAAATCTGGGAATTGGGTCAGACTATTGTTGATTTTGTGAGACAAGGGAAATTGTAAAAATAGTTGGCTGATGTGATGAGTATTACACACACTTACATGTAAATCCGTTCAGGAAATCATGTTAAAAATATGTGATTAGTGGGATTATCCTATATGAAATAGCCAGTATTAACATTCCAGACTAGTTACTTTTTAGGGGATGGGACAATGAACTCCTATTTTCATGCCGGCGTCATGTTAATCAGAAAAATGTGTGGTGTCACCAGAGCATGGGTGTAAGTATTTTGTTTACAACACAAAGTACTCAAAACTGAATCTGAAAGCAGTTAAATTCTTAAAAATGCAGTTAATCAACAATCGATCAATAGATGATAATGATTTTTGTTTGCTGCAGTGAAAAAGTCTCATTCTAAATCAGTTTTGAGAATTAAGGGAGACCCCAGCCATAATATGTTCTTGGTTTGCCACAATTTTAAGGAAAAGACCAAAATTGAAGCAGAGTGAAGATGGAGTTGCTCACCTTGTACTTGGCAGTCAGCTGCTCGTTGGCTTCCTGCTCCTTCCGGAGATCTCCCATCATCCTCTCCTTCTCCCCAAGAAGCCTGTGCTTTTCCTCAGCCATCAGGGATCTATCACCTCTGATGGCCTCCTTCTCCCTCTCCAGGCGCTGTTCCTCTTGCTTCACGTAGTCCTCTGCCTCCTTCTCCACCTCCTCTTCACACTCGGCGTCTTCATCTCCCTCGCCGTCCACCTGCTCCTTCTTCTGCTGGCTCCTCCACTTCCTGTGGTTGAGCTGGGCCCGAAGCCGAGCAATTTCACTCTGGAACTCTCGGAGGAGTGCGTCTTTGGGGTCCTCGTTGACTCTAGGCTGGTTTTGAATGTTCTTGGCTCGGTTGGCGTAGCGGAGGGTGGTGAGGGTTTCGTCATAGTGTTGGGAAGAGGGGCCTAGAGTGGCAACCATGACAGTCTTGGCGTTCCCACCTAGTGAGTCCTGCAATAGACGGGTCAGCTTTGAGTCCCGGTACGGCACATGGCCACTACGCCCATCCGCGAGCGCTGATATCACGTTCCCCAATGCAGACAGAGAAAGGTTTATCTTTGCAGCTTCTTTTAAACGTTCCCCTTGGACGCCTGTCTTAGCCTGGCGCTCACTACCAGCCAGATCCACTAGGTTGAGGCGACCAACCCGGATATGCTTTCTCCCATCTGGACCCGGCTGGCCACACTCCACCGTGATCAGGAACAGGGCGTGAGACCTGGACGAATGTTCGTTCATGTCGGTGGCCCCCACTGCTCTCGCTTGGTTGCCCACGTTCATCACCTCTTCTATCTCCTTGATGCTCTTGCAGACACAAGAGGTGAGATCTGGTACGTAGACTCCCGTCTCTGGACTCTCTCTTAGCTCCAGTCCTCGGGCGTTGCCATGGTTGGGATCCAGGAGATCCCGGACCTCCTCGCGATAGATCTCCAGGTAGGACGCCCGTACCAGGTACTGCTTATCAGACTGCGAGCGGGAGATATGTGTAAAGATGTGATCAAAAGCGTTGGGTATCACCCCCCGTTTCTCGGGGTCCAACCACAACCCTTGCATGGTGTACGTCTTTCCAGTTCCAGTCTGTCCATAAGCAAAAATGGTACCATTGAATCCTGCCAGAACAGAGTCAATCAGAGGCCTAACGCTTTCGTCGTACAGATCCCGTTGTTTGGAATTGGCATCATAGACAGCATCGAATGTGAACGTTTTCCGGGGTTCACTGTGTGACGCTCGAGGATTCCTAAGGATCACCTGTCCAAGCCGTAGGTCCATCTGCACAATGCTCCCCGAGGGCCCATTGGACTCCTCTTTCCGGTTCAGAGGTCGACATCGAACAACCACCTTCACTGACTCACTGCTCTTGTTCTTGGACATGACTGGCTTCTTAAAAAATATATAATTATATTGATCACAAACACCTTGCCTGCTAGCTGAAAATTGTCACCATTGGAATTCTTGTCATTAATAATACATTTAAAACGACTTGATACTTATATCTTACCTGAAAACATATACAATCACAAGCTTGCAATGAGTACAAAACGATAACATGCTCGTGGCTGTATTGCCTTTGATTACGGTCTGTTAAATTAGCATAAATGGCAGGCAGATCTCACACACTGGATCGGCGCTATAGTCCTCGCTTCGTGTGCAAAAATAAATCCACAGTTTTAGCGATAAAAAGAAGAAAATGTCACCAAAATGATCTTCATTTTATACGCCGAGAGGATCCACATCGTTCTGTCTTTTCGCTCATTGATGCTCCGGGTGTCGGTCTTGAGACAGATCCTCCTACAGCACACTCGAGCTCCACACCCCATATCACTGCGGAGCACCGCAAAGCATGATGGGAAATGTAGTTGTTCATACAGGCTTGCTTAAAAAGCTTGTTCAGGGTTGTTTCTAAATAAACCACCACCCCTTAATGTGCATTTATAAGCTATTCAACTATGTTTTCTACAAACCCATATGTATATTAACTAAACATAGTTAAATATTGTAAGTTTTGCTTTTGTAAAACTATTTTTTTCAATTTAGCATTTTTACCTTAGCCTTATTTATATGTGCAATTACTGACTAAGTTGTGAGTTTCGTGTGTTAATTGTTTAATATTCGCCACAGTATTTGTACAGTCTACATGCCTTCAAGTTGTTTTGAATTTGAATATTTAGCATGAGTTTATTTCATAAGTTAAACCTAGTGAATAAACACATGAAAATTTGTTTTTTAAATAATATTTAGTAAAAATAAAAACACTTAATAGTTGTCAATAATATGATATAATAGAAATGTGGGGGAGGACTCAAAAAATATTTACTAGCAGGGCTAGATTATGGCACAACACTGACATCTAGTGGGAGACATCAGAACACTTTCTAACCTGCAACCAGGCAATGTCACAAAAGGAGGTCAAGAGAGTCATGTAGTAAGAGGTATAGAATGTTCCCTCCCCTGTGCAAATGCAGGTGAAGTGTGTTTTTTTATTATGTGTAAACATTTACTTATGGAATCACACTTTTAAGATGTACTCTACCTTCACTATTCGAAATTGCAACTTTTTCATTGTTTCTCTGGTGTATAGCAGAAATGACACTCAATAGAATGTCTATAGTCAAATAGTATGGTCAAAAAGGAAGATTATGTTACTGACTCAACAGTTTGTGGAATAAACCAAAGGTCATTTGGCTAACATGCTGAATCAGCACTTTCACATGTTCCGGAGCGAAATTTTATGAAACAGATTTTGGATTTTTCTGCAATTTTCTCAACACAAACAAAATAAAATAAAGCCTTGCGTATCTATTAAATGCTTTTTAGAACTTAATTTGTGAGATGCTATATAAAGACTCGGAAACATACTAAGAAATTACATTATGGAACATCACATAAAGTGTGTGATACAATCCCTGAGGCTGCATGCATTTTGTATGTCTATGAGATTTATTTGGGGAAAAATATAATTTATTTACATGCAGTAATTGATATATACACTGTCTAAATTCTCCCATGGTTTTAATTGCATCCATGTGTTTGGTAACATTGGCTATCTACTGAAAACACAACAATGTTCAGGCTACTTAATCAAAATAAAACGTGTCTCTCAAACTCTTGTTGTTGCATAACATTTGGCTTCCAACATGATTTCAGCCTTTTAACTTGTCAAGTCTGTACTTGGCGGAAGACATTGTGACATGCTCCACATTCTTGGAGGAGTGTCATAAGCTGAAAGGAGAGGGGGAAACGTTATAGAGCCAAATCTTCAGGGTCTAAGTTATTATGTGATAATGCTTACAATATTAGTGCGTGTAAAGTTAATGATGGTGAATGACCTCTTCTTTCAAAGAGCAGAGGATGTGGGGAAACGCCCGTAAAGCCCAGAAGTACTTAATTATGACATCACTTTGCCTGACTCACAGCGGGGAGAGTCACCGCATCAATTTCCAATTTGCTCAGTCTGAATCAAACTCATTGAGTGAAACTGGTGGCCATTTTGGATCCTCGGACATTCATTGTCCGGTCAAGTTAACGGAGAGTTGAGCCTGAATGTCCAGCCGTCTGTTGTAGTACCGTTTGTCCTTTCTGTCCAAGTGTGACACACCCCTTTTTGCCTATTGGAAAATGTGACCAATAAGATTTGAGTTCCTTGTTGAATGACAGCTTAGTCGGCAAATCAACGTGGTGTGTTTTGACAGAAGTGGGCGGGCAAATGTGCGACTGTCACGAAGGGTGTCGCCGTGCTGACTCGGATTCGAGAGACGACGGCGGTCGTCTTGCCTTTCGGTTCTAATCTCTCCGGGGGGAAAGCCCACTAACTTTGTACAGATAGTGACTTTTGTTCGCCTTCAGTTACTTTTTTTTCCGGTTGCGCTTTCGACTGGGCACTGGAATGACGGGGTGTGCCAAGAATTTGAATTAGCTCGCTGTTAGTATGAAGAAAGAGTGAGTCGGGTGTAGAGAGAGAGAGAGACAGGAGCCATTTTGTCCCGACTGTGTGGGAAAAGAAAGTGGAAAATAGGACTCACCCTGGAGGATCTTCCATTGCCGCTTCCTTTTTTTCGCGTTTTGAATAAAAAAAAACAGTCAGGCTTTTGGGAATATAACTTCTCTGGCGCGGTATTTTGTGTTGGTATTTTAGCCCACGAGCTTGCCAAAGCTAATCAACAAAACCCGGGTTGTAAACTGTCAGAATCGGGGCAGTTGGTCAGGTTGGCTCAGGAGCTGGCTTCAGACGTCACATCGGCGTGTTAGGAGATTGTATTTTTCTACCTATTTGACTACACACTCGCTCTTTTCAATGGCTAAGAAGACGTACGACTTGCTATTCAAGCTGCTTCTGATCGGAGACTCGGGCGTGGGGAAGACCTGTGTGCTGTTCCGCTTCTCTGACGACGCCTTCAACACAACTTTCATTTCCACCATAGGTAAGTAAGTGCGACACACAAGGCAGGTTTTCTGTCAAATGTGTTGTTATATTGTTGATTTAAAACCCCTGCGCTGTGCCCATTTGGTTAGCCTCCGTGCTGTTAGCACACACGGGCTGACTAAGCTAGCTTGCTCCCTGCCTCAGACAGCCAGGCCTCTACGGGTTGACAAGTTGTGCAATTTCACGAGCTATTAAACCTAAGTAACCCCATTCAAGCTGCCCGCGACATTAATAATAGGCATAACACCGCGACGCTTGTTTCGGCTTGGGGGGTAAAATATATAACTAGTCATTTCTGACGTCGCTGGCGAACCAGGCTAGTAGGGGGCATCATCATGGCCGTGCTACTTTCTCCCATCATTTAAATGTGCGTTTATATGTTTTTCAAACTTTTCCTTAACTGTTAAAGATCTTAAAGGTGTGCCAATGATGGAATAAACTCGAGAAACCAACACTATAATTTGAGTTAAGTAACAATAAAATGACAGACCGTTGTAGCATCGTAAATCAATCAATCAATCAAAGTTTATTTATATAGCCCTAACTCACAAGTGTCTCAAAGGGCTGCACAAGCCACGACGACATCCTCGGCTCAGATCCCACATCAGGGCAAGGAAGACTCAACCCAATGGGCTCCAATGAGAAACCTTGGAGGGGACCGCAGATGTGGGCACTAGTTAATAGTGTGAGAGTCCAGTCCATTGTGGACCAGCAGCACGCACAATCATGTGTGCTTACGGACTGTATCCCTTGCAGACTGTATTGATATATATTGATATATAATGTAGGAACCAGAATATTAATAACAGAAGGAGACAACATTTTTGTGTGAATGGGGGAGGGAGGTTTTTTGGGTTGGTGCACTAATTGTAAGTGTATCTTGTGTTTTTTATGTTGATTTAATAAAAAATAAAAAATTACCAAAAAACAATACCGATAATAAAAAACAATACCGATAATTTCATATATTACATATTAAAGCATCTATCGGCATCTCTAGTCACAATATTACATACTCAGCAATGGAGTTCTTATGATTGTTACTGCTACTAATTTATTTTATTTATTTTATTTTCCTGAAGGAACCAATAAAGTACTATCTATCTAATCACTGTCACCAATGTTGTAAAATCCAGATAACATAAAATAATCAACTGCTACTACAAATATCTCCCTACTACACCTTAAAGTAGAGCTGGCTGAGAAACTGCATGAAGATACAAGCTTTTTATATTGTAAGATATCGATAATTGTGTGAATGCTCCAAAGCATTCTATTAAACTTTTTCTTCTCCGGATTTTGGCGCGCTCTACCTTCCACATTTTTCACCCGATTCAAACAGTTCCAATTCACACTGTTCAGCCTATTCGGAAATCATGGGCTTTCCCATGACAAATTAAAAAAATTCCCAGATTTCCCAGAAGACCAGGTTTTTCGGGACATTTTTCCCATTCAAAATTAATTGGCCCTTTTTCAAACTTCCACCATTTCCACATTTTTCAACTGATTCAGACCATTCCACCATCAACACATTCCACCATCCTGGAAATTTAAACTACCCTTTTTCCTAGTTCAAATAAATTCCAGGATTTTCCAGAATTCTTGGTTTTCCAAAGCCCTATTTCCACCCTTTTTTCTGGCGACTACTCCTCCCACATTTTTCAACCCACTTCAACCGTTCCACCGTCAAAACATTCCTCTTAATCAGGACAGAAAATGAAGTGGATTTTTGAACTGGAAAAATTTGCGGTTTTCCTGAAATTCCAGGAATTCCGTAATACCATTTCTCAATACAACAAGTTACTACCTCAACATTTCTTGACTGATTTGAAAAATTCCAACACCAACCATTTCAACTCATTTAGCCCATTCAAGTTTTTTACCATTTTAAAAAAAATTCTCGCTTTTCCCGAAATTCCCACATTTTTTGTAAACTCTCATTGAAATCAATGGGACATTCTTCAACGTTCCACAACTCCCACATTTTTCATCTAATTCAAACTGTTCTAACTTCAAAATATTCAGCCTGTTTGGGAATTGTGTGCTCTTCTTCAACAATTCTAAAAAAAAATCAGTTCAACTTCAGCATTGGAGCATTCACACGCATTTCCTTCAGGAATTGCCTCATCTAGTTATTGATATTTTATGAACTATCAAAATTAAGGAATATAATACAAATATATACAAATTTAGTAATTTTTATTTAAACTGTAACATTTCTCTAATTATAATCCCCACAGCTATCAAGGAAGAAAGGAAATGTCAACACAATCATGGAAAACAATGTAAACACAATGCTAAAATCACATTGAATACAATAACATCTTGAAATTAGGATGCAAAAAAAGGAGTATGTAAGAAATGCTTAATAAAGTGTATTAAATAGTGCAACGTCTGAAAATGTAAAATGTAGTTAATAGTTCTGACTGAGAAGAGCTATTTTTGTGCAGGTTTAGTGCCCGGAACTAACGGCTGTGCATGGGTGAGCGCGCCTGAGGCGGTCCACATTGGTTTGACTACAGTCCGTTTAAAAAAATCATTTTTCTGCTTTATCGACAATTTATTTGCTTTCTGCAGCATTTATTTTTATTGTTTCTTCTCACTCCATGCAAAGAATCAACGGCAAGACTTTAAGATGGCACAACTAAACAAGATAGTTGATATTGTTACTTGGTTGTTAACGTGTCACTTCGACTGATCAGTGATCACTTCCTGCATTGGTCGGTTACCAGAGAGCGAGTGCCTTTGTTCATGCAACCAACGTTGCTTTGCAACTTCCGGTTTCTTCTGACATAGAGGGGAAAAAATGTATCGAAAGTTTTATTAACGCTTTTTTATTGATATCGATTACGTGTCTATCGCAATATAAATTTGATAAAGTATTACCGCCCGGTCCTAACTTGAAATCATTATATCGCTGTTCAATTAAAAGCCTTTTACTTTGTTGTCTACAAATGCTATACATTTGTAATTACCACTGTTGTTATTGACTTTTAAACACAATGATTCATACTGGGAATTTTTTTGACTTATAACAAAACTGTTCTATCATTCTGAAACTAAATGAATTTCCCCACGGGGACCAATACATCTATCTAATCTAATCTAATCTAAAGCACTCTGTGGAAAGAGGTTTTTTCAAATAGAAGAATGGGCTTTTTTTTAAAGGTATTGTGCTAAAAAGGTACTAAAAAGTCTGGTAGTCAGTCATAGAAAGATCCCCTAAAATTGACAGTAAATTATGTTCCGGATTCCTGTCATCCCCTGTATGCCTTCCTTATGTTTGTCGCACATCTGCATTCAAAACAAAACACTATGTAATACGATGAGCACCGATGTTTACAGGTCAAACTTAATCTTTAAACATTTTCATCTTCAAGGAGCCTTGACAATAAACAAAATTTGGTGGAAAAGGGTTAAATGTAATTTCAGATCCTGGTTAAGTTTTAGGGTTGGGCATTTGATTACATTTCCCTTATTCAAAATTGTGGGAATGTATCACAGTGTGTTTTTGTAATAATATATATTATTCTTAACAGTAATGTTATGAGCTCCTGTTTACATGCCAGTGTTGTATTACCCAGAAGAGTGTTGCCTGGCTAAGTTATAGGAGACACTGTCAAAATTTGCGTGGATGTAGAGTAATTTTCCAGAGCTGACTGCATATTGGACTTTTTTTTAGCAGGCACACTATTTGTGACTAAATCAACAGCGCCTCTGCTGTTTGTGTCTAAGTAGTGCACATGCACACCATATTTACAAGTTTAATCAAGAAGAAAATTCACACAATTGACAGAGTTCGCCCAACTCCCTGCTTGGCACTCAGCATCAAGGGTTGGAATTGGGGGTTAAATCACCAAAAATGATTCCCGGGCGCGGCCACTGCTGCTGCTCACTGCTCCTCTCACCTCCTAGGGGGTGATCAAGGGTGATGGGTCAAATGCAGAGAATAATTTCGCCACACCTAGTGTGTGTGTGACAATAATTGGTACTTTAACTTTAACATGCCATCATGAATTGCTTGTTCTTTTTTAACCTGACTTACCACAAGTACTATTTGGATGCCAAAAGTGGACTTTAAAATTGGTATTTTTCTTTGGGGGAAAAAACAAAGCTTTAACAAGGATTTCTTCCTCCACCATCAAAAGTCTCACAATTGTAGGAAACTGTAGGCTCCTTCACAAGCACCATATTTATGTCTGTTCAAACTTGAGGCCTTAGTGGCCTTAATGGACACACCTCTGTTACAGTACATTGAATCTTCATATGAATTCACACTGTGGGGTGACATTTTGCTTGCTTTGGTTAGTTTGATGTACACAACAAGGTGATGAAGTGTCCACAGGTTGATATTATAATGAATAAATAAATTCTAAGAAAGTTACCTAAAGCAGTATCAACGCTTGATGTTGATAAAGTTGTTTTGTGGCACAGCACCAATACGTTTCGAAACGGAGATACACAGCCGCTTCTCAAAATACTCCCAACTGGAAACCCCCCTTTCTCGTCCGTCACTCATCCCCACTTCCAGACCCCTGAATAGCTGTTGGCCTTGTGTACTGAAAGTTATACATGTTTAGAATGCAGTATTACTGCAGTGGGAAGATAAAGATTGAAGAAAAACCCATAAAAGTCCAATTCATTCAAATATTGAGACTGTTTTTTTCTCATAGGAAACACTCGGAATACAAATAATCTGTTCCAGAGTCAAACTTTGCCATCATGAAACATGTAATAACAGTATAGCCAAGATTTTAGCTAACCGTTTAACTCTCTTAACTCATATTAGTGCAAACATCAAGTATATTCACATTAGCTGTATTGTACTGAGCAGCCAGGACAGATCTGCTTGAATCACTCCTGTCAATCTGCTCCCATTCAGTCCTAAAAAGTTCAATTCCTAGTTCTGCTTATCCAGTGCTTCCCATGCATTAATTTATTTGTGGCGGCCCGGAACAATTACATTTGGACCACCACATAAAGATTTTGAGTGCTCTTTTTTGGGGGTATTTTTATATATGGCATCTGGGGACTCTCTGTGTAGCGTGAACTCCTTAACACATCTCACACACACATACCACAGATGACTTGGTCGCACATTATAAAGCATATGTTTATCAATATAGTGATAATGAAAGACGTACATTGATGTGTATACTATCTTTAAATTGTGGACACTTACTGTACATGGAGGCCAGGAAACATCCATCCATCCATTTTCTACCGCTTGTCCCTTTTGGGGTTGTAATTTTTAAATTAAATTACCAAATTGTGTTATAAGACCCAATCGTCTTATGGGTGCGCACAATGAAACCAACACTCATAATTCAATACCTTCATGTACTGTTGTTGAATAAGTGTCAAAGACAAGCTAATGTTGCACATTTCTTATGACACAAACCAAAATGCGCAGTGTTACCCGTATGCACAAAAAACAATGAGTTTTGCACCACGGCCAATTTTGCAAAGTACTGTAAATGACGATATAATTTAGTGTCATGCGACGCAATGCCCCCGATACATTCCAGTCCTATGGAAAACACTGTTGTCACATTTTTACATCTTTTCCATCATTGTATTTTGGAACACTTAAGTGGTGGCATCACAAAACAAAACAAATAAAAAAAGCCAAATACCTCAATAATGCTAAAGCAGTTCTGAGCTTTTGCGCTCTTTAAGAGGGGGTTTTCCCCCTAGAATATTTTTATTTTTAACCACATTTAAAGTCTCTAGCGATATACACAATATTAATTATATACATTTTAGCTCTGTTTTGAATACAATCGTTACAATGTGATAATGCATGTTACCAACACAATCTCGCAGTGTCCTGTAAATTTGACAGCGACAACCGATTGACAGCGTCCTCCATGCAATGTAGCATCCTCGCTAGCAGCTAACGTGACTCCACAGTGCAAGCCACTACTCCCTGCCTCCATAGCAGCAAATATACTACAATTCTTACAGATATAATTATCAGAGGATGAGGGATAGCTAAACCTGCTACACTACACACTGTAAGAGTACACACTAGGTCATGTTTACTGCTAAGACAGAGCTCTTGAACGTAATCTGTGTCAATACAAATGTCAACGGTAAAAATACAAAGTATCAGTATATGGTCAATACTACAGTGATGAGATCGATATTTATTTATTTTTATCACACAATCGTTTATTCGTCGTTATTGTTTACAAACTCAGGAAATAAGTCCATGGACACAAGAGGACTTATAAGGGCAACAACTAAAGGATTTAAATAAGGGCCAACGGTAGTTTTTGCGTATGTTTAGTTATTTTACACTATTGACTATATTTTGCTCAAAATATTATATATAATAAAAGGGAAAAATAAAATAATTTAAATATTTAATTGATATAGTTGCATCACCATCCCATGTTTTTGTCTGGTTGTGATCAAAAATGTAAGTTTCAGGATTGATATAACCAATACTCCTCCTGTAACTACTTGGTAATGGATCACTACCCAAATGTGTAGTATCGCCCAATACTGATGTAAAGTATCCAAACAACAGAAAAATAAGTGCTTATTACATTTTAACAGAAGTGTAGCTATAACCATGTTACAACAGAGAGTAACAAGATTGTAACAGTGAATTAGCAAGTACCGGAAGGTCAGTTATAGTTTTGAGAAAATGATTGGAATATGTATGGCCATATGGATTTTGGGCCGTATCGCCTATTCCTATAAGATTCCACTACGAAGTGTTTTAAAAATGCTCCTCCTCAACATGAATTTGACATTGCATTTATGATAGCTCCAATGAAGTTACTGCAATGTGTAGAGGTGGGGGAAATAAACACTTTTAGATGCATCGCAATTTGGACATTGGTGAGTGTAAAATCCATTAGTAAACATCATTAGTGATTATTTATTTATTGTAAATACAGTAATGCAGACAGTTCTAAAATGTGGCTGACCACAGGGAACCACCTCACCGAGAGAGCCGACCAGCGCCTTTATTGTAGGGCACTTATGTTTCAGTTTTGCACACATTTCCATTAAATAGATCAATGTAATGGTACTTAATTCAACTGTTGCTCATCACAAATGCACTGTTTGAAAAAGTTGCAAGTGAAAAAAGAAATGTAAAACTGTATCCATATGCAGTACATAAATTAAGGATGCATCAATAATCGATTTTAAATCAAATCGTATCTCCTGAATCGTAATCGAATCGTGAGGTGCCCAAAGATTCTCCCCTCTTGCAAGGTGGTCACAAATCGTAATGTAATTTCTGGCTTTGACTTTTAAATGTAACATTTAAAGCTCATCAATACCAATCCAAAAAAAAAGTATGGTGTCCTCCTTCGAGAGGTGTGCTGTTTTCTCCAGTAATGGTTTTCAAGTGGTCTCTTACTGTATGAAAAATTGGCATTACCGTATTTTTCGGATTATAAATCGCAGTTTTTTTTCATAGTAGACTTATACTCTGGAGCGACGTATGTGTGAAATTATTAACACATTACCGTAAAATATCAAATAATATTATTTATCTAATTGTCACACACACATCAACCAATAAAAATTCGGCGGGGGCGGGTCATGGCAGAAGTGCATTGTGGGTCATGGCAGACGTGCATTGTGGGAAAAAAAAATGCTACCTGCTACTACTTCCGTAGCTATGAAAAAGGATTATTTCAACATTGGCGGTAACTTATTAAAACTGAAAAGGGCTGAACAAAAATGGCACCGAAAGGAAATCATATACTGCAGGTTACAAGCTGGACGTAGTGAAATATGCAGCAGAAAACGGCAAGAGGAAGCGGCGTATTGTCTACCTTTGGAGTTGGCAGAGTTGTTTAGAAGCGACACAGAGGAAGAAGATTTCATCGGATTTAGCGATTAGGGGTGACAGATTGTTTGGTAAACGTATAGCATGTTCTATATGTTATAGTTATTTGAATAACTCTTACCATAATATGTTACGTTAACATACCAGGCACGTTCTCAGTTGGTTATTTATGCGTCATATAACGTACACTTATTCAGCCTGTTGTTCACTATTCTTTATTTATTTTAAATTGCCTTTCAAATGTCTATTCTTGGTGTTGGGTTTTATCAAATACATTTCCCCAAAAAATGCGACCTATACTGGAGTGCGACTTACATATGTTTTTTTCCTTCTTTATTATGCATTTTTGGTCGGTGTGACGTATACTCCAGAGCGATTTTTATAATCCGAAAAATACGGTAGTTAGGCCATGCCTGTTTTGTGAACTTAAGACATTACAACATTCCTGATGGCCCCTACAGCGTAAACAACACTTGTTGCTGTCCTGTGTTCTAAAGACGTACGCATACCTTGTATTCTAATGGTGTCCAAACTACGGCCCGTAGGCCAAATGCAGCCTGCCAATGTCTTCAAATTGGCCCGCAAGACATCATGAGTTTAGAAGGAATCTTGCCCGCAGGGAGATTGCATCCATATTAAAAGTCTAACAACTTTAATTTGCTGCTAATTTGCCGCCATCAAATGGAAAACCTAAGGTTTTCAGGTAAATGACCTTTAACTAAGTTCCGAATGGTTCCATGCCATTTACTTATATGACCCAAAGCAAACAACCTTTCCTAATCATGGTGCAAAAAAACCCAACCATCTATCCCAACAGAAAATGTCAACAGACAAGGTCACTGAACTTTGTGGATATTATAAAAAACGTCTATTCACCAGTAAAAAAAAATTTAAAATCACACCCATTTAAATCCATTACAAAGCATGATGGGGAAAATGCAAAACACTCTCCACACTTATCCATGTTTGGCGCATTTTAGCTGCTTGATATTTCTGATTGATTACAAAACTTTAAGGAGGTTGTCACGGAAGTTAACAAGGAAGAAATCAAACTTTCACATACTCTTCATATCCAAATATAAATTATTAATATACATTAATTATATGTCCATTGTATTATTATAATATGTGTACATATATATGTATAGGCTATATAGTTACTTTACATTATTTCGGCCCTCTGCCAAATTTTTTTAGCCCAATGCGGCCCACAAGTCAAAGTTTGGACACCGATGTTCTATTCTATCTGATTAACCTTTCACCGCTTCCCCTATTCTTTCCTCCCCCCAATATTTCTTTCCTCCCCTTCCGCCCTCTCTCTAGGGTGTGCATAGTACTGTGAGTCACTTTTTGGCAGCAGCTTACTTCATTATCCTGTGGCTCTGCCCCACCACCAGCACAGCTGTTTGTTGAACTTGTAAACCCAGCACAATCTTTTGACTTGGAACTGAAGTGACAGCTTACTTCTCTGGACAGGATAATAACACTCCTTCTCCAAATGTCATCCTCTGACTTCATGACACTCCCAAGAGAATATAATAATCATCAATATTGCATCACTTCACTCACTATTGTGTCCACACGTCATTTTCAACTAATTTCATCAATGTTTTTGTTTTACAGGAATAGACTTCAAGATCAAAACTGTTGAACTACAAGGAAAGAAGATAAAACTACAGATCTGGTGAGTCACATGTATTATTATGATATGATAAGTGTCTTTTACTTTTACATGCATGACCAGACTCTGCACGTTTAAGTGTAAATTGAAATATGTCCAAGCAGAAAAGGTCTAGAGTAATGTCTCAATTTGTTGTAGTGTGGGGTCAAACATCTGTGTGACATATCTCCCTTAAGTCTGGAAATATGCTGCAACAGGAAACGTTCTTTTCTTTTCAGTCCAATACTGCTTCTTTCCCCCCACAAACATTTTTACTTTTGATATGGAATGTTAACCATACAGAAAAACTATCAGGCATACAGTAGAACCTCGATTTACAAACTTAATTGGTTCTTGATGATGTAAATCGAAAGATTGGTATAATGAAGCATAGTTTCCCATAGAAAGCAATGAAAACACTCTCTCGTAGTTGTTGCGTTTTTCTTTTTCTCTCATTGAACAAAGAGAGCACGTCAACCAAGTCAAATTTCTTGTGTGTTAAACATACTGGGCCAATAAATCTGGTTCTGATGAATAATTGGTTCCAGCCTCGACAAATTCCCTATTTTAGTAAAAGAATGCACACTTTGAAGACACGATTATTTATTTATATATATATATATATATGTGTGTATATATATATATATATATATATATATATTAGGGCTGCAACAACTAATCGATTAAATCGATTAAAATCGATTATAAAAATAGTTGGCGATTAATTTAGTCATCGATTCGTTGGATCTATGCTACGCGCATGCGCAGAGGCAATTTATTTTTTATATTTTTTTAATCTTTTTTATATATTTTTTATAAACCTTCATTTATAAATTGCAACATGTACAAACAGCTGAGAAACAATAATCAAAATAAGTATGGTGCCAGTATGCTGGAGTTTTTTTCTCCCAATAAAATACTGGAAAGGATAGAAATGTATTTTGTCTCTTTTATCCGATTATTAATCGATTAATCGAAGTAATAATCGACAGATTAATTGATTATCAAATTAATCGTTAGTTGCAGTCCTAATATATGGCGAAATGGCCAAAAAAATTATCACAATTTTTTTTTTCATATCATCTGATCTCGATTAATCAAGATTTAAAAATTTTTTTTTAATTAAAGCGGATTGTCCCATGCAGGATTACACCAAGTACCGCATCCCTACTGTTTACTACTGCACAGACATTTCCACCATGTTTGATTGAGGTAATATATGCTAACAGCTGAAAACTGTCATTTTGTTTACCGGTATATCTATATTTGTGTTTGAGTGCAACAGTACAGATAACCCACACTACGGTCCGTACCTGGTTTTAGAGCCACGGTTTTGCTTCTTTTTCGGTACGTTTTAGCAGTTTTTCCTTTCAGTTACTTGTTTTTTTTGCTTGCCATCACTAACACTTCAATAAACAAAGTATATTTGGTGTAGTGAATATTATAAGATTTTTATTTTAAGTTAACATTTACTAAACACTTTCAAATGGTAAATGATTATTAATATTCTTTAATTACTTGTATACATCAGTGCTTCTCACCAGTGTTTTGGCAAACGGCAAGCGGTGACCCAAGTTGTGGAGTTTTTAAAACTAAAATTTTATATCTTATATTTAATGAAAATACATTAAAGTGCAGTTTGAATTTGAGGTACTGTAAAATAATGTGTACCAACACAAAAAACAAGTTTAATGATTATGTCAGAAACAAAGTGTTTTTTTTAATCCACAAACAAACATAAAGAAAAAGTGTCTCTCTGCATTTTTTTTTATACCGGTATATCGGTACTATTGTGCTTGTTAGGGACAAGTTTTTCTTAGTACATGTTGTATCACAAGAGTGTAATCTTTAAAATAAAAAATTAGTGGGTGTGTTGATTCTCCCAGTTGGGACCAATACAGTCACATAGACGTTCTCTGAGTGCCTGTATGTAATGGTTTAACAATCTCCTATTTTATCCAAACACAACAACATTCAGCAAGCTTGAATGTCAACACACACACACACACACACACACACTTACACTCACACACACACACACACACACACACACACACACACACACACACACACACACACACACAGATACACATACACACACACACACACACCGTCTTGTTGGTGCAGTCCAAAAACAAAAAAAAAGAAAATCATTTTGCCTTGTGTCTGGAAATATTTGTTGCATTATTAAACACTCTGGGAGTTTCGGAGTGATAAAAGAGCAGTGGCTTCACAAAGTCCCCGCTAGCTTTAGCACAAACTAACAGTGTGAGGTGATGCTTCATCGGCTTGTGTAGGGTCTTCTCCTTCATTGTAATGAAGGTCCGCTGTGGCATCTTTTTTGATCGCATCACAATTGGAAGACTTTCTGTGGAACAAATCCCCCTCCACTGATAAAATCCTCGAACGGCTGCGAGCAGGGGACTAACTATCTAAAATGCTAGGTATAAGCGGTTGTCGAGAAACCCGAAGCTATACATCAAAACTTTGAGAGTTTGGGCACATTTAAAGCGTTTGTGATCACACAAAGTGATCCTGAAGACAGGCTGATACAGCTCTGACCGGCACAAGGTTTGACAATTGTGGAAATAAACACGTCCGAAGTACCGCTCACCGTCAAAGTTTTTTGAAATGGCTGCGCCCGTGTGTACAGAATATAAACAGGATGTGACGTAGGGGGCACGACCTTTTCAAAATGGCCGTGCCCTCATGTACAGGAAGTGATATCAGTCAGTGATGGCTGAAGCAGCATGCAAAATGAATGAATGAAATGATCGTACGTCGAGACATGGTTCGCACACAGGCACATTTGGCGTGATGTAAGCGTAGACCGGAAAGGACGCAAATAGAGGCATTTGAAAATTGAGGTTCCACTGTATATCAAACAAACATAACAAGGGGGTATGGACCAACAATCTCTTCATTATCAAAATAACACAACAGCAATCTAAATTGTCAACACGCACACACAGATGGGTCGTGGTTTGCGCCATGCATGACAGCTTTGGCCATTAGTCTATAAATGTGTGTGTGAATGGGTGATAGTGAAGTGAATTAAATTTATATAGCGCTCAAAGCACTTTACATAGTGAAACCCATTATCTACATGTAAGATACATTTAAACCAGTGTTATTGGCACTGGAAGCAAGGGTGAAGTATCTTGCCCAAGGACACAGTGACGAGGATGGCGGAAGCTGGAGTCGAACCTGGAACCCTCTAGTTGCACACAAAAGTCCATTTGGTGCTCTCATAAACATTACCAAACATGTTGCAACATTAATTAAACAAATTAATGTAAAATAAATGTTTTACCTTGCAAAATGCAGATGACTTGCCGTCACGAGGCAGAGAAGGGAGGGCTGGCAGAAAGAGGAGGGGACGGGAAGGAGGGGAAGTGTGTGTGGGTTCCCTCTCCTCTCTAAATTTAATTCCACAGCGAATCCCAGGCTGGTTTGTTCGCTTTTTCGAACCCATATTGAATAAGCAAAATAGACTTGGTGAATGGCGAGAAAAGAATCACACGCTGAAGCATCTTTTTAATCCGTTGAGGTTGTGCAGCAATTTGTGTATTGTAAACGCATAATTGTACATAAATGTCACTCTCTTAATACTTCTGGACCTTACTGTAGTAACAACATTGATAGCAACAGATGTAAAAGTCATGGTTAAATTTATAGTACCACTCAAATGCTTACTTAATGCTATAAATTAGGTGTTCTAAAATGTTTGACCGGTATTTCTTTGTCTGAAGATAAAAGTCAATCCATTTTGTTCCTTTTAATCAATTATTAATGTTTTCAATTTAGCAACAAACAAAAGAAGGACATGCTAGACTTTTAGTGCACATAAACAGGCTTTAGGGACTCATTACTGATGGAACATAGGTTCAAAGTTAATTTTGCATTGTAGGGGACCTTTACCTAATACATTAAGATGTGTCTTTGGATATTTAGTCAATATAATGCACCATTATCTTTTGTCTTTGTGAAAATAGATGACATCCATGCAATAATAGTAAGCTGGAGGAAGTGAAAAGCAGAACTCTTCATTGATATGTGTATCAATTCTGCTTGACATTTCTTTTCTTTTTTTTACTTTGGATCATTGTTTCAGTTCCCTACATGACTACACACCCGTGTCAAACACTGACACTTAAGTTGATGTGTCATCACATTTTAATCCCCATGAAATGATCTTGTAATACTTCATCATGAGAAGAACGTGACAACTATCGGGAAAAAAAGCACAAACACTAATGCTGTTGTTTTGATTCTTGTGTAAGCCTGCTTAGTTGCCTCTGCTTGTAGGTGGCAGTGGATGAATGTTGACTGTTTCCATCTCCCAGGCATGCTAGTGTAGACGTGTGTGTGTGAGGCATTGGCTGCCGTTTTGTGTGTACGAGTTTCAACGTGATTTTGTTCGGCTCAGTATTATTAACACAGTAAGGCATTACTGGAATGTGAAGAGATTATTCTATCTGATTTGTATTTGTTATTATACTGTATGACCGTTATCCGCCCCTGATGTCATTACAGTCATTAAGATAATGTAGGACATATTTGGAATGCATTAAGTGTAACTTGCATAGATAATAGTTCTACATTTCCACAGTTAAAAGGAGTAAGAAGTCCCAGTAGACATAGTTATCTATCAGCAATAAAGCGCTAATGTGTTGTATTTTTCCTTGTGAAGCGTACATAAATGATTTAGGCACACTTATTATGTATTACCCCATAAAACAATTATGTGGGCAAAAAAAGTAAAACCTCTATTTTTAGTCTAAAACATGCTGTGGCGCTCTTGTGTGTCCCTGCTTTATGTAAAAATGTGTGCCAAGCAAATCAGACTGATAGCCTGTGACACAAAGCCATTATAGCCACAGGAGATGTCCCATTCCTTTTTGGCATGTGATGCATCACATCTTTGTTTACGGGATGCAAGTAAAGAACAAACAATTGGAGTGAAATTAATGGAACTTTGTCGTCCGTGTTTGTGTAGGGACACAGCGGGCCAGGAACGGTTCCACACCATCACCACCTCCTACTACAGAGGCGCCATGGGCATCATGCTGGTCTACGACATCACCAACGCCAAAAGCTTCGAAAACATCAGCAAGTGGCTGCGCAACATTGATGAAGTGAGACTCAAACACACAAACTTACACCATACAACCCAATGAAAGAGATGTATCAAAACACCTACCTAATATAGATTGTCACAGAAGAATAGGGTTGCGCCATATAAATGATATTAATTTGGCCAACGATATAGCTTTTAGTACTATCGTTATATCGTCATAATGCATGTTGATGACACCATTTAGCTGTACCCCGCAAATTTAACAGCAACAAGCGAACGAGTGTAGTGTCCTCGCTAGCGGTTAACATCCCTCAACAGTGCAAAGCCACATCTAAGTCAGCAATCCTCACCTCTATGGCGGCAAATAACGTTTCTTAAAAGTCCTACTATCACTGGAGGACGAGGGATAGCTAAACATGCTACACTACACACTGTAGGAGGATGAGCTAACCGGTAAGGTAGAGCTCTTGAATGTAAACAGAGGTGGGTCAATTGATACAACTATCGACAGTAACGTTACCAGCAGATGGTGGATACTACTGTAATTCAGGCATTTCCCTACATGTAATTGATCGGGGTGACCCGCCACTGCAGAATAAAAGCCGCCGCACCTTTCAAAATTAGGATATTTTTTTGCATGAATATTGTATACATATTGCCTATTAGTAGTGCACGATGGACTAGTGATGTAACAAAAATTCAGAAAAAAGACCTTGATCACTGAAATAGCACTGCCGAAACCAGATGTGATGATGTAAGCAATATGCACGCGATTGTCTGGAGCGGTGGCAGCATGTCTGCGAAGTGGACGTACTTTGATATATCCGAGATATACCTGCGGACAGCGATCTACAAAATGTGCAAATATTAAGAGGACATTTGCCGCTTTTTAAGGTGAGGAAATGCAGTTGAAGCAGCAAAGCAAAGCAAGTTTGACGCCAGTTTTGCTGCAGCTCTCGCAGTTTGTCACAGACATGCAGCGACAGAAGTAAAGAGTCTCCAAACACGAGTACAGTCTCCAATAACACCAGGAAAAGATGCTAGATTTGTTGCTAGTGATTTTTCCAAAAGAAAAATTCACTAAAATGATTGGAGAAGTCTTTAGAAACTTGAAAAATTCGCAACAAACTACATTGTACAAAAAGCATCAAGAATTGACAAAATAGACCAAAACGATATAATATACCGTAAGAAAAATATATACCCTATTTTTCGGACTACAAGTCGCTCCGGTGTATAAGTCGCACCAGCCAAAAATGCATAATAAAGAAGGAAAAAAACAGTCTCACTGGAGTATAAGTCGCATTTTTTGGGAAAATGTATTTGATAAAACCCAACACCAAGACATTTGAAAGGCAATTTAAGATAAATAAAGAATAGTGAACAACAGGCTGAATAAGTGTACGTTATATGAATCATAAAAAACAAACTGAGAACGTGCCTGGTATGTTAACGTAACATATTATGGTAAGAGTCATTCAAATAACTAGAACATATAGAACATGCTATACGTTTACCAAACAATCTGTCACTCCTAATCGCTAAATCCCATGAAATCTTATACGTCTAGTCTCTTACGTGAATGAGTAAATAATATTATTTGATATTTTACGGTAATGTGTTAATCATTTCACACATAAGTCGCTCCTGAGTATAAGTCGCACCTTCGGCCAAACTATGAAAAAAAACTGCGACTTATAATCCGAAAAATACGGTATTTTAAAACTAATTACTAATACCACTGTTTTTTTGCCTTTACAAAAAAATACATCATCTCATATTTTGCTAATTATGTAATGTCATATGTTGGCAATCTGTGGGAAACCCCTTATTTAGATTAATATTTTTATTCTCACAAAATCTTTTGTTGTTTTTGTTATTGTTTACAAACTCTGAAAAGTCCCTGGACGCAGGAGGACTTTAAAGGCAAAAACCAAATCAGACCCATCCATCCATCTATTTTCTACCACTTGTCCCTTTCGGGGCCGCAGGGGGTGCTGAAACCTATCTCAGCTGCATTCGTGCGGAAGGCAGGCCAATAGTAGGAAATACTTTAAATATTTAATTTAGATTATTACACTACCATTCTATGTTTTTATCTGATTATAATTGTGATCAAAAATGAAATCAATCATTTAGAATTATTTTAGTATCTGCATTGGTATGACCGATACTGCCCCTGTAACTATTGGGTATTGTATTAATACCCAATTTTGTAGAATCAACCAAACAACAGAAGAATACAGGTTTATTACATTTTAACAGAAGTGTAGATAGAAACATGTTACACTAAAAAGTAGCCAACTATTAACAGTAAATTAGCAAGTAGATTAATAATAGTTTTGACTAACTAATACAAAGTGATTTAATATGTTACCGCCTACATCAGCAGCCAAATTAGGAACCTTTTTAACTCGTTTTGAAATGATTGTATTACCATTTAAATACCAAATAATATATTGTGATTTACTGTATATGGTTATCTCAGGAGGATGTGATATGTATCGGGATATAATTTGAGGTCATGTCGTTCATCTCTGATGTGCACCGTAAGAGAACAATCTGTGACATCACAAAGTTTTAGAGGTAACCCTCATATACCAGGAATTAGCTTGCTATCTAACGATGGACAATTCTCTTAAAAACTGAAGTGGCCAAAGAAAAAGCTGCTTCTCACTACAATAATACGCCAATAACAACAGCTAAGCTTGTTACTTGCTTAGCCATGTTTCTTGTAGTCCGGTTGGGTAGTCCTCAGAAGGTTTATTTTATGGTTCCTTGGAGCGAATATTGGCCAGGGTGACTGATGGAATCGCCTGGATCCCTGCTTCCAAGCCCCCTTCTGCTACCACCAGTCTCGGGGATGTCACAACTTGCCCTTAGTGAACATTGTTGATATTTTAATGTTGCATATTAAGTAAATGTAACATTGTTTTTTGTTTTTTTTTGCAGCATGCGAACGAGGATGTTGAGAGAATGCTACTAGGCAACAAGTGTGACATGGAAGACAAGAGGGTTGTACCAAAAGCCAAGGGAGAGCAGGTAAGATGCTGACGCGGTCCACACGTCGTCACCACATTTTTATTACTAAGATGTGTGTTCTAAGTTTAAGTAAGATGACTAGTTATTATTTTATTGTCAGGCTACATTTGCAAGTGTAGTTTTTTTACTGACGTGGACATGCTGTATCTGTGTTATGACTACTAAGGGTGTAACGATACACAAAAATTTCGGTTCGGTACGTACCTCGGTTTAGAGGTCACGGTTCGGTTAATTTTCGGTACAGTAAGAAAAAAACAAAATATACATTTTCTGGGTATTTATTTACCAAAATTTGTAAAGGGCAGCACGGTGGCAGAGGGGTTAGTGCGTCTGCCTCACAATACGAAGGTCCTGAGTAGTCGTGAGTTCAATCCCGGCCTCGGGATCTTTCTGTGTGGAGTTTGCATGTTCTCCCCGTGACTGCGTGGGTTCCCTCCGGGTACTCCGGCTTCCTCCCACCTCCAAAGACATGCACCTGGGGATAGGTTGATTGGCAACACTAAATTGGCCCTAGTGTGTGGATGTGAGTGTGAATGTTGTCTATCTGTGTTGGCCCTGCGATGAGGTGGCGACTTGTCCAGGGCGTACCCCGCCTTCCGCCCGATTGTAGCTGAGATAGGCTCCAGCGCCCCCCGCGACCCCGAAGGGAATAAGCGGTAGCAAATGGATGGAAATTTGTAAACAATGGCTTTATCCTTTTAACATAACAATAACATACATATACACACAGGGTCGATTGCCAGGTTTAATGCAGTCAACATATATAAAATGAAAACTAAATAGGATAAGGCTCAGAATTAGGGATGTCCGATAATGGCTTTTTGCCGATATCCGATATTCCGATATTGTCCAACTCTTTAATTATCGATACCGATATCAACCGATATATGCAGTCATGGTATTAACACATTATGCCTAATTTGGACAACCAGGTATGGTGAAGATAAGGTACTTTAAAAAAAAATTAATACAATAAGATTACTAAATTAAAAACATTTTCTTGAATAAAAAAGAAAGTAAAACAATATAAAAACAGTTACATAGAAACTAGTAATTAATGAAAATGAGTAAAATTAACTGTTAAAGGTTAGTACTATTAGTGGACCAGCAGCACGCACAATCATGTGTGCTTACGGACTGTATCCCTTGCAGACTGTATTGATATATATTGATATATAATGTAGGAACCAGAATATTAATAACAGAAAGAAACAACCCTTTTGTGTGAATGAGTGTAAATGGGGGAGGGAGGTTTTTTGGGTTGGTGCACTAATTGTAAGTGTATCTTGTGTTTTTTATGTTGATTTAATTAAAAAAAATTTAAATACCGATAATAAAAAAAAAACCCGATACCGATCATTTCCGATATTACATTTTAACGCATTTATCGGCATCTCTACTCAGAATTGGTTTCTTAACAAAACCTTTCCACATATAAAGTGCAACATTTCCACATATAAAGTGCAACATTAAACTGCTTCAAGTTGTTGCTCAGATTAAATAAAATGACAAAACTTTTCTTCTACATACAAAAAGTGCAACATTAAACAGTTTCAAGTCAACTCAGCCTCAGATTAATTTTTCTTTCCCCCCCCCCAGCCTTTAACCCTGGTGACTTTCACTCAATTTTCATGTTTTTTGCCAGAAAAATCAGTTTATCCACATTGTCTGCAGAAAGAGCAGACCTGCTTGCAGTTAAAATGTCTCCAGCCGTGGAAAATACCCTTTGGCTGGGCATGGAGGTAGCAGGTGTGGCGAGGTAGTGCCTGGCTAACTTGGCAGTAAGATATGTTATTCCACCATAGAAGTGGGTCAAAATCTAGTTTTTAATGCAATATGGTCTTAAATCTGCTGCTATAAAAGCACCAACGGCATTTGTTATTGCTTTAGCCCTGCCTGACTTGCCGAGGAGAGGCTGCTTGAATGCGGTGGGAGCTGTTTGTTTGTCTTTCTCTTCGTTGAAGCGATGTTATCCATTGTTGTATCGCACCGCGAAACCGAAATGTTCCCAAACGGGAGATCTTAACAAGGCAGGAGGGTCTTCCAGCTCTGGCTTTTGCATGTTGTAGTAGCACGGTCGTTGCTAGCATGCTGTGTGTTGTGCCTCAGTGTGCATTGTTTACACAACGTGCGTTACGCTACTTAATATGTCCGTGTGGAAACTCGTTCGATACACCTCCGAACCGAACCAAATCCCCCGTACCGAAATGGTTCAATACAAATACACGTACCGTTACACCCTTAATTATGACACCATGCCTTAAAATAAACAAAAAGTTTCTACACGCACTACACACACTGCTCAGGTTTCCGCAATATGAGATGTGTCCTGGCTGGTCCACTAACACTATAGGTTGCCGTGACAAGCTGTTATTTAAAAGCAAACAGGGATTCTCAACTTTTGATCAGTGCCAGAACTGTTCTCAGGTAATATAGTGGTCGTTGCTTCTGGGGTCCAGTGATACCCGATCTCTTCGCCACACACTTTTATTTTTGGACAGGGAGCCATTTTCACCGCCAAATAGCTTGTTCTTAGCCGCTCTCCTGCTTCTTCCTCAGATTGCAAAAGAGCACGGCATTAGGTTTTTTGAGACGAGCGCCAAGGCCAACATCAACATCGAGAAGGCCTTCCTCACGTTAGCAGAAGACATCCTCAAAAAGGTGCGTGAACTTTGACTTTCTTCTCATATTTGAATCGCTGCTATGTTCAATTAATTTGTTCTAAGTGTACTGATATTTCATAATTTACTTATTATTTTCCTCTTTGGTTTGTCTGGCTAATGCAGTCACAATTAAAGCATTTTACACGAGTCTAAAGGAACACACTGCCACACCAAACACTAGATCCACTATACCACAGGA
The DNA here is from genome assembly GCF_033978685.3 of Nerophis lumbriciformis. Taxonomy (NCBI): domain Eukaryota; kingdom Metazoa; phylum Chordata; class Actinopteri; order Syngnathiformes; family Syngnathidae; genus Nerophis; species Nerophis lumbriciformis. The sequence continues at coordinate 21,026,182 of NC_084573.2, forward strand.
GCTGTTTTTAAGGATCATCTGCAAAAAATGAGAAAGATTTTCCATATGAAAAGGAGCATTCTGCTGTTTTTTGGAATCTGCTTCTATTATTAGGGAACTATTTGACTAGCCAAGATTTCAATACGAAAGAAGCACTCTGCTGTTTTGGGGAATCTTGGCTGGTCAAAGATCTTCCATATGAAAAGAGAGCACTCCGCTGTTTTTGGGAATCTATACCTTTCAGATCTTTGACTGGCATTTTTTGCAAATGAGCCTAAAGCACCTCCTGTCTTACTGTAGATCTTTGACTACAGTTGTTTGATGCAGATCCTGAAAAACAAAGCACAACCTGTGATGTAGAGGATTGTTTTTACTAGATCTTCCATTTGAAAGGAGCAGATTAAAAAAACTGGGGTGCTCCTTAAATATGAAAAATCTTTGACTTGCCGAGATTCTGAAAAACAGCAGAGTGCTTATTTAATAAAGAATTCTGGCTAGTCAAAATGGCATTTCCAGATAAAAGGAGCACTCTGCTGTTTTGGGGAATCTACTTCTCTCATAGGTAAGATGTTTCGACTAGCCAAGATGACTAAAAACAGCACAGTGCTTTCATATGGAATCCTGTCTAGTCAAAATAAAATGTCTACATGAAAAGAGCACTATGCTGTTTTTGGAAATATGCTTCTATTAGAAAGGATATAGTTTACTAGCTCGGATTACAAATGAATGAAGCACCCTGCTGTTTTTGGTAATCTTGTCTAGTCAAATATCTTCCATATGAAAAGGAGCACTCTGCATTTTTTGGGAATCTATTCCTTTCTTATGGAAGATAATTGACTTGCCAATGTTCCCAAAAACAGCATGGTGCTTCTTTCATATAGAATTTTGGCTGGTCAAAATGCCATTTCCATATAAAAGGAGCACTGGGCTGTTTTGGGGAATCTACTTCTTTCATATGGAAGATCTTTGCATAGCCAAGATGACCAAAAACAGCAGAGCGCTTCTTCCATATGGAATCATGGCTAGTCAAAATTAAATTTCCACATGAAAGTAGCACTCTCCAGTTTTTTGAGAACCTGCTCCTATTAGAAAGGAGATATTTGACTTGCCAGGATTCCAAAAAGGACACACGCTGCTGTTTTTGGTAATATTGGCTGGTCAAAGATCTTCCATATGAAAGGGGTAGATTAAAAAAAACATACTACGGTACTTATTTTTATACAAAAATATGCTTTTGACGAGGCAGGATTCCATGTGAAAAAAGCCCTGCTGTTGTTACTATTTGGTTGGTCTAAAATTGTCCAAAGGAAAAAGAGCACTGTGCTGTTTTGGGGAATCTGCTCCTTTTATGAATGAGCCAAGATTTAAAAAAACAACAGAGTGATTCCTTTATTTAGAAGATTTTGATTCTCAAAAACAGTAGGGTGCCTCTTTTATATAGAAATTGGGCTAGTCAGAATGATATTTTCATATAAAAGGAGCACTCTGCTGTTTTTAGGAATGTAGTTTTTTCATATGAAAGATCTGTGACTAGCCAATATTTCAACAAAAAAAATCAGGGTGCTTCTTTCGTATAGAATCTTGGCTAGTAAAAATAAAATGTTCATATGAAAGTAGCCATCTGCTGTTTATAGGAATGTATTATTTTCATGTGGAAGCTCTTTTCTAGCCAAGATTCCTAAAAACAGCAGGGTGTTTTTTTTTAAATAGAATTGTGGCTAGTCACATGGCATTTCTATATGAAAGGAGCCCTCTGTTGTTTTTAGGAATCCACTCCTTTTATGTGGAAGATATTTGACTAGCCAAGATGACAAAAAACAGCACAGTGCTTCTTTCATATTGAATCGTGGCATGGTAAAATAAAATTAAAAATATATATCTGGGCACTTAGGAGCACTCTGTTGTTTTGGGCAATCTGCTCCTATTATAAAGGAGATATTTGACTAACTGGGATTCTATATAAAATAAGCACATTGCTGTTTTTGGTAATCTTGGTCTGTCTATGTCTTCCATATGGGAAATCTACTTTTACATGGAAGATTTTGACTGAAAGATCTACTCCTTTCCTACGGAAAATCTTTGACTGAAATTTCTTTGCAAATGATCCTTAAAAACAGTTCTTGCCATATGCCGGATCTTTGATTAGTGCTGTTTGATGCAGTCCTTTAATAAACAGCTGAGCATAGATGATTTTGAACTAGATCTTCATTTAAGGAGCACTTTGCTGTTTTTGTGAATCTGCTCCTTTTATAAAGGAGCTATATAAAGGATTCCATATGCAAGAAGCACCAGATGTTTTGGGGAATGTGCTGAAGAAAGGTCTGCTGTACGTCAGGAACACTGATCATTTTTTTAAAGGCTCATAAATGTTTTTAAAAAAACAAGCTCGTCAAAGATCCTTCATGTGACAGGAGGATTTTTGCAAGGTTGGACAGCAGCCCTAAGGATCATTGAAGCATTTGAGGAATTGGCGCCACCTACTGGTTATATTTATTAGCACAATCATGGGTTTAAAACAAAAGTACAGAGTACATTTATTGGAGTCGATTTCTTTACATTTGATGCTTTTGTTTTTTTCCAGACGCCTGTAAAAGAGCCTAACAGTGAAAATGTGGACATCACCGGCGGGGGCGGAGTCACAGGCTGGAAGAGCAAGTGCTGCAGTTGAACGACTGGCGGCGACACACACATACAGAGAAAAACACACGTGCACGCACAAACATCTCCCCTCTCTAACTGTCTAACTGTCACCTTCTAACCGTCTCATGACTCGTTGCACACTGACACTCTTTCTTCATCACAGTAAAACCTCTTCAACACAATAAAACCCCTTCATCCTAACCCCCTCCCCTGCCATCTTCTTCCACTTTCCCTCAGCAGCAGTTTTATTTTGGAGGGAAGCGCTCGTGTTTCCTGTCATTTTTCTTTTAAGGGTTATTAAAAAACAAAACAAAAAAAGATGACAAGCGCATATGTTTAATATCTCCTTCCTGTCCTAGTGGAGCCCCTTCACCTCCCCCACCCCCACCCCCACAGCGTCCATGAAGTCAAACTCGAGTCAAAAAGAAAAACAAAGAAAAAGTGCTTTTGTACACTTGGGGAGGTTTGTGTTGTCTCAATGATTGCAATTTGTTAGCAAGTGACAGCGCCGCGCTTTTAGCTCCTTTTGTATTTCGGGGTTTATTTTGTCCTGTGCCTTATATGGAAGACAGGGGCGGGGGCTGTGGAGTGGGCGGAGCCACATCCACCCAATGAAATTACACTTTAACAGAAATCTTGTCAGTTTGCGCTCCGAGTGCGGAGCCAAACCGACGCAGAAGCGTTTGAATTTCTCCTCCAGCCAAGAGAACGGCAATGACATGTCCTGTTTGTTCTCTTTTATTTCTACTTTCACTTTTCTTTTCTTTTCTTTTTTTTCCTGCATGCAGATTTCTTTGGGTTGGCGACAGTTCTGTAACATGTGAGGTATGCCACTGGGTAACTTTGGGCGGGAGGTTCACGAGTTCTCTTTGGAAATTCAAACAATTTTGCAGATCCATTAAAAATAAGCTTGTTTAAGTCAACTTGTCTGTCTTCAATTGTGTGCATGAAAGAATTCACAAAGGCTTGAAAAAGCGATGGGACGTTCGCGAACGAGTCGAGTCTTTTCACCTCTTAAATGGACAATGAAAACCGATTCCCAATTGGGAGTCGTTTGTGAGGCATTTTTCTGTGAAATTGCCCACATTGCCTGCAGTTTATATTATAAACATTTATTTGTATATTTTTTCTTTATTAGAACGTTTTTGTAGGTCAGTGAAAATACACAATGGTGATGTCATTGTCAAAATACCAGAATACAGTAGCACTTAATTTCGAGTATACAATAAAACGCCAAATTAAATCATACTTACGAATAATTTCCACCAATAAAGCGAATATTGATGGGCTTTTCTAAATTTGAATAATACTAAGATAAAAAATCTTACCTGCTACTGTGATTTTCCTTGATATTTCAAAAATAACGAGCCGGCCTTTTGAACGACTCTGACAGGAACGGCTCCCTTGAAAGAGCCATGAATCCTATCTGTGTAAGAGACAGAGCACTCCTTTCAAATAGGGCAACATGTTGGCACCTGTCTTTGTCTTTTTATACAGCTACATGATCCTGTTCAATAGAGGATCTTTGACTTGTGTCATGCAGTAGGTCCTTCAAGAGAGGAGCATCTGGTGTTATGCAATATGTATTTAAAAACAACACAACCTCCTTGTCATACAGAGGATCTTTGACGAGTGCGTTACAGGACATCCTCCTGTCGTATAGATGATCTTGGACCAGCATTTTTGCATGGTAGAGTGCTCCCGTCAGACATGATCTTTGATTCATGTTTTGAAATATGAATTTAAACAGCAGAAGACTCCTGTAACAGAGAGGATCTTTGACCAGCATTTTTGCACAGCAGAGTGCTCCCGTCAAACATGATCTTTGATTTGTGTTTTGAAATATTAATTTAAAAATACTAATGTTGCTGTCATGTAGAGAATCTTTGACCAACATTTTACAGTAGTTCCTTAAAAGCAGCAGCGTGCTCCTGGAACATAGATGATCTTGGATCAGCATATTTGCACTGTAGAGTGCTCCTGTCCAATAAATGATCTTTGATTTGTGTTTTGTAACATGTATTTAAAAACAGCAGAGTGCTCCTGTCACAGAGAGGATCTTTGAACTGCATTTTTCCACAGCACAGTGCTCTTATCAAATACATGATCTTTGATTTGTGTTTTGAAATATGTCTTTTAAAACAGCAGAGCGCTCCTGTCACAGACAGGATCTTTGACCTGCATTTTTCCACATCACAGTGCTCCCGTCAAACAAGATCTTTGATTTGTGTTTTGTAACATGTATTTTAAAACAGCAGAGTGCTCCTGTCACAGAGAGGATCTTTGAACTGCATTTTTCCACAGCACAGTGCTCCTATAAAATACATCTTTGATTTGTGTTTTGAAATATGTATTTAAAAACAGCAGAGTGCTCCTGTCAAATACACGATCTTTGATTTATGTTTTGAAATATGTCTTTTAAAACAGCAGAGTGCTCATGTCACAGAGAGGATCTTTGACCTGCATTTTTCCACATAACAGTGCTCCCGTCAAACAAGATCTTTGATTCGTGTTTTGGAACATGTATTTTAAAACAGCATAATGCTCCTGTTATGTAGAGGATCTTTGATCAGCATTTTTCAAAGTAGAGTGCTCCGGTCGAATAAATTATCTTCGATTTATGTTTTGAAATATGTCTTTTAAAACAGCAGAGTGCTCATGTCACAGAGAGGATCTTCGACCTGCATTTTCCCACAGTACAGTGCTCCCGTCAAACAAGATCTTTGATTAGTGTTTTGTAACATGTATTTAAAAACAGCAGAGTGCTCCTGTCACAGAGAGGATCTTTGACCTGCATTTTTCCACAGTACAGTGCTCCCGTCAAACAAGATCTTTGACTGGTGTTTTGTAACATGTATTTAAAAACAGCAGAGTGCTCCTGTCACAGAGAGGATCTTTGAACTGCATTTTTCCCTAGCACAGTGCTCTTATCAAATACATGATCTTTGATTTGTGTTTTGAAATATGTATTTAAAAACAGCCGAGTGCTCCTGTCACAAAGAGGATCTTTGACCTGCATTTTTCCACAGTATACTGCTCCTATAAATACATGAAACAAGATCTATGATTAGTGTTTTGTAACATGTATTTAAAAACAGCAGAGTGCTCCCATTAAACATGATCTTTGATTTGTGTTTTGAAATATGAATTTTAAAAATACCAAAGTTGCTGTCACGTAGAGAATCTTTGACCAACATTTTACAGTAGTTCCTTAAAAGCAGCAGCGTGCTCCTGGAACATAGATGATCTTGGATCAGCACATTTGCACTGTAGAGTGCTCCTGTCCAATAAATGATCTTTGATTTGTTTTGAAGTGTGTATTTAAAAACAGCAGAGTGCTCTTGTCACAGAGAAGATCTTTGACCTGCATTTTTCCACATCACAGTGCTCCCGTCAAACAAGATCTTTGATTTGTGTTTTGTAACATGTATTTTAAAACAGCAGAATGGTCCTGTCACAGAGAGGATCTTTGAACTGCATTTTTCCACAGCACAGTGCTCCTGTAAATACATGATCTTTGATTTGTGTTTTGAAATATGTCTTTTAAAACAGCAGAGTGCTCATGTCACAGAGAGGATCTTTGACCTGCTTTTTTCCACAGAAAAAGTGCTCCCGTCAAACATGATCTTTGATTTGTGTTTTGTAACATGCATTTTAAAACAACAGAGTGCTCATGTCACAGAGAGGATCTTTGACATGCATTTTTCCACATAATAGTACACCTGTCAAACAAGATCTTTGATTCGTGTTTTGGAACATGTATTTTAAAACAGCATAATGCTCCTGTTATGTAGAGGATCTTTGATCAGCATTTTGCAAAGTAGAGTGCTCCGGTCGAATAAATTATCTTCGATTTGTGTTTTGAAATATGTATTTAAAAACAGCAGAGTGCTCCTGTCAAATACACAATCTTTGATTTATGTTTTGAAATATGTCTTTTAAAACAGCAGAGTGCTCATGTCACATAGAGGATCTTTGACCTGCATTTTGCCACAGCACAGTGATCCCATCAAACAAGATCTTTGATTAGTGTTTTGCAACATGTATTTTAAAACAGCAGAATGCTCCTGTCATTTAGAGGATCTTTGATCAGCATTTTGTACAGTAGATAGCTCCCGTCAAACATTATCTTTGATTCAGGTTTTGAAATATAAAGGTAAACAACAGAGTGCTCCTGTCAAATACACAATCTTTGATTTATGTTTTGAAATATGTCTTTTAAAACAGCAGAGTGCTCATGTCACAGAGAGGATCTTTGACCTGCTTTTTTCCACAGAACAGTGCTGCCAGCAAACATGATCTTTGATTCGTGTTTTGAAATTTCTTTGAAACAGCAGAATGCTTCTGTCATTTAGAGGATATTTTACCTGCATTTTTCCACAGCAAAGAGCTCCCGTCAAACATGATCTTTGATTCATATTTTGAAATATGAATTTAAACAGCAGAGTGCTCCTGTTACAGAGAGGATCTTTGAGCACCATTTTTGCACACAGTGCTCCTGTCAAACATGATCTTTGATTCGTGTTTTGTAACATGTATTTAAAAACAGCAGAGTGCTCCTGTCACAGATAGGATCTTTGACCAGCATTTTTGCACAGCAGAGTGCTCCTGTCAAACATGATCTTTGATACGTGTTGTGAAATATGTATTTAAAAACCACAATGTTGCTTTCGCGTAGAGGACCTTTGACCAACAATTTTACTTTGGATCCTTAAAAGTATCAGCAACCTCCTGTCACATAGATGATCTTGGACAAGCATTTTTGCACGGTATAGTGCTCCTGTCAAATACATGATCTTTGATTTGTTTTGAAACGTGCATTTAAAAACAGGACTGCTCCTGTCAGAGAGGATCTTTGACCTGCATTTTTCCACAGCACAGTGCTGCCATCAAACATGATCTTTGATTTGAGTTTTAAAATATGTATTCAAGATAGGAGAGTGTTCCTAACATTTAGAGGATCTTTGACCTGCATTTTCCACAGCATAGTGCTCCCGTCAGCCATGATCTTTGACTCATGTTTGGAAAAATTAATTATACAGCAGAGTGCTCCTGTCACGGGGAGGATCTTTGACCAGCACTTTTGCAGAGTGCTTCCATCAAACATGATCTTTGATTTGTGTTTTGAAATATTCATTTAAAAACAGCAGAGTGCCCCTGTCATTTATAGGATCTTTGACCAGAATTTTTCCACAGCAGATTGCTCCAGTCAAACATGATCTTTGATTTGTGTTTTGAAATTTGAATTGAAAAACAACAGAGTACTCCTTCCAATGTAGAGGATCTTTGACAAGCATTTTTGCACACCAGTGCTCCCGTCAAAGAAGATATTCGATATATATTTTGAAAATTATATTTAAAAAATGTTACGATCACATAGATGATCTTTGACCAACATCTTTGCTTTGGGTCCTTTAAAGCAGCAGCGTCTTATCACATAGATGATCTTGGACCAACATTTATGCACGGTAGACTTCTCCTGTCATATCCATGATCTTTGATTTGTGTTTTTGAAATCTGTAGTTAAAAACGTGATGGAGCGGATCTTTGACCTGCATTTTGGCACAGCAGAGTGCTACCGTCAAACATGATCTTTGATTTGTGTTTTGAAATATGTATTTAAAAACAACAAAGTTACTGTTACGTAGAGGATCTTTGACCAACATTTTTACAGCAGGTCCCTAAAAGCAGCAGTGTCCTGTCCTATAGATGATCTTGGACAAGCATTTTGCACAGCAGTGGTTCTATCATATACATGATCTTTGATTCCTGTTATGAAATATGTATTTGAAAACAGCAGAGTGCTCCTCTCATGTAGAGAATCTCTGACCAGCATTTTTGCAATGGATAATTAAAAAGTGTTAATGCGATGTAGATGATCTTTGACCAACATTTTTATGGTAGGTACTTAAAAACAGCAGCATGCTCCTGTCACAGAGGATCTTTGATTTGTGTGTTGCTTTTTTTATGTATTTAAACAGCAGCGTCCTGCTGTCATATAGATGATCTTTGAATTGTGTTGTGCAAATATGTATTTTATGCAGCAAGTTATTTAAAACAGCCGATCGCTTCGGTTATGTAGATGATCTGTCAACAGTTTTTCCTTTCAGACAGCAGGGCACTCCTGTTCTATCAAGGATCTTTGACAATGAGGCGCCGACTTGTCCAGGGTGTACACCGCCTTCCGCTCGAATGCAGCTGGGATAGGCTCCAGCCCCCCGGTAGAAAAAGGACGGATGGATTTGTTTGTGCAGTGCTCCTGCCATATAGAGGATCTCTGACCAGCCTTTTTGCAGTGTGTATTTAAAAACAATAGTTTTACTGTCATGTAGAGGCTCTTTGACCAACATTTTACAGTAAGTCCTAAAAATCAGCATGCTCCTGTCATATGGGAGGATCTTGGACCGACATTTTTGCACAGCATAGTGGTCCTGTTAGTAACATTATCTTTGATTTATTCGAAATATGTATTTACAACAGCAGAATGCTCCTGTCATATAGAGGATCTCTGACCCACATTTTTACAGTAGGTCCTTAAAAATGTAGATGATTCTTGACCAGCATTTTTGCCGAACATTATTCAATACAGCAGGGCACTCCTGTCATATATACAAACCCTGTTTCCATATGAGTTGGGAAATTGTGTTAGATGTAAATATAAACGGAATACAATGATTTGCTAATCATTTTCAACCCATATTCAGTTGAATATGCTACAAAGACAACATATTTGATGTTCAAACTGATAAATATATTTTTTTTGCCAAATAATCATTAACTTTAGAATTTGATGCCAGCAACACGTGACAAAGAAGTTGGGAAAGGTGGCAATAAATACTGATAAAGTTGAGGAATGCTCATCAAACACTTATTTGGAACATCCCACTGGTGAACAGGCTAATTGGGAACAGGTGGGTGCCATGATTGGGTAAAAAAGCAGCTTCCATGAAATGCTCAGTCATTCACAAACAAGGATGGGGCGAGGGTCACCACTTTGTCAACAAATGCGTGAGCAAATTGTTGAACAGTTTAAGAAAAACCTTTCTCAAGCAGCTATTGCAAGGAATTTAGGGATTTCACCATCTACGATCCGTAATATCATCAAAGGGTTCAGAGAATCTGGAGAAATCACTGCACGTAAGCAGCTAAGCCCGTGACCTTCGATCCCTCAGGCTGTACTGCATCAACAAGCGACATCAGTGTGTAAAGGATATCACCACATGGGCTCAGGAACACTTCAGAAACCCACTGTCAGTAACTACAGTTGGTCGCTACATCTGTAAGTGCAAGTTGAAACTCTCCTATGCAAGGCGAAAACCGTTTATCAATAACATCCAGAAACGCCGCCGGCTTCGCTGGGCCTGAGCTCATTTAAGATGGACTGATACAAAGTGGAAAAGTGTTATGTGGTCTGACGAGTCCACATTTCAAATTGTTTTCGGAAACTGTGGACGTCGTGTCCTCCGGACCAAAGAGGAAAAGAACCATCCGGATTGTTATAGGCGCAAAGTTGAAAAGCCAGCATCTGTGATGGTATGGGGGTGTATTAGTGCCCAAGACAGGGGTAACTTACACATCTGTGAAGGCGCCATTAATGCTGAAAGGTACATACAGGTTTTGGAGCAAAATATGTTGCCATCCAAGCAACGTTACCATGGACGCCCCTGCTTATTTCAGCAAGACAATGCCAAGCCACGTGTTACATCAACGTGGCTTCATAGTAAAAGAGTGCGGGTACTAGACTGGCCTGCCTGTAGTCCAGACCTGTCTCCCATTGAAAATGTGTGGCGCATTATGAAGCCTAAAATGCCACAACGGAGACCCCCGGACTGTTGAACAACTTAAGCTGTACATCAAGCAAGAATGGAAAGAATTCCACCTGAGAAGCTTAAAAAATGTGTCTCCTCAGTTCCCAAACATTTACCGAGTCTTGTTAAAAGGAAAGGCCATGTAACACAGTGGTGAACATGCCCTTTCCCAACTACTTTGGCACGTGTTGCAGCCATGAAATTCTAAGTTAATTATTAATTGCAAAAAAAAATAAAGTTTATGAGTTTGAACATCAAATATCTTGTCTTTGTAGTACATTCAATTGAATATGGGTTGAAAAAGATTTCAAAATCATTGTATTCCGTTTATATTTAAATCTAACACAATTTCCCAACTCATATGGAAACGGGGTTTGCACAATCTTTGACTAGCATAAACAATGCTTGCTTGAATAAACAGTATTTGGTGAAATACAAAAGTTAAAGTATTGCAGAACCTTTCGTTGACATTAATACAAAGACAGATGAGTAAAAGGATGTGAATAATGTGTACCTTAGGTGAAAAGTGTGTGTATCTGGACAGAGTGAGGACAAAAGCAGAGTTTTGCTCTCAGTCAGTTTTTATGATACACTACTCACAATACATGGTTCATTCGTGTCTTTCCATTCTCCATTCATCCCCTCTTCCACCCGTTTGTACGCAACCTTTCGGAGCAACACAGTCCACACAAAAGCAGCCAATGAAGTGTCAGATACAAAGAGTGAAGGTAAGAGGAGTGAGAAGATGACGAGCCCGCCTAGTTAGTGCTTTGGTTGAGAGGTGACTAGCACAAATTAAAGTGTAACAAGAAGGCGGCGGCAGCAGTGGACACTGAAGAGGGCCTGCCCTTAGGGAGAGAAGTGGCATATTTACATCAACTGTGTACAAGTTCATTTATAAATAGGAGTATAAATTAAACAAGAGCGACTTGTAGTTCAATAACTCAATCAAGCAGCTACTTCTACACACAATCTGATAATAATCAACCCTCTTTATATTTGGTGAAATTGGAGCAATGAAATTTAAATCTATGTGGCTAAGTAGAGAATATAAATTAAAAGTACCCACACTATCCTCAATAAATTAAGCTTTTTGGGAGCCAATGGGAAGAAGAAGAAATGGCAGCAGGTTGATTCGCTACGTAAGTACCTTTTAAAATGGTTCTATTACACGTAGACCAGGTCTCGGGCCTGCGCCACCTGGCCGCTGCCGGCGTCGTCCTGCTCGGTGTCCTCAGAGTCCGCCTCGTCCTCGTTGAGGCCGTCGTACTCGATGGGTTTGGGGCAGCTGTACGGATGGCCGTTGTCGTCGAAGAAGCGGCGGAAGGTGAACTCGTAGAAGGCGTGCTCGGGGTGCTTGCCGTTGCGGAACCAGCGGCCCATGTCGCCCAGGTCGTTCTCGCCGTCGCTGTCGCTGCTCCACAGCTTGTCGGGGTCCACGGGGTCGAAGTTGGAGGTGTCGGTGGAGTGGGCGATGGTGGGGATGTACGGCGCCGCCTGCTGCCGCAAGTCGCTGGAGAAGTCGATGGCCCTGAAGAAAGGGTGCGCTTTGATCTCGTCCGCGCCGTTCCTGCCCAGGCGGTCTTCGGGGCCGCGGCACAATTGGACGACGAGGTCGGACGCCTCCGGGCTGAGTTTGGCGGGAGGGGGGATGTGCAGCGTGCTCGACCAGTTGATCACCTGGTGGCGGCAGAGAGAGCCGGCAGGTCACATGACGAACTGGAGGGCAGCACAGGTGGGTCAGCTTACCTTCAGCTGCGTCTCCAAGGGCGTCGTCGCGAGGAAGGGAGGCTGTCCTACCACCATCTCGTACAAAATGACACCCACGCTCCACCAGTCACACAACTGTGTGTAACCTACACAACAAACAAACCTTCTCATTGGTTGGAACAACACAACGTGAACAATTATCATCATAATACAACAACTTCTTTCTTGCACTTGTTCATGTTGTGTACATTAATATCACAGGGTCGTCATAAAATGATTACCTGTCTACATCTATTCTAAATTATATTACAACTAGAGATGTCCAGATGGCAGGCCGATATTATCGGCCGATAAATGCTTTAAAATGTAATATCGGAAATTATCGGTGTCGTTTTTTTTTTATCGGTATCGTTTTTTTTATTTATTAAATCAACATAAAAACACAAGATACACTTACAATTAGTACACCAACCCAAAAAATCTCCCTCCCTTATTTACACTCATTCACACAAAAGGGTTGTTTCTTTCTGCTATTAATATTCTGGTTCCTACATTATATATCAATATATATCAATACAGTCTGCAAGGGATACAGTCCGTAAGCACACATGATTGTGCGTGTTGCTGGTCCACTTATAGTACTAACCTTTAACAGTTCATTTTACTCATTTTCATTAATTACTAGTTTCTATGTAACTGTTTTTATATTGTATTACTTTCTTTTTTATTCAAGAAAATGTTTTTAATTTATTTATCTTATTTTATTTTATTAATTAAAAAAAAAAAGAACTTATCTTCACCATACCTGGTTGTCCAAATTAGGCATAATAATGTGTTAATTCCACGACTGTATATATCAGTATCGGTTGATATCGGTATCGGTAATCAAAAAGTTGGACAATATCGGAATATCGGCAAAAAGCCATTATCGGACATCCCTAATTACAACCCATCTTGTAAAATTGCTACTTTATTCTTGTAAAATTAAAATGACTAGAGATGTCTGATAATGGCTTTTTTATAGCGATATCCGATATTGTCCAACTCTTAATTACCGATTCCGATATCAACCGATACCGATATATACAGTCGTGGAATTAACACATTATTATGCCTAATTGTGTTGTGATGCCCCGCTGGATGCATTAAACAATGTAACAAGGTTTTCCAAAATAAATCAACTCAAGTTATGGAAAAAAATGCCAACATGGCACTGCCATATTTATTATTGAAGTCACAAAGTGCATTATTTTTTTTAACATGCCTCAAAACAGCAGCTTGGAATTTGGGACATGCTCTCCCTGAGAGAGCATGAGGATGTTGAGGTGGGCAGGGTTGTTGTAGGGGGTAGCGGGGGGTGTATATTGTAGCGTCCCGGAAGAGTTAGTGCTGCAAGGGGTTCTAGGTATTTGTTCTGTTGTGTTACGGTGCGGATATTCTCCCGAAATGTGTTTGTCATTCTTGTTTGGTGTGGGTTGAGTGTGGCGCATATTTGTAACAGTGTTAAAGTTGTTTATACGGCCACCCTCAGTGTGACCTGCATGGCTGTTAACCAAGTATGCCTTGCATTCACTTGTGTGTGTGAAAAGCCGTAGAGATTATGTGATTGGGCCGGCACGCAATAGCAGTGCCTTTAAGGCACACCCCCAATATTGTTGTCTGAGTGGAAATCGGGAGAAATTCGGGAGAATGGTTGCCCCGGGAGATTTTCGGGAGGGGCACTGAAATTCGGGAGTCTCCCGGGAAAATCGGTAGGGTTGGCAAGTATGACTGGGAGATGCAACTGCTCTGTACTTCTCCCTACGTCCGTGTACCACTCCGTACAGCGACGTTTTAAAATGTCATAAATTTTACTTTTTGAAACCGATACCGATAATTTCCGATATTACATTTTAAAGCATTTATCAGCCGATAATATCGGCAGTCCGATATTATCGGACAGCTCTAAAAATTACATATTTAAACTTCCAAACAATACTACCAACTATTTTCAGCTATTCCTGACATTTTTATTGTAAAATCTGAACTTTTGTTTATCTAAAAAAAAGTTCAACATTTTTCCAGAAATATTGTGACTTAATCTTTACAATATTACCACTTTATTTTCAGCAAAATCGGACATTATCCTTGTAAGAGCAGGACATTTTTACCATTTTATTCTATTAATTTTCTAGAAATATTGTGACTTATTCCTAATAAAATGAACAATTTACATATTTTCAGCTAAATCTGATATTACCCTTTAAAAATCAGGACTTTTCTTTGCGTTAAAATCCTACTATTTTCTAAAGAACATTTCTTATTTTAGTCTAATATTGCTCGAGAAATACTTACTATTTTGTTGTAATCTTTTTCTAGAAATATTGTGACTTATACCTAACAATAACAATATTGTTATTTTCAGCAAAATCTGACATTGTCCTTTTAAAAGCAGGACTTTTTCCTCATAAACATACAACTTTTTTTCCCTAAAGATTACTTCCTATTTTATTATATTTTTCCGGAATTACCGACGGGACAAGCGGTAGAAAATGGATGGATATTCTGACTTATTTTGAACAATATTATCACTTCGTGTCAGAAAAATTCTGACATCATTGTTTAAAATACTTTTTTCTCTCACGTAAAGATACTACTTTTTTTCTCTAAAAATATTTACTGTTTTACTCTAACATTTTGTAGTATAAAACCACTCTTATCTTTTCAAAATCAGGACTTTTTTCACTCGTAAGAACAATTAAAAAAAAGTTTTTATTCCAGCATTGTTGTAGAAATATAGACTTACTTCTTATAATCTTCCCGATTTATTTTCAGCAAAATTTGTTTTTTGTTTTTAAATCAAGAGGTTTATCTTCTAAAAATAATACTTTTTTCAAAAAAATATTTTTAAATTTTGTTTTAATATTTATTTATTTTTTTTACAAATATTAGGAGTTACTCCTAACAATAGTATCATCTTGTTTTTTTTTGCAAAATCTAAAATTATCCTTTGAAAATCAAGACATTTTCTTTTGCAAAAATATTTTTCCCTCAAAAATATTTCCCATTTATTATAATATTTTTGTAGAATTATTGTGACTTATTCCTAACAATATTACCCCTTTATTTCAGTAAATTATAACATTTCCTTTTTAAAATTAGAAGTTTATATGTTTTTAAAATACAACTTTTTTTTCATTCTAACATTTTTATTGAAACATTGCGACTTATTCCTAACAAATTACCACTTTGTTTTCAGCTAAATCTGACAATATCTTTTTAATATCACAACTTTTTTTTCTCGTAAAAACAATTTCTTCAAAAACATATTTCAAAATTGTTTCTACAAATACTGCGACTCATTCCTAACAATG
This sequence comes from Nerophis lumbriciformis, assembly GCF_033978685.3. Lineage (NCBI taxonomy): Eukaryota > Metazoa > Chordata > Actinopteri > Syngnathiformes > Syngnathidae > Nerophis > Nerophis lumbriciformis. The sequence goes on from NC_084573.2 coordinate 21,041,672, forward strand.
TTTTTTCAACAACATTTTATATTATTCCTTTAAAAAACAAGACTTTTTTTCTCCTAAAAATAATACTTTCTATACCATTTTGTTCTAATATTTCCTAGAAATATTGTGACTTATTCTTATCAATATACAGTATATATATATATATTACTTTGTATTCAAAGTCTGACATTATCTTTAAAATCAGGATGTTTTTCATTGTAAAAAAACTATACTTTTTTCTAAAAATCTTGACTTTTTTACTGTAACATTTTTGTAGGAATCCATCCATCCATCCATTTTCTACCGCTTATTCCCTTTTGGGGTCGCGGGGGGCGCTGGAGCCTATCTCAGCTACAATCGGACGGAAGGCGGGGTACACCCTGGACAAGTCGCCACCTCATCGCAGGGCCAACACTGATAGACAGACAACATTCACGCTCACATTCACACACTAGGGCCAATTTAGTGTTGCCAATCAACCTATCCCCAGGTGCATGTCTTTGGAGGTGGGAGGAAGCCGGGTACCCGCAGGGAACCCACGCAGTCACGGGGAGAACATGCAAACTCCACACAGAAAGATCCGGAGCCTGGGATTGAACCCCAGACTACTCAGCAACTTCGTATTGTGAGGCAGACGCACTAACCCCTCTTCCACCGTGCTGCCCCTTTTTTTTGTAGGAATATTGCGACTTATTTTTACCAACATTACCACTTTATTTCCAAAAAATTCTGACATTATTCACGTCAAAGGGATTTTATAAATCTAATTACAACTTTTTTTCTCTAAATATGTAGTTTTACTGTAATACAAATGATTAAAATTCTAAAACTATTGTGACTTATTCCTAACAATATCACCACTTTAATTTCAGCAAAATAATACTTTTTTGAAAATGTTAAACATGTACTTTTTCATAAAATTTTTTCTAGAAATATTGTGATATATCACAAACAATATTTTACTTTATTTTCATCAGATTCTGACATTATTCTAATTCAATTACTCTGTCTTCCTTCTAATTAAAGTATTATGTTTTCCTTGTAATTTCAGTGAATTTTGGTATTGTCACTTTATTGAAAATTATACTAAGCTAAAACTAGGAATGTCCCGATCCAGGTTTTTGCACTTCCGATCCGATACCGATATTGTTTTTGCACTTCCGATCCGATACCGATACTGGCCTATCCGAGCATGTATTAAAAGTTTAAAGTTATTTAGCCTACTTAGTTGTCAGAATCATGTTGAAAAGGGTTTTAATACTCTTGATAACAACTAGCCAGCTAAATTGGGGGAGTTTGAATAATACACAATGGTTGGTAACAAGAAACTGACCTGTTTATTCAAGGATAAACACAAAATAGACAAAATTATACATGACAAACAGAAATGGCATCATTGAACTAGGGCTGGGCGATATGGCCTTTTTTTAATATTGCAATATTTTAAGGCCATATCGCGATACACGATATATATCTCGATATTTTGCCTTAGCCTTGAATGAACACTTGATGCATATAATCACAGCAGTATGATGATTCTATGTGTCTACATTAAAACATTCTTCTTCATACTGCATTAATATATGCTACTTTTAAACTTTCATGCAGAGAAGGAAATCACAACTAAAAAAATCACTATACGGTGTTGATCTGGAAATGTTTTCCTCGGCATTTTGATGGTGTGGACGTGTGGCACCGAATGGAGATAAGCGTCTCGACAGACGTTACAATATTTGAACAATGATGACGAAAACTGTTTTCTCTGTCGTGTCCGTGTGTCGAAAATTGTTATGCGCTTATTTTTTTTTTTGATTTTGTGCGTGGCATAGATTTGCCGTGCGCAGAGGACGCTTGAGCAGTGAAGTGAAGTGAATTATATTTATGTAGCGCTTTTCTCTAGTGACTCAAAGCGCTTTACATAGTGAAACCCAATATCTAAGTTACATTTAAACCAGTGTGGGTGTCACTGGGAGCAGGTGGGTAAAGTGTCTTGCCCAAGGACACAACGGCAGTGACTAGGATGGCGGAAGCGGGAATCGAACCTCCAACCCTCAAGTTGCTGGCACGGCCGCCCTACCAACCGAGCTATGCCGCCCCAAGTGTGCCTGTGCGCAATTGAACAGGCGCGCACTTTAGAGGGAACGTTGCTCGCACGGCTGCGCTAGCATCACAGCTAACGTTAGCCATGCTGCTACCTCTCTGCTCGGGGAGGGCGTATACGTATGTGACGTGTGACGTGACAGTATGTGACGTGTGTAGAAGCTGCGCTTGCTGTCTGTGAGAGGGAGACACAGGAAAGAGTGAGAAGAGCCTGTCGTGTAATGCCAGCAGCTAAAAGCAACTGCGTGAGAATCCACAGACCTGTGGATGTGTTGAAGGTGTGCTGGAAAATGCGGAACGGAAATTAGGGAGCAGCAGAAAAGTGGAATGTATTATTTAAATCGGTGCGTTGGAAAACACAGACCGGAGTTTTTTTTCAAACTGGATCTGGATTGGCATTTTCCCATGCCTTGCCGATACGCATATTTTGGCAAATATCGGCGGCTGATCGGATCCAAATATCGGATCGGGACATCCCTAGCTAAAACTGACTTAAAGTAAATTCACTGGGACTCTATTATTTTACAACAACTTGTCACATTTTAAACTTTTATTTAATTGCTATTACAAATCAAGTAGTAGTAGTAGACATTCTAACTAGTATAGTTGTTTCTAAGATGTTTAGAAGAAGTAATGAAGTTGACACTATTGTCCATTATTGACAATAGTTTTTGTGGCCTTCCAGCCGCAGTGTAGAAGTGTACCTGTCCTGAGCAGCACTTCAGGTGCGATGTAGTTAGGCGTCCCCACCAGCGAGTGTGCCAAACAGCGCTGATGTTGTCTGGCCTTTCTCCTCTCCAGAGGCTTCAGGCGGTCGGTGCAGCGGCAGTTGGTGGGATCTTCCCACTCCTTGCTGAAGTCCATGCTGTCCTGCCTCACGTGGTCCCCTGCAGGCCCCGGCACACACAAACACAATCAGGGGTATGAAGTGTCAAAAGAGAGCAGTGAGTGCGATAGGACGATGATGAAGAGCCAGGAAAAAAACGTCCAATCATGGACAGCGCGGCAGCTAACAGATGTTGTAGATTGACAGAAAGCGAAACTCACCACTCTGGTAGTACTTAGAGTCGTGAGTCCAGCGGAATCCGGTGCAAAGGCCAAAGTCGGTGAGCTTGATGTGTCCGTCCCTGTCGATGAGGATGTTGTCGGGCTTGATATCGCGGTGGATGAAGCCCATCTTGTGTACGCTTTCCACGGCGCAGGTGAGCTCGGCGATGTAGAACTGAGCCAGCTCTTCCTTGAAGATGCCCAGTCGGATGAGAAGACTCATCATGTCCCCGCCGGGAATGTACTCCATGACGAAGTACAGGTTGTCCCGGTCTTGGAAGGAATAGTAGAGACGCACCACCCACTCGTTGTCCGCCTCGGCCAGGATGTCCCGCTCGGCCTTGACGTGGGCCACTTGGTTCCTGAGCAGCACATCCTTCTTACGGAGGGTCTTCATGGCGTACAGCGCCCCCGTGTCCTCTTTTCGGGCCAGGCACACCTCGCCGAAGGCCCCGATGCCGAGCGTCTTGATGCGTTTGAACATGCATTTGTCCATCTTGGCCCGCTTCAGTCGGATGTAGTTGGACTCTTTCTGGCACAGCATCATGCGCATCTGCTCCTGCGCTTCTGACGACAGGCCCACCTGAGCGGCACAGAGCACGGTGAGGACACGGCAAGAAGCGACACGCTCGGGGCTGGACCATTATGGCAAAAATAATAATCATGATTTGTTGGATTGATATTGAAATCACAAATAACACCACGATTATTCATTATTTGATGACGTGAGTATTTACTGTACCACCAAAACTTTATTTCAAATATATTAAAAAAAGAAACCAACAGAATATAAATTAGTACAAATAAACAAGTAACAAAATAATAATACATTTAAATAGCAACATGAAAAAATACTATTCAGTTTTTTCGTTTTAAGTTTTTGAATCCGTTTTATTTTTATTTTACTTTTTACACTTATTTTACCACCATAGAGTGTGTGCTTTTTGTGTCATACATACGATGTAATAACATGTTTGTTAATTAATCACATTTATTAGTGCACTACATCTTTGGACAACTTTGACCAATATTTTAAGTTAAAGCATAATAATTTTGTATCAATAAGGGCTTGAAGTACATTATGCTGGGATGAATTGTTTTCTGAGCTTGACAACTTAAGGCTGTAAGAAAAATAGAGCACTATTGATCTCACATCAATGATGTCGTTCACAACAACACAAGCAGATGAGATGTGTTGTGGGTGTATGGATTGTTCTTGCAAGATTTAGCTTTGTAGTTTAGTTGCTGTTTCAAGTGGTTGTCTCAGCATTGTTTAGGTTAGGACGCGATTGGCGATGAATGAGCAATCCCGGCGGACACATTATGTTTTTTCTCCTCAATATGTCAGCATTTCAGTTACAGTTATGTCAATTTCCGTGAAATTCTGCGTTTAACAGCACATTCCGTTTTATTTGCCAACTCTGTGATTCCGTCCACGGTTAGGTGAAGGCGGAAATCATATGCCTTACTTTTTTTGTAGAGTTAAGTAATTATTGATCAGGCTACAGAGGTTAACTTGTGTCTTTAAAAAAACTTTTTTTTAACTAAATTTATGTAACTGAATTTTTTTTACATTCTTATTTCCTTTAACTTCATGATTTTGTTTGATTTACGGGAAGTGGGTCTTCAGTTTTGAAATCAATGAATATTTCTGCACTGAATTTTTATATACTAAATTTTAATACAGTGTATTTTGACAAACTGAATTTCTAAACAGATACATTTTGCTCGTAAATCGTTATTTAATGAAATTGTCATTAAATACATTTGGTGTCAAAAAAAGTAATAAAGACACAAATTAACCTCCATAGTAGTGAGTTTTGAAGCAATGAATTTTTACACAATGAATTTTAAAACATTGAATTTGAACAAACAACACATTTTGCCCACAATTCACTGAAATTGTCAGCATAATTTGTTGCAAAACAAAATTCAGTTTACAAAATTCAAATGCAAAAAAATCAGTTTCATACATTCAGTGTTCAAAAAGGCTATTGTAATAAAGACACAAATTAACCTTAATATTAAGCATACTCGTGCTGTGTCAAATAAAAAATAGCAATCATGATGAGATCCCAAACTTCTAGTAGATGTTGTCTTTTATCCACTCATCTGTTTCACCGTCACAAACTCAGGAATATGCATGCACATTGTGCGACCCATTAATCTTTTATTTTTGATTATAATATTGTTATGATCGGGAAGCCAAAATCGAAATCGTGATTAAAATTTGATTAATTGTCCAGCCCTACGACATGTTAAACACACACACCGTCCTGGTTAGACATCTACATCAAGATGTGAGAGGGGACAATGTGTGTTGTTTCATGCTGAGGAAGACCAAGATGGACATGCAATGACAGCCAATGCAGTGTGTGTGTGTGTGTGTGTGTGTGTGTGTGTGTGTGTGTGTGCGCGCACGCGTCACCATCACATACTTTTACCTTTCACATCAGCTGATAGTGACAGCGAGGAGAGAAAGGAAGAGGAAATAGGGCCAAGAAAAAAAGAAGATCATGAAACAAAAGAAGAGTTGGTGAAAAAGAGAAGTGAACTAATTGGTTATTTCTTACCCTCTGCATCTCACACTCCAGCTGTTTCCTCCTGCGGATGCGCTGCTGATGGTTCTTCAGGATGTTCTCCACGTGTTGCTCCATGAAGAACTTGAAGGCCTGCGGCGAGTACAAAGCCACTCGGCCCGACTCGCCCCTGCGCTCCTCGTCCTTCTTGCTGCGGCGCACGGGGACAGGCGACGTTGTGATCTGCTTCTTCTCCTTCTCCGCGTTGCTCTCCGGGCCGTCCGCCGCATTCTCTCGTGCGTTGTCTCCCAGGCCGCCCTCGTCTTCAGGGGGTTCTTCCCTGCCGGTGCCGTGCCTGCCGGCGCCTTGGTCGTATGCGGGGGGTGAAGGGGCGGCTTGCTGCTGGAGGAGGTGCTTGGGGTAGGGCGGCGGGGGGCCCTGGTAGCTGGGTACCTCCGCCACGATGGGGATCTGAGGAAGAGGTGCTGAGGGCTCTGTATAGGCGGGGGCAGCGGGAGGCGGCGCGGCTTGCTGCATCCACGGCGGATGTGTGGGAGCGACCGCAGTGTGCAGCTCGGGTTTCTGGACACGCATGCTTTTAACGGGCTGCAGGATGGGAGCCTGCGTGATGGCAGTGACGGTGGTGGCCGACGGTTGGGAGCTGGCTGGGTGAGCCGTTCTGCTGTTAAGCTGGTGGTTGTTGAAGGAATTAGAACGAACCAGCATGTTGCTTTGCCACGACGGGGACAGGTCCTGGTTGCTGTTGCTGCCTGACGAGGACTGTGGCTGGTTGGGGATAAGTGGGGCTTGGGACCAGGAATGGGTAGGACCCAAGTTGTACATATCGAGGTTGAGACTGTTTCGGTTGGAGACCAACATGGACTGAGGAATGTTGCCACCATTCACGTATGACGGAGAGGACGCGGGTCCTCCTGCCTGCATCTGCTGGTCGGTGGGACTGTGCCGGCTGATTTGGGTGACAGGGTAAGGGGGAGGAGGCTGCCTGCTGCCTCCTGCCATGTAATCTGCCTGAGACGAGCCATTCTGAGACCAGCTAGGCGGGAAGGTGAACTTATTTCCCCCCGAGCTCTGCATGATGATGGGCTGGTGGCTCATAGGCACCGGACTGATCCCGCGCGGATTTTGAGGCGGGGCAGCTTGGTAGCTATCGGCCCAGGCGCCCGGAGGTACTGGGGAGATGCGGGGCACAAGATAATCCATGTTGCCGGAGTAGCGCTTGGTGGACGGGTTGTTGTCCCATGGGGGAGGTGTGACGCTGCGCACCTGAGGAGGCAGGGGAGCGTTGACTCTCTGGCAGTTGGTGATGTGACCCTGGGGGAAGGCAGGGGGGGGCCCGGGACTGTCTGAGCGGTACATCATCGCATGGCGAGGAGCCAGGGACTCTTTAGAGCCCTTCCAGCTGGGCCTCCTCAGTAGAGGCTGCTGCATGTGAGGACCACCTGCAGACAGGACATGAGTTGAAAGACTGAGTATCCCATATTGACCTAAATACAAGATGGTATTTTTCCTCCTAGAAGACAATGGGTCGTTATATCTTTGGGGTCTAAAAATCATGTAAGGCAGAAGCCGGTGCACCAAGTGAGTCAGAGCTTTTCTTCCTGTCACACACTACGCAGTACTAGTACACAGTGAAGCAGTCTAGGACAGCGGGGTTTTTCGCAGCGCTTTATTGTTAAGGCGGCCGCCTAACAACAAAGAGCCACCGCCTAAACTAAAGTCTTAACAAGCTGCTCCGCTGAGTTCTGCCTCTGTCTCTATCAGTACATCTCTGCAGCACCCAGCATTGTCCCACCCACATAACCATCTGATTGGTTACACGCAGAGCGGTAACAGCCAATCAGCAGTGCGTATTCAGAGCGCATGTAACAGCCAATCAGCAGTGAGTATTCAGAGCGCATGTAACAGAACAGCCAATCAGCAGTGAGTATTCCGAGCGCATGTAACAGCCAATCAGCAGTGCGTATTCAGAGCGCATGTAGTCAGTGCTCCTTCGGTGGAGTGAGCAGATAGGTGTTTAGCAGGTAAGGCAGCAGACTCTCCCCAAATTATAATAAACACCTCCCAGTCAACTACTTGTAACATCGCTATGAGCCCGTTGACGTACTAGAAACATACGCGGCAGCTCTGCTCGCTCGCAGTCCTTGAGGTGAAGGTTAATTAGCTTTTAGCGTAACGTTAGCTCACTGTGCGGTGCGTGTGTGTTACGAACAGCAAAGCCCTGTCTGTCTGAGAGAAAGACAAGCATTATTGACCTACAGCTACAGTTAACAACTAAGTTATTTCACTTTACCTTTTTCAGTGTTGATTGAGCTGTGTTGAAGCAGCAAAAAAGGACATTATGTTAAAAGAAGAGTTTCCTGAAGCTGTCTCTGATAGTTGATATAATAATGTAACTGCATCATAAAGCCTACATGAACTCTATGGTGTTCAGGGATGAATAGTCTCTCCTATTGCTATTGTACTATTTTTTCAGCTATACCGTATTTTTCGGACTATAAGTCGCAGTTTTTTTCATAGTTTGGCCGGTGGTGCGACTTACGTGTGAAATTAAATAATATTATTTAGCTCATTCACGTAAGAGACTAGACGTATAAGATTTCATCGGATTTAGCGATTAGGAGTGACAGATTGTTTGGTAAACGTACAGCATGTTCTATATGTCATAGTTATTTGAATGACTCTTAACATAATATGTTACGTTAACATACCAGGCACGTTCTCAGTTGGTTATTTATGCGTCATATAACGTACAATTATTCAGCCTGTTGTTCACTATTCTTTATTTATTTTAAATTGCCTTTCAAATGTCTATTATTGGTTTTGGGTTTTATCAAATAAATTTCCCCCAAAAATGCGACTTATACTCCAGTGCGTCTTATATATGTTTTTTTCTTCTTTATTGTGCATTTTCGGCCGGTGCGACTTATACTCCGGAGCGACTTATACTCCGAAAAATACGTTAATTACATTAATCATCAGTAATGTAGCAGCCTAGTTTTGAATAGCAGGGTCCCTGCTATCACATGTTGATAAAATTATAACATTTACATAATAAAAATCAACTACAGGCTTCGCAAATGCTGTAAATTAAGCATGATGAGTTGAACATATGTCAGCATGTGGCCCCACGTTTTAACTCTTTTTTTCAAACACTTATTGCAAACGCTTACTTACAGTAAGTCATTGATTTGACTTAGTAAGTCATTATTTTAAATTACTAAGTCATAATAATGACATACTTAGTATCTCAGGTAACTAGGACTGTTTTGTTTTAACTTTACGGAAAAAATATCGAGATATATATCGTATATCGCCATTTAGCAAATGGAGCGAAAAACACAACCAAAAATTGTAGGCTTCTTCAGGCGACGAAGCCGGCCTACTTCACCACAGTCTGTAGTCTATTGCCCCCAAGGCTGTGGTGGCAACGACAAGGTGTAGACGTGATGGCAACAGGCCGAGTTAAACCGATCCTTACACTCACCCACCCCCTTCCCCGGTCTGTCCGCCGGAGAAACACCACCTTACCTGACAAATTTTCTGGGGAAAACACTGGAGAGTATATAAAAATCACTGTCAAATTATGTAATGCATTACAAGCCTCATTTGTTTTTTTTACTTTCGAGACCAGGGTTTTTTTATGTTTTCCAGGCCAAGGACCCCCTAACTGATGAAGAGAGGGAGCGGAGACCCACTACTTATATATCCTGTATACACTCAGTTAAAAGTACCTTGTTATTGTGCAATACTAAGATAATAAAATAATACAGTATAGCGCTGCTAATAGCTACATGGCAACGAACGCGCTAATTGCTAGCTGACAACTGGTGTGCTAATCACTAGTTGACAACAAGCACGGTAATCACTACAAACCCCGTTTCCATATGAGTTGGGAAATTGTGTTAGATGTAAATATAAACGGAATACAATGATTTGCAAATCATTTTCAACCCATATTCAGTTGAATATGCTACAAAGACAACATATTTGATGTTCAAACTGATAAACATTTTTTTTTTGCCAAATAATCATTAACTTTAGAATTTGATGCCAGCAACACGTGACAAAGACGTTGGGAAAGGTGGCATTAAATACTGATAAAGTTTAGGAATGCTCATCAAACACTTATTTGGAACATCCCACAGGTGAACAGGCAAATTGGGAACAGGTGGGTGCCATGATTGGGTATAAAAGTAGATTCCATGAAATGCTCAGTCATTCACAAACAAGGATGGGGCGAGGGTCACCACTTTGTCAACACATGCGTGAGCAAATTGTTGAACAGTTTAAGAAAAACCTTTCTCAACCAGCCATTGCAAGGAATTTAGTGAATTCACCATCTACGGTCCGTAATATCATCAAAGGGTTCAGAGAATCTGGAGAAATCACTGCACGTAAGCAGCTAAGCCCGTGACCTTTGATTCCTCAGGCTGTACTGCATCAACAAGCGACATCAGTATGTAAAGGATATAACCACATGGGCTCAGGAACACTTCAGAAACCCACTGTCAGTAACTACAGTTGGTCGCTACATCTGTAAGTGCAAGTTGAAACTCTCCTATGCAAGGCGAAAACCGTTTATCAATAACATCCAGAAACGCCGTCGGCTTCGCTGGGCCTGAGCTCATCTAAGATGGACTGATACAAAGTGGAAAAGTGTTCTGTGGTCTGACGAGTCCACATTTCAAATTGTTTTTGGAAACTGTGGACGTCGTGTCCTCCGGACCAAAGAGGAAAAGAACCATCCGGATTGTTATAGGCGCAAAGTTGAAAAGCCAGCATCTGTGATGGTATGGGGGTGTATTAGTGCCCAAGACATGGGTAACTTACACATCTGTGAAGGCGCCATTAATGCTGAAAGGTACATACAGGTTTTGGAGCAACATATGTTGCCATCCAAGCAATGTTACCATGGACGCCCCTGCTTATTTCAGCAAGACAATGCTAAGCTACGTGTTACATCAACGTGGCTTCATAGTAAAAGAGTGCGGGTACTAGACTGGCCTGCCTGTAGTCTAGACCTGTCTCCCATTGAAAATGTGTGGCGCATTATGAAGCCTAAAATACCACAACGGAGACCCCCGGACTGTTGAACAACTTAAGCTGTACATCAAGCAAGAATGGGAAAGAATTCCACCTGAGAAGCTTAAAAAATGTGTCTCCTCAGTTCCCAAACGTTTAGTGAGTGTTGTTAAAAGGAAAGGCCATGTAACACAGTGGTGAACATGCCCTTTCCCAACTACTTTGGCACGTGTTGCAGCCATGAAATTCTAAGTTAATTATTATTTGCAAAAAAAAATTAAGTTTATGAGTTTGAACATCAAATATCTTATCTTTGTAGTGCATTCAATTGAATATGGGTTGAAAATGATTTGCAAATCATTGTATTCCGTTTATATTTACATCTAATACAATTTCCCAACTCATATGGAAACGGGGTTTGTAGTTTGCAACAGGTGCGCCAATCGCTAGTTGACAACAAGCATGCCAATCGCTAGTTTACTACGGGTGCGCTAATCGCAAGCGGACATCTGGCGCACTACTTGTTATCTGACAACTGGGGCTCTAATTGATAGCTGACAACTGGTGAAATAATGGCTGGCTCGCAAGTGGAGCACCGATTGCTCTCAGACAACTTGAGCGTGAATCGCTGTCTGAAAACAGGAGCACTAATTGCTATCTGAAAACTGGTGCTCAAATTGCTACTCTAAAAGCTGGCTGACAACTGTTGCGCTAGTCACCAGCTGACACATGTTGCACTAATTGCTAGCTGTCAACTGTTGTGCTAATTGCTAACAGGCAGCTAGAGCACCAATTGCTACTATTTTAAATGCTAACATCCATCCATCCATTTTCTACCGCTTGTCCTTAACATGATTATGATATAATTATGATTTTATTTTGAGCAAGGTACAGGGAGTAGGGTGGCCATGTCACTGCTATCTTTAATTTACAATTCAGTGTGTTGGATCAACGTTAATGTGTATTTAAAGACATTTAAATTGGGGAAAATGTAATTGGGGAATATATAAAAACATTTTTTTTAAGTCTAATCGACTTAAAGTTTCACAACCCCCTGCAGTACCTGATTATCTGAATTAAAAATAAATGTCTTGATTAAAAACAAACCTACCTGAGACTTTGAGGCCCGTAGAGTTCGAGTTGGCAACCATCTGTTCCCTGATGGAGTCCTGGTATGTCATCTTAGTCATGTAGTCAACAGATGTTGCCGAACTGCGACTAGAAGTCTGCTCAAACACATGTAAATATAACTTTGGCATTAACAATGATAATAATGGTTGTAGTTTGCAGTGGGGTGGACATAGACAGAGGCGTTAGAGATATTTTAAGATAATTGAATGGCATTTAATCTCATTATCTTGTGCTAATGCTGCGGAAAGTGCATGAATAACTACATATTTCAAACCTTCCGACTTGTACGCAGACATTTTGTGTCCACCTAACTTTCTTTATTGGGACCATTTTAGCTGTGTTATTGCATTCAGAAGAAACTTTCCCAATGGTCTGGCGACCTCTTAGTTTTCAAAAGGTCCCTTGAAACATACTAAATATATACTAATACTTGACTATCATGGCCATTTTTGGCCAATTGAAACCAATAAAAACTAAAATATTTGTATTCCTTGTTATTTACAGTTATATATTCCCTCGGTGTACAGTTTTAGTCACAGAAGACGGTTATGCGATTGCTCCTACCCCTTGTAATAGAATAGAAGGCAATAAAAAATAGTCCAATAAGCGTACTGCAATACAGTGGCATTTAGGGTTAAAAAATATAAATAATCATTCTGTGGAAAAACTGATATTAGTCAACACCATATGCAGTAAAAGTAACAAACCTAAAATAAAATGGCCATTTTAGCCACATACCTGCTGAATTTATAGAAAAAATTGAACAAGGCAAGTGGGTTGGAGCAATGTACAGAATGTTGTTATGCTATCAGCTACTTTTGAATGCTTCATTTGAGCACTTCCTCGAAAGAACACACAACAGAAAAAATACCCCATGTCTTCTTCATACTCGTCATTCCACTTTGCATACTCGACATTTTTCAAATATCAATTTCATAAGCAAGGTACAACTCGTGATGATGAATTGCACTTAAATGCACAAAGACAACTAAAAATGCCTGGCAGTGATAGCATTAGAGGGGAGCTGCACTTTTTTTTTAAATTTTTGCCTATCATTCACAATCACTATTTAAGACAAGAACACTTATGTTTTTCTTTTTTCATGCATTCTAATTTGTAAAATACAGCAAGTATGAGGTGGCTATCAATGCAGCAAATGGGAATACTCCATTGCACCCATAAAGCCCTCTGAAAATCCAAAAGCCGACAATACTCCATTTACATGTCATGACGTGAATAATAATCATGTATTTGAAATAGTGTTATCACGAGTAGACAAACTACTTTAAACCGCGTCCTGATCACAGAGAACTAACTAGCTTACGCTGCTACATTGACATAGTTGCATTACCTGTGAGCTGGTGAAAGTAAGTTCTAGATTAAAAATCATGCCTCTCACTTGAATGGTAAAAGGTTGTAGCCATAAACGGAGAAGTGGTTAACTTCAATTGAACTTGACTGTTTAATTATAGTTTGTAGTTCGTTTATCTTCTTGAGCACTTAGCAATACTGCTACATGATGCTATATGGTAGGGATGGACAATTCATCAAATTTTGATTTCGATTATGGCTTCTAACGATGGTCAAAATATAATTATCCAAAAAAACATTAATGGGCCGCGCAACGTGCATTCAAATTCCAGAGCCTGTAACAATGGACTGCATATGGTGTGAAAGAGTGAAAATAAAGCATGTCTCCTCGAAGTTTGGAATCTGACCATGGTTGGTACTTATTGAGACATTGCTAGTATGCCTTGTCAATAATCACTAAACTCAACAAAAAAGTAAGGCCATATGATTTCCGTGTTGACGTAACAGCAGACGGAGTCACAGAGTTGCCAATATAACAAAATCCGTTTTTAACGCAGAACATCACGGTAATTGACATACATCTGAGTGAAATGCTGTCATTGTGAGGAGAAGGAATATTTGTTTGGAAAAATAATGTTAGGGACCCCCCACTCATCCCAACCGCCCTGTCCTTAACAATGTTGAGGGGTTCACTTGGAACAGCGACTGAACTACGAAGCCAAAACTAGCAAGAACAACCCATATACCTACAACACAGCTTATCTGCTTGTGTTGTTGTGAACGACATCATCAATGTAAGATTAAATTACAAACACGACAGCAGTTGATTCTTGAGAGGCGCTGTCTCTTTTTTTCAACAGCCTCAATTTGCCTCCAAATGTGAAACTGAGAACAGCAGCATCCCTCGCCCCCCTTCACAATAATAGCGCTGTGTGCCACAAAGGTTTCAAAAAACAACCTTACAGAAGCATAATGAACTTGAAGCAATTATTGATACATTTACACAATTATTATGCATTGATAGGTTGATTGGCAACACTAAATTGGCCCTAGTGTGTGAATGTGAGTGTGAATGTTGTCTGTCTATCTGTGTTGGCACTGTGATGAGGTGGCGACTTGTCCAGGGTGTACCGTGCCTTCTGCCCGAATGCAGCCGAGATAGGCTCCAGCACCCCCCGCGACCCCAAAAGGGTAGTAAATGGATGGATGGATGGATGACCTAAAATACTGGTCAAAATTGTTCAAAGATGTATTGCACCAATAAATGCGAGAGATGTTGCATTTATTTAACAAACATTTTATATAATGTTATTTGACACAAAAAGCACAGTCTATGGTGGTAAAATAAATGTAAAAGGTAATAAATAAAACTCAAAATAATTACAACGTAAAAACAGAATTGTATTTTTAAATTGCCTTTGTTATTACTATTATTTTACTGGTGGTTTATTTGTTATTAATTTATATCAGTCTTTTTAAACTTTATATAAAATTGAGTTTTGGTGGTACAATAAATACTCATGTTTTCAAATTAATTAAAATATGTGTAAATAATCATGATTACAATATGAATCAACAATAATCGTGATTATTATTTTTTGCCATAACCGTCCAGCCTTACTATATGGTGTATCACTAAAGCTGAATCTGTTAATCACACATCTAAAATGTTTATACTTTTAGGCCTGGGCAATATGGCAAAAACATTATCAGGATTATTTTTTTAATATCATCAGATCTCGATTTATATAACAATTTTTCAAATGTATTATTATAGCAGATTGTCTCGTGTAGGATTATACCGAGTACCGCATCCCTACTGTTTACTACTGCAGTATCTTGTAACTGGCATTTCCGCCATGTTTGATTGAGGTAATATATGCTAACAACTGTCATTTTGTTCATATCTATAATTGTGTATACTAGAGTTGCAACAGTACAGGTAACTCATGCTACAGTTCGTACCTGGTTTTAGAGCCACGATTTTACTTCTGCTTTGGTATGTTTTGTGGGGTTTTAAGAGAACAACTTTTTTCCCTCTCAAAGTTATTTTGTTTTTTGCTTGTCATCACAAACATTCTGCAGTAAACAAAGTATAATTGGTGTCGTGAATACCGTAAGACTTTTATTTCAAGTTAACATTTACTAAACAACACTTTCAAATGGTAAATTATTATTTGTACACTTAAATTACTTGTATACATCAGTGCCTCTCACCAGTGCTTCGGCAAACAACAAGCGGTGACCCAGATAGTGAAGTTTTTAAAACTCAAATTCTGTATCTTATAATTAATAAAAATACATTAAAGTGCAGTTTGTATTTGAGGAACTGTAAAATTTTAAGTTTAATGATTAAGTTAGGAACATTTTTTTTAAATTCACAAACAAAAAGAACACAAAGGGTCTGCAGAGTTGTTTTAGTACATGTTATATCAGGAGTGGAATCTTTGCAGACAAATAGAAAGTTTGATTAAAAAATATTTAGATATAAAAATGCCTTTTCTGATTAAATCAATGGTTGTGTTGATTCTCCCAGCCGGTACCAATACAGACAACTTCTGAGTGCCTGCAAGTCCGCATTTGGGTAAGGATTACTGGTGAGTTGCAGCAGATAGTTAAACTAAAGTCGCTGCTCCTTTTAAATGTTTTGTCATATTTCTTTATTTTCTTCTTCTGGGCTGCACTTCCAGCCGTGTAAGGGTGAAGAAACAACATGTTTGAGCATTAATTACGTTGTGGCGAGCCTGACTTTTTTAACAGTGTAACGGGAGGTTGCGCGCACACACGGACACACTTTCACACAAACGTACACAAACACGTACACTAATACACAAACATTCACAGACACACACAGGATCACGGTCAATAAAGACGGATTGTTCCTTGCAGGATTATAACAAACATCGTTGCTTTCCTATTGCAGTAACTTCTAAAAACTTATTTTGCCATGTTTGATCGAGGAAATATGCTAACAACTGATCACCGTGATCGAACTCAAATTAATCGCCATCAACGATCATGATCATATAATCGCGTAGCCCTGAGCTCATACTCCATTTATTCATGCTTAAAAATAAAATGTTCTGGATCATCATTTGTCCCAAAGTAATCGTTGTTGGCTCTTATAAACTCTGCATAATCGATTAGTAGTGTTGTTGAAGAGTAAAGCGAGCGTGAAATTAATACGCCGCCGTATGCTTTAAAGGACCAAAATACGTAAATGATACATGTTATTATGAATGTGCCTGTTACTACATTACATATATTCTTGCAGTATGTATATAAAACGTTGGGAGGTTTTTCAATGCTTTTTTAAGACCTTTATAGGGGGAATAGAGCGACTCCAATTGTTGGCTAGTGTTTACTTTCAAGTTAGAACGCATAAAAAAAGAAAAATGTGTGTTCCTCTTCTCACACAAGGATTGTGAATGATAGGCAAAATTATGAAAAAAAAAGTGCAGCTCCCTTTTAAAAGATCCATAACCTGTGCTCTTACCTCCTCAAACCCAGAAAATGGAGGCTCCATTGGCATGTGTTTGAGTTCAGCTGAAGTGCTGGCCTCATTGGCAAACGGCATCAGGGACTCCCGGATCTCCTGTAAGGCCTTATGGTGAGGGTTCTTGGGGTTAAAGCAGCGTCCCTGTTGCCTCATGATGTCCTCCGGGAGCATTTTCCCAGCAATGTCACCTTTAGGTGGGTCAGAGGGCTTGGACAAGTTCCGCAAGCTGTTCCGGATTTCCTGCAGCATCTGTTGGCTGTTGCCGCTGTAGTTGCTGGCCGGAAACGTCTTGGGTCTCATCTGCCTGTATCCCTCTGGTTTCTCTCCTCTCTTCATGTAAGAGCATGTACGATGACGATGGAGGGAGATGAAGAGGATGTCACACAGATCGAGGAAGGACGGGGTATTTTTAAAGACTCATCTCACATTTGGGGGACATTAGTGCATCGTCAGCATCTGTCAAGTGGTCCAAGGGGATGCAGAGGACAACACTTATTATTATTATTAGAATTAACAACACTATTAGAAATGTATATTCACCATTATTTTAAAATCCAATTCTGTAAAATCGATGCTTACTCGGAGTGTAACTGTGTACGGATGCGTTCATGGACTAGATTTGGCCAAATGGTGGGGTCTATCAGAGGCATCCAGTCATGGAACAGGCTGCCAGCCCATGTCAGAAACTGACACCCATTTAACATTCAAAACTGCACTGAAACAGTGGTTGAAAACTAATCAGACATGCACGCACAATTACATTATTCACTTGGTTTTTTTTGGCCATTGTCTGTGCTTATGGTATGCTTGGAATGTGTAATTTCTTGTAATTTATGTATTACTTTGTATCATGACATGTTGAATGTTTACTGTATTAACCTGCCTTAGGACAACGAATGAAAATTAGCTATTGTGCTAACTTCGGCATATTTACATTGTTGCTCTATGTTGATAAATATGCATTGTCCTAATTCATATAAATAAATAAATACATGGAGAGGAATACATGTTGAGCATAAGCGTGTTGTTCACATGACAAAGCTATATAAATATAATTCACTTCAACCTCAACAGTAAGCTTTTTAAAAAATATTTGCTTGAAACAGCAGACGTTCCCGCACAATTATTTGCACTTAAAAATACATATATGTAGTAAAATAAACACAAATTACATCATTTGAGAGTTATGTTTGTGTTCAAACTAAAAGTATTTATCCGAAACATTACTGCCACTTAATTCTGCACACTATGGCATTTTTACCAAGCATTTTTTGACGATACCACAATAATATCGTATCGTGAAATTTTCATATTAAAAAAACTTAAAGTGCCAATGATAGTCACACACACACTAGGTGTGGTGAAATTAACCTCTGCATTTGACCCATCCCCTTGTTCACCCCCTGGGAGGCGAGAGGAGCAGTGAGCAGCAGTGGTGGCCACGCTCGGGAATCATTTTGGTGATTTAACCCCCAATTCCAACCTGTGATGCTGCGTGCCAAGCAGGGAGGCAATGGGTCCCATTTTTACAGTCTTTGGTATGACTCGGCCGGAACTCTGTGAAATGTCTTGTGATTTATGTATTCTTTTGTATCATGACCTGTTGAATGTTTACTGTATTAACCTGCCTTAGGAGAACAGATGAAAATGAGCTATTGTGCTAACTCCGACATATTTACATTGTTGCTCTACGTTGATGAATATGTAATTAATAAATACATGGAGAGAGGAACAAATGTTGCGCATAAGTTTGTTGTTCACATGGCAAAGCTATATAAATATAATTCACTTCAATCTCAACTGTAAGCTTTTTTTTTTAATATTTACTTGAAACAGACGACGTTCCCGCACAATTATTTGCACTTAAAAATACATATATGTAGTAAAAAAAACACAAATTATAACATTTGAGAATTATGTTTGTGTTCAGTTAAACTAAGTGGTTATCCAAAACAATGCTGCCACTTAATTAAAAACACTATGGCATTTTTTGACAATACCACAATAATATCGTACCGTGGTCTTTAATATCGTGACAATATCGTACCGTGAAATGTTCATATTGTTAAATCCCTGATGCTTACTGTTTGAACGTAGACACTAACTTTTTATTGATACATTTAGGCCAGTTGTGTCCAAACTTTTTGACGTTAATTAATGGCAATTTCACGATAATGAACATTATAGTACAAAAACACACGAAAGTGCGACCCCGTTTCAGCGTCGTTAGCATTACATGCTAAGTGCCGCTAAACGCGTGAGCCCGTATTCAACCAGTGTTTACCTTTGTAAAGTTAAACACAATAAAGCTCCTTTGTGTTGTCGTATAGGCCGACTAGGACATAATAATTGTGTGTATTCAAACGGGGGGAAACGGTGCTGGGAACGCCGGGGCCTTCATGTTTAAGGCGCCCATTTGTTGCTCGACAACGGCGGAGTTAGTTAGCTTAGCATGTTAGCTCGGTAAAGAACCAATGGCAACGGTTAGCTTGGTCAGCCCAGTTTGACGACTCACCAGCAGTTGCACGTTTTCTGAAGACCTTTTCCACTCTTGATAGCTGACGATAATGTATTGATCTTTCTGGCGGGGAAAAGACGCTGTTTAAACAAAAACGTCCTTATTGCGGCGAACTCGCTGATACCATGTCGTGTTGAATTCCTGGGATAGTTGAGTGACAAGTACAACAAACAAGGGAGATAGCGTGATCCAGGCACACTTCCGGTTATTTTATAAGTGTTCATTTGATAAAGTCACATATCGAGTGTCCTTAAACGCGTATCTATTATCAAATTACCTTTTATCATCTCTGAGAACAGATGGTTTGTATATTTCCACATACATCGCAAATATATTTTCTTTCAAGTATTTATGTTGAAGACATCACGGAAGTAGAAAGTCGCATTGACGCCACAACAACTTGCCATAAAATACCCGGATGCAGGTTGTTTTCGATTATTTTGTTAAAGCTACACGACCAAGACTTCACCATTCACAATATAACTGGGGGCTACTTTTTAGAGCTACAGTTTTTGGATAGTATTTTACGTTATGAATGCCTTTGTTGATATCAACCAAACCTAACCCCCCCACCCCCATACTTGCCAACCTTGAGGCCTCCGATTTCGGGAGGTGGGGGTGGGGTGGGGGGCGTGGTTAAGAGGGAGTATATTTACAGCGAGAATTCACCAAGTCAAGTATTTCATATATATATATATATATATATATATATATATATATATATATATATATATATATATATATATATATATATATATATATATATATATATATATATATATATATGTATAAGAAATACTTGACTTTCAGTTAATTCTAGCTATATATATATATATTTATTATATACATATATATATATATATATATATATATATATATATACATACATATATATATATACATATATATATACACATACATATATATATATACATATATATATATATATATATAAATAAGAGAAATACTTGAATTTCAGTGTTCATTTATTTACACATATACACACACACATAACACTCATCTACTCATTGTTGAGTTAAGGGTTGAATTGTCCATCCTTGTTCTATTCTGTCACTATTTTTCTAACCATGCTGAATGAACACCCTCTCTGATGATGCATTCTGCTTCGTCTCCTTGTTGTGTGCGCAGTTGTGCACTGCACTCTCTAAAAGCCCTAGATGTTAATGTCACATATGCATGTACACCTACTCAGTGGCCTAGTGGTTAGAGTGTCCGCCCTGAGATCGGTAGGTTGTGAGTTCAAACCCCGGCCGAGTCATACCAAAGACTATAAAAAAAATGGGACCCATTACCTCCCTGCTTGGCACTCAGCATCAAGGGTTGGAATTGGGGGTTAAATCACCAAAATGATTCCCGGGCGCGGCCACCGCTGCTGCCCACTGCTCCCCTCACCTCCCAGGGGGTGATCAAGGGTGATGGGTCAAATGCAGAGAATAATCTCGCCACACCTAGTGTGTGTGTGACAATCATTGGAACTTTAACTTTACAGTAGATGACAGTATTGCCCTGTTTAAGAGTGTCACAACATTGCTGTTTTCGGCAGACGAACTGCTTTACGGTAGACGAAAACGTGACGGCTGTTGTTGTGTGTTGTTGCCGCGCTGGGAGGACGTTAATGAAACTGCCTAACAATAAACCCACTTAAGAAACTAAGAACTCGCCCTCAATCATTCCACAGTTATAACGTCATTGGGCAGGTGCGCTGTTTATATTGTGGGAAAGCGGACGTGAAAACAGGCTGTCGACACGTCACTCAGGTCCGCCTGAATTTCGGGAGGAACTTTTGTCCCGGGAGGTTTTCGGGTTTTGGGAGTCTCCCGGAAAATCCGGGAGGGTTGGCAAGTATGCCCACCCCCCTCCACACCCCGGATTGTAAATAATTCAATGTATATACTCTGATGATTATCCTGTGTGATGACTGTATTATGATAGTATATATATATATAGTATATATCTGTATCATGAATCAATTTAAGTGGACCCCGACTTAAAACATTGAAACTTATTCGGGTGTTACCATTTCGTGGTCAATTGTACGGAATATGTACTGTACTGTGCAATCTACTAATAAAAGCTTCAATCAATTTAAATATTAATCTAACAGCCATTAATGGACAGTTGAATTGACACACATTACTTTTTATTTTCCAAAATCACTCAATTGACATTTATACAAAACAAGGCAAAATATTTATCTAGGAATTCTTTATCCATGCAGAATAATAAGCACTTTTATGTGATAAGTTTGCAAATAGTTTAAACTGGGATCTGTCTGTTAACAAAAATGGCCTCTCCGTCAGTCCCGCACACAAGACACTGTCCGAGTACGTCCACACTGTTTACAGACAGCGTTTGACTCGGCAGCATGTGAGTTGTCTCCAGACGGCCTTTACTGGAGTCTCCGCTCAGCCAGGCATTAATGAGGGACTGGTTCCCTCCCGCTGGCGCCATTGCACTGCGGGATATCATGCTGTTGTTTCTACCACCTGAGACAAACAATAAAAACACTATAAACCCCAGCGTGCCCAAAGCTAGTTTTAATGGCTTTCTCACTCTGCAAAAAATAACACAAAACATATTGACTGTTCCACTTGCCTTGCGAGAAGGAAGGCATGTCTGAAGGCAAAGATGTTTCCCAGTGCAGCAGCGAGCCGTCCTCTGAGCAGGTGAACAGATGATCTGGGTTGGTTGGGTGGAAGTGCACTTCCCACACTGCAAAAACATAATTAAAACATGTCAGGAAGCAATTGAGGTAAAATGGGAGTGCATTACTGGGCGGCAACCAGCAGAGGCGCTGTTGCTTAATCAGCTATGCAAGTGGTTCTCAAACACTATTTTTTTTACCAAGTACCACCTCAGAAAACACTTGGCTCTTTAAGTACCACCATAATGACCAACATTAATTTACAGTAGCGTAGTCGGACTGAATATTCATTAAAAAGCAAGGCGGGGTTTTATTTAACAAGTATATCGAATATTTTTGGCCACTGTAACGTTACACAGTTTGAACAGTCATGTGTATATTTAAGAATGAAATGCCTAAAATATTATTCTGAAAAATCTATGAGGGTGAAAAAAAACATGGAATGTGTACAAATTATATATAAAATTTACTCATAATCCATCAAAGAAATATAATGTAATGCCTATCTTTATTTAAAAAGTACGGAGCCCCTAAAGGGACATGGAGGGAAAAAAATGTTTTGCGAGATCTCGCAATACTTTTTGGGAGATCTCGCAATACTTTTTAGAATATCTCGCAATACTTTGTCTGTTTCACTTCCGGTTCACCATCACTGTGTCTGTTTTACTTCCGGTTCACTGACATAGGAAAAAAACCTTTTGCGAGATCTCGAAAAACTTCCATGTCCCTTTAGGGGCTCCGTAAAAAAGAGACAAGAAAATATTTTTTTAGAATTAAAAAAAGATATATCAGTACTCTAAACATTTTCTAAGGAGATAAATTAGGGCCAAAACGTTCATACTTGAAAAAAATAAACATTAAAACCGAGTTTTGATATTCAATACATCAGTGTATTAAAAATAAAAATAAGTGCGGACATTAGTTTTCAACACTCTGGTTCATTTTCATATCTTATGATTTTTCCGCCCCCAAATTAAAATCTTATTTTTTTACAGTTTACATTTTTTTCTACTTTCAGGATTTAATTATTTTTTTAGATTACAATTTTGCCCAAATTTACTCAGGTGTGGCGTCAATTAGACTAGACTTAGACCAATAGAGAGGTGTGTGGCCTCATGACAAAACCAAACTTGAAACTTGTGTTTTTTGATAATCAGAGGATTCACACAAACCCAAGTAAGCAACCTATAACAGCAAATTTGGCGCCACTGGCTTTATTTTGGTCTCATCGTACACAACTATGGTGCGGTCAAGGACGGCTGAATAAATAGGAAAAGTGAAACAAAACAACATAAACATGCACAAACTGTGGGCTTTCTAACAGTAGATCATTTTTACGATAAAATAATTGTGGCTGTGGTCCGTTGGTAGGGAACATATGGCGTAACCTATGAGAAGTGTGGAATTGAATTGTTTTAGTTCCTATGTTCCCTGAAGGCAACATGGTAGGAGACACCCTCCTATTCTTTTTGCAAAGCTGTATGTCATGATGTCACGCATCCCAAACCAAATTTGGGCCAAAAGTCTCAATCTGAAAAAAAAAAGGATATGGATCTGAAGAAGAAAGATCTGAAACTGAAAGAACAACTGCAAAAAATATGATTTTAATCTGGGGAAAAAAAGCTTAAATATCAAAAAATATGAAAGTGAAAAATTAAAATAGTCCCTCACCACATCTCGCTTCAAATATTGCGGCTTTCACCACATCGCAGTTTTTTTAAAAAGTATTTTCTACCTTTTTCTCATCCTGAATTAATTATTTTCAAGCATGAAAATGTTTAAATAAATAAAAAATATAAATACTGCAGTCGGAGTGCAACGATTTGTCGACAATAATATTAGTCGCAGTCAAATTATTGTTACATTATCACTCGTGTTTTTCCGGAGGGACGCGAGTCAGCACCGCCACTCAAATCAACATCGTGGGTGAAAACATGTCAAGTGTGGGAATATTTCCTCCTATTCTAGTTAAAATATGAATACCTTGCTCATTTTGCAAAGCAGATCTTGTTTTTATGACACTATCTGTGATACGGGAGCATTTAAAGCAGAGGAATGTTGGACATCTGGAGGATGCAGTCTCCACTTGGTAACCCCAAATTTCTACTGAATGCGCGCCGGCGAACGCTTTACGTTTTTATCTAAGTCAATATGTCAATTTTCACCGCCCTCAAAACGTCACTGGTATGCCGTTGTCGTTACGTATTCCAGTGCATTTTTTTTTTTGCCGGATGTAGCAACAAATTCGCAAAAATCTGCCATTGTTGGACAGGAAGTCATGCACAAACACAAAATAAAAGTATCCAATTTACTTTCAAAACAAAATACTCTTGTCTTCAAGGCGGATTGTATTTTACACTTTGAAAGGTCCTAATGGGTGGCGAGGGACATCAAGTCCACTTGTCAAAGGTTTTCAGACTTAATTTCATCTTGTTGACACAAATGGATGAGGACCGGCTGATTCTGGAGGTCCAAAATTAAACAATAATGTACAGGCATATCCCGGGCAGCTAAATGGGGATACGGGGGCCTGTGTTGAATATCAGCTGATACTTGAGACCTGGAAAGCAGAGGACTGATTGTTTGACAAGCTCGCTAGGGATAAGGTTAATGTTGTATTGTTGCCTGCTGCAAAAAATAAAGTGTTGACAGGACCGAGTTTATTTGCTTCTGCTTCTGTGGAAGGACAGAATAAACGTTCTGCGGTTCGCTTTATTACCCTCTCCCTTATCACGTGATTATGCGTGGATTTGCGAGATCTCGTAAAAGTCTGCACTATTTCACTGCACGACGAAGCTGCAACAGAATGGCGGTGGGGATTACCAGACGGCAGATGGCGCCGCCCTCTAGCAGTGAAGCCGGCCCGCGGCCGTTTGGGTTACAGTGGAAATCCGGGGTGAGATTGTTAGCTTGTTACCGTGCTAGATAGCCAGCAAGTGTGAGACAAAGGTGTGTGAAAAATTTATTTAACTATAATTTTAGCCAAAGGCCGCCAGTTAAACTTTGTCTAAATCAATTCAAATACGGTACTTTTTAGACTGTCAATTTGCAATGCAATGAAGAAAGGCACAATAACAAACGTCAATCGCATGCACCAAAGAATTGGCACCGGTATCTAGGGATGGTACTCGAAACCGTTTTTCTTGATTGTTCAATAAGAAAAGAACCGAGTCCTCGGACTCGAATCCCTTTTTGAGAACCGGTACCCGTTATCGAGACCACTATAGGAAAGAAAAAGAGTTGGTTCTTTATTCGAATCCCTGGGAACGAATCCCGTCCCGACCAGAAATGCTCCGTGGGACATCACAAGAAATGACGTCACGTAGCTCAGTCATTAGGCGCAGATAGGGAAAGCAGGAAAAACAATGGACCGGAAAAAGCGCTCCAATGTGTAATAAAGTTCAAAACAAAAGATATAATCCAATGAATAACTTTACTGAGAGATTTGAGCAGGGTACAAACACACGACGAACACTTTTACGACTAACCGGAAACATAGCAACCAGGCTAGCAACGCACCTCCTTTACGGCAGCTGTCGCAACGTTCTTAAAGCAACCGCAGCACATACATATATATACAACATATATGACATGATCTCCCATTTTTAACTTTTGTTTTTCTTTCCTTGTAAACAAAACTAAATCACACTGTATATGTGTTGTCTGTCTAATTATAAATAATGCAGACGAGACGTGTTGGCTGAGTTCTTGACGTTTACTTTCACAGCGTGCTCATAACCTCATTCTTAACATGCCGGGTGACGACATGCAACAACACTTTTCGGGGCTACCGCGCATGCTCGTCACTCCAGTTGCATGCTGGGTAGTGTAGTTGTTATATTCCTTAGCTCATAATATCACATCTTTCCCCCTATAAAGAAATAATGTTAACTCAATAAAGTGTATTTCTTTTTTTAGCTTTAACTTTTCATTTTTTAGCATTGTAACCACATTTGAAAACAAATTTTCTCTTCATAGAATTGTCTTTCAATAAAGAAATAAAGTGCAAAAATGTCAAAGCATCATAACAAACAGTTATGTCAAATAGCAGCAGAAGTGCACTTTTTGGAGAGCTGTATTATTTTCAGTTTTGTGCCCAAGGGACTGATTTTATTTAACACTATATTATTATTTATACACCTATAGTGATCACAGAGACAGGTTGTTTTTGTGTTACTGTATATATTTGTTTTTCTGAAAAATCCCACTTAATATACTTTGGGTAACAACAGTCAATATTTATTTATTTTATTTTTTTAGGGGGGTAACAGTCAATATTTATTTATTTATTAGATTACATTTTTTTTCTTGTATAATAAAAGGGAGCTTTTGTTAAACCAAATATTGTGTGTTTTTTCCCCCATATACAACGACCTATATGGACTCGATAAGAGAATCGATAAGGAATCGGTTCGATAAGAGGATTTGATAATAGGCTCGAACTCGATAATTTCTTATCAAACATCATCCCTACCGGTATCATAATATTAAACATACAATCTATTAGATAGCTAAAATGTTAAGAATTAATCAATGATACAATTAAATGCTTTGAGTCTAAAAATGAAGTTAATCAATAATATATCAATGTGCAGCTTTTTAAACACATCACCACAAAATGCTTGTTTCTTTTAGAGCAAGTGAGTTTTGTTGTTTTATTGTTTGTTGTTCTCCTATTTTAACTGTACCCCCCCCTAAAAAAATACTTGTTTTATTTTGCATTTTTCCTGTCCTTACTTTTGAATGGACAAAAGTTGAATAGTTATCTAAATTTTTGTAATAGCCTAATGAGCAGCATAGTTACAGTATAAACGAGCATTTATGAACTAATTGTTGTTTGTAAACACATGCCTAAAAATATCTCAAGCTGAATTTACCAGTTGATGGCTAAATTAGAGCCACTGAATATGTGTACGCTCTATAATCCGACTTGTCAACTATCAAAATAGTCGTTAGTTGCAGCCCTATACTACAGTAGTATTGGCCGCTAGATGAGACCAAACCAATCAGAGCGCGCTGTTTAGTATCGTGGCCACTGATTGGCTCTGCCTTAGGCATATTGGATTAAAAGAGTGTAAAGGTGACTAAAGTGTGTTACTTCATGTCTAGAAGACTCTCACAAAGTCAGAAAACATATTTAGAAGGTTGTACACACTTTTTATGTTCTAGCTATGAAAAGATTTGATTTGTAATAATGAGTTCTACTTTCATTTGTACTTGGAGTGATTAACAAGGGACAACTGTAAATTTGTTCAAAAGAATTACCAGAGTGAATCATTATCGCATTTAACTTGATAAAAAAATGTGTGCCCTATTTTATTTATTTTGAATACAAAGCTGTATTTTTTTTAAATTCAACATCAAAATTTATTTTTTCAAGTACAAAACTTTGGCCCTAATTTAGCCCCATACTTGTATACATACTCAAAAGGCACAGAACTATAAGTTAAATTAAATCAATCAATGTAATGTCATTTATATATTTAATAACAAAATGAAATATGAAAAAAAGAATCGGTCTTACTTTCGGCAGAGTGCGCCTCCATGAGTGAGAAGGGTGTGTTGCCTTGTCTCACATCCCAAACACACAGCATCCCATCCTGGCCTCCTGTGGCCACAATGTGCTGCTGGTTTGGATGTCTGTCCACGCAGTGCAATGGGACTCTATCGCCTGACCTGAAACAATATATTCTATTAAAATGATGGGGAGGAGACAAAATCAAAAGTTTATGACAAATGAGATTTTACAGGGAAAGTATCTGTGAGGGAGAGCTGCTCTGCTGTCTGAAATCCCACATCTTGAGCTGGCCGATGGAGTTTACCGTCAGGATCTCTGTTGTTCGCAGGTAAGTCACGGCGTGAATTGTGCTGCTATCTGCTTCCTCTGCAAATTGTTATCCATAACACATTTGTCAGCAGAGGTGGGAATCTTTGGGCACCTCACGATTTGATTACTATTAAATCAATTACAAATCGATTAGTGATGCATCTTTAATTCATGCATTATTATGCATTTTTATATTGTTTCACTAAATAAGCGTTCATCACTTGCAACTAGGGATGTCCGATAATGGCTTTTTTGCCGATATCCGATATTGTCCAACTCTTAATTACCGATATCGATATATACAGTCGTGGAATCAACACATTATTATGCCTAATTTGGACAACCAGGTATGGTGAAGATAAGGTCCTTTTAAAAAAAAATTAATAAAATAAAATAAGATAAATAAATTCAAAACATTTTCTTGAATAAAAAAGAAAGTAAAACAATATAAAAACATTTACATAGAAACTAGTAATTAATGAAAATTAGTAAAATTAACTGTTAAAGGTTAGTACTATTAGTGGACCAGCAGCACGCACAATCATGTGTGCTTACGGACTGTATCCCTTGCAGACTGTATTGATATATATTGATATATAATGTAGGAACCAGAATATTAATAACAGAAAGAAACAACCCTTTTGTGTGAATGAGTGTGAATGAGTGTAAATGGGGGAAGGAGGTTTTTTGGGTTGGTGCACTAATTGTAAGAGTATCTTGTGTTTTTTATGTTGATCTAATAAATTTTTTTTTTAAAAACGATACCGATGATAAAAAAAACGATACCGATAATTTCCGATATTACATTTTAAAGCATTTATCGGCCGATATTATCGGACATCTCTACTTGCAACTTAAAAAAAACAATTCATTTGGAAGTAGAAACAGTTAAATTAATCCCCACATTTATTAAATGAATGAAAATGTGTGCAAAACTGGACGATTAAGTGTCCGGCAATAAAGGAGCTGGTCGGATCTTTCGGTGAGGTGGCTCGCTGCAGTCAGCCAAAATTTTAGTACTGTCTGCATTACTTTATTTACAAATAAATAAATCCATTATTGACGTTTACTAATCGATTCTATAATCGTCCATGTCCGAATTGCGATGCATCTAAAAATCGATTATTTCCCCCACCTCTTTTTGTGAGGGAGTGAAACTGGAATAGAAATAGAACAAGCAAACATGATCTGAAGTGAACCTATGACCCGAACGATTCCTTCCTGGTCGGCTCGGTAGACGATAATCCTGCCGTCTTCACCGACTGTGACGATCTCAGGACTGCTGCACACCACGCCGGTGCAGGGAGCGCGGTCACAAGGAAAATGATGGGCTCTTGGCCACTGGTGTGAAACCGAGAGAGCCTGGAGCCAACAAAAACAAAATACCGGTATGTCACAACCAAAGTCACTACACTGTACATAGCAGAAAATTATTCAGTATAAATGTTTATTTCCCCCATCTAGGATTACAGTACATTTAGTACCTGGTGGTTTTGGTTGTAGCGCAAAATGGTAACTCCTCCAGTTGACGAGGCTGTGACCACTCGGTCTTGGTCCAGAAACTGCACAATGGAAAAATAGTGATGAAATATGCCTATATTACATCCCTTAATTCAGGGATGTCCAATGTGTGGCATGGGGGTCATTTGCAGTTTTTTTGTAACGGCCTGCCGCATATTCTAAAAATACTCACAAAATACATACAAAAAGTGGAATAATAAAGCAAGTAGGTGTCAAGTACCGTATTTTTCGGAATAATGTGTCGCAGTTTTTTTCATAGTTTGGCCGGGGGTGCGACTTATACTCAGGAGCGACTTATGTGTGAAATTATTAACACATTACCGTAAAATATCAAATAATATTATTTAGCTCATTCACGTAAGAGACTAGACGTATAAGTTTTCATTGGATTTAGCGATTAGGAGTGACAGATTGTTTGGTAAACGTATAGCATGTTCTATATGTTATAGTTATTTGAATGGCTCTTACCATAATATGTTACGTTAACATACCAGGCACATTCTCAGTTGGTTATTTATGCCTCATATAACGTACACTTATTCAGCCTGTTGTTCACTATTCTTTATT
This sequence comes from Nerophis lumbriciformis, assembly GCF_033978685.3. Lineage (NCBI taxonomy): Eukaryota > Metazoa > Chordata > Actinopteri > Syngnathiformes > Syngnathidae > Nerophis > Nerophis lumbriciformis. Next base: position 21,071,399 of record NC_084573.2, read on the forward strand.
TAATTTAAATTGCCTTTCAAATGTCTATTCTTGGTGTTGGGTTTTATCAAATAAATTTCCCCAAAAAATGCGACTTATACTCCAGTGCGACTTATACGTTTTTTTCCTTCTTTGTTATGCATTTTCGGCCGGTGCGACTTATACTCCGGAGCGACTTATACTCCGAAAAATACGGTAATAAGAAAAAGTTGAAATGTTGATGCAAAAAACTAATGCAAGATTTTTGTTTTCAAGCCGATAACGATACAGATAATTTCCTGCTTCTCAAGACCGATATCAATAACTTACATAGTTTGTGCAAACTTTTTTGCGGCTGGCTTTGGGGAAACTTCTTTAGCAGCAGGTAAAGATCTAACGATAAACTGTCTTAATGATAACCGCGGATAAACTCTAGATGAGTACCGGTAGTAGTACCGTTTTAAAATTTTTAATTGGCAAAAAATGAGATTGATAGCCGCGCTTTTGATAAACTCACAGAAGGGCTGGTGCTAGCTTAAATGCTAACATGAATAAAAGAGACATTAACGTGGTTCCCCATTAAGAAACGACATTCCCAATCTAAACTTATATAAACACATTGCTGTCTGAGCAACAAAGCTAGTTAATTACACACGTTGAACCTACAAGCTTAGAAAAGGGGGATCAATATATACTCAGAGGAATACAGCACAAAGGTATTTGATGGTGCGTTCAAGGACCACGGAACAGAGTCGGAGACCACAACGCCCGCCAGAGAACGCTTATGAGTGAATCATAAAGAACACAAAACATGCAAATTAGTGGGCCTTCTAACAGTGGATCTATTTATTTTAGTTATTTAATAACATCCAAAGACATGAGTGTGTGTAGAATAGTTTATGAGCACATTCAACAATACCGCGATAATAATAGTAATCGTGATTATTTTGGTCACAGTTACCGCAATATTACATTTTCACATCGTTCCATCCTGAACAACTGGTGTCTTTGTAAGTTTTCAAAACACCATTGTAGCAATGCTGGAGTTTCAGGCCATTAATAAGGTTTGATGTGTTTAACCGTGATGTTTTTTTTTCCCTACTTGTGGAATGTTTGCGGAAGTTGTGGTGCAAAATACCATGCGGAATGTCTTCCTCTGAAACACCAAGGCAGTTCCACACGATTGATACCATGTTTGATTACAATTAGCTCAAGGGAAGTTTGCAACAGACGGGCAAAGAAAAGAAGCGCTTGATTTTCTCACTCAAAGGTTTTTTTTGTGGAGAGGCGGGGCCGGTAGTCCGACAGCGAGGCAGGGCCCACTCCAAGATGGCGGCAAGGAGGCGTGCTCGCCGGGATCGACGCCGTAAACAAGATCAGGTGCGTGGATCGCGCACCTGGTCACAATCATCTAATCTCCTCGCAAGGTGTAAAAGGGCAGCAGCAGAGAACGACGGGGCGGAAGGAGGAGAGAACACAACAAGTGCGGAGCGACGAAGACGGAGAGCAAGAGGCAGACGGAAACGACGACGTGCTGCTGAAAAGCAGACGGCGGAGCGAGCAGCAGAGGGAGGCGCAGCTGAAAAGCGACCCGACCGCAGACAAGGTTTTATTTGCAAAAATAAAATAAAGTCAACCCTGCTCGCAGAAATGTCTGTCCTTGATGGTCCATGGAACCCGCATGACGGCACGAGTCGTTCACAGGTATGATGTCATATTTCCTCATATCAATCCGATAAATATAGTCTACATGGTTTCCTCTTAATGTAATTGAACGTGGCGCGCCGCCACGGCATTTTTTATTACTGCCACAACTTGAAAATAAGGCCTTTTTTTAAACTTGAAAACAAATTAAAGTAATATAATATATGGACGCCCCCGGAAGAAATCACACGCAGTCTGACGCTATTCTTTTTACTTTTATTACTAATCTTATGATAACAAACAACGGCACAATTCAACAGGTTTTACCTCCCATACAAACACTTTCATCTTGTGAGTCTGGGCTTCCTCATTCTTCGCCAATCACCTTTCAGGCACAAAGGGTGTGTTTGCGACCATGGGAAAAACTGACATCAAATCCAAACCACACAAACATTCAACATTAGCTGGTTGCTACAGTATGTACAGTAGATAGCCTATTATTTGCGCACTATTGACAAGTGGTGTAAGGAAAACTTGACCACCGAAAAAAGACTTTGATCACCGAAAACGGATGTAAACAAAACGCACACCTTTGTCTGGAGCGTTGTCAGCATGTCTGCGATGTGGATGTGATTCTTATATATATTGCAGATACACCCGTGCAAACAGCCATCTACAAAATGTGCAAATATTAAGAGGACATTTTTAAGAAGACAAAATCCAACTGGAGCAACAGCGCGAAGCAAGTGTGACGTCATGCTCGCTGCAGCCTCTTTAGTCAGCAACATCGAGGAACAGAAAAGAGTCTTTAAACACGGGTACATTCTATAACAACACCAGAAGAAAATGCTAGATTTGTTGCTAGTTGTTTTTAATTTTAAAAAAGTATTTAAGTCTGTAAACACTTGAAAAAAATCTCAAAATACATTGTACAAAAAGCAGCAACAATTGAAAACATGGCAAAACGATAAAAAAAAAAAAATGTTAATACTAATTCATAATAAAAGATTTGTTTTTAAAAATGTATGTATACATTGTGAGCTTTTTTAAAGAAAATCATATCATCATAGCAAATTAATCATATTACTCATGACGTCAATGTGACCAAGCCCATAAGACGCCCCCACCGCTACAAGTATCTTCTTTCTTTCTTCAGTTTATTTCGAACATGAACACACTTACAGCATAATACATCACACAATTTCATATCATTTCATTTTACATCATGCCCGAAAAGGAGTAGGAAGAAGCAAAGCCTATTTAATCCTATCCCTTTCCCACTTCAGAGCGTTTACAAATATATAGAATCATTTACTGACCTTTTTATATAATAAAATAACATCTATGAATTAGTATACACAACAGTTTTGTAATATTTAATTAATTAATTCAGTCATTATTAACATACTGAGATTAAAAATATCTTATTTCCAGTAAGGTTGGAAATATTTCTCATAATTCTTCTTCTTTGTACTTTGTAAGCACTATTATATTGAACAACCTCCTGAACTGGATCATATGAGTACAATTTTTTACTTCTTTACTTAATCCATTCCATAATTTAATTCCACATACTGATATGCTAAAAGTTCTAAGTGTTGTACGTGCATATAAATGTTTTAAATTATTTTTTCCTCTAAGGTTATATTTCTCCTCTTTAGTTGAGAAGAATTGTTGTACATTCTTTGGTAGCAGGTTATAGTTTGCTTTGTACATCATTTTAGCTGTTTGCAATTTTACCAAATCACCGAACTTTTATATTTTTGACTCATTAAATAAAGTGTTTGTATGTTCTCTATATCCAACATTATGTATTATTCTAACTGATCTTTTTTGTAACACGGTTAGCGAATGTAGCGCACATTTGTAGTTATTTCCCCATATTTCTGCACAATAACTCAGATATGGTAACACTAGCGAGCAGTAGAGAATATGAAGTGATTTTTGGCCCAGGATGTATTTTGCTTTATTCATTATTGAAATGTTTTTTGCCACCTTATGTTGTATGTTTTGTATATGAGATTTCCAGTTCATTTGATCATCTATTAATACTCCCAAAAATCTGGTTTCTTTTACCCTTTTGATGTCTACTCCGTCTATTTGTATATGTGTTTGACTTTCCCTTCTACTGTTACCAAATAGCATTATTTTAGTTTTACTGAGATTCAAAGATAGTCTGTTTTTGTCAAACCATCTTTTTAATGTGTTCATTTCTTAAAGTTAAAGTACCAATGATTGTCACACACACACTAGGTGTGGCGAGATTATTCTCTGCATTTGACCCATCACCCTTGATCACCCCCTGGGAGGTGAGGGGAGCAGTGGGCAGCAGCGGTGGCCGCGCCCGGGAATCATTTTGGTGATTTAACCCCCAATTCCAACCCTTGATGCTGAGTGCCAAGCAGGGAGGTAATGGGTCTCATTTTTATAGTCTTTGGTATGACTCGGCCGGGGTTTGAACTTCTGTTATTATTTGTATTATCTTCTGTGTGTTCTCTCCTGAACAGAAAGCAGTTGTGTCGTCTGCAAATAAAACTAACTTTAAGTCCTTTGTAACTTTACAAATGTCGTTTGTATAATCTTGACAGTTTAGGGGAAGCCCTGGTTTATTAAAAACAGAAAGCAGGCTGATTTTTTTCTTAGAAAAATCTACATATTGTATTTACTTCAAAAACATTTTTTAAATCAAAAACACATCCTTTGATTTTTCAGTGTACAGCACTCAGTGGAAAAATGTGGACACCTCCTTGCTTTAATTGCACCTTTTATACACATTCCTAAAATCTTATCATATAATATCTCATAACACTTTAGTGACTTACTTGAAGATCCAGAACATCTCCTTCATGTTTGTGTTGACACAAAAGCTCCGGATCGCCATCATATCCATCTTCCCCACCAGAAAGTCCATTATTCCCAATCGACCAAAGAGAAACCGTATTGTCCTGTAAAATAAGGGTGTCATTGAACATGACATGACAGTTTATTACTGGTGGGCGATTGTGTAAATTTGGATATTGATGGAATGCCAATTAAAACCAAGGCCAGTTTCGCTGATACCTTAAATTTTTTCCTAAATCATTGAATTATTTTGTGATTTAGCACTTAATTTTTTTGATCGTGATTATACAATAATTATGGTTAGGCAATATACACAATATACAATATAAATGATGTAAATTTGGCTGATGCTAGAAATTACATATTCTAGATGTGCTCCGCAAATTTAACAGCAACAAGTGAATGAGCACATCTTCAACGCACTGTAGAATTATTGCTAGCGGCTAACGTCCCTATACAGCATGAAGTTACTTCTTAAATCGTTAATCCTCGTCTTCATGGGAGCAAATAAACCATGTTTCTTACAATTACTACTAGAGATGTCCGATAATGGCTTTTTTGCCGATATTCCGATATTGTCCAACTCTTAATTACCGATTCCGATATCAACCGATACCGATATATACAGTCGTGGAATTAACACATTATTATGCCTAATTTTGTTGTGATGCCCCGCTGGATGCATTAAACAATGTAACAAGGTTTTCCAAAATAAATCAACTGAAGTTATGGAAAAAAATGCCAACATGGCACTGCCATATTTATTATTGAAGTCACAAAGTGCATTATTTTTTTTAACATGCCTCAAAACAGCAGCTTGGAATTTGGGACATGCTCTCCCTGAGAGAGCATGAGGAGGTTGAGGTGGGCGGGGTTGGGGGGGGGGGAAGGGGGTAGCGGGTTGCGTATATTGTGGCGTCCCGGAAGAGTTAGTGCTGCAAGGGGTTCTGGGTATTTGTTCTGTTGTGTTTATGTTGTGTTACGGTGCGGATGTTCTCCCGAAATGTGTTTGTCATTCTTGTTTGGTGTGGGTTCACAGTGTGGCGCATATTTGTAACAGTGTTAAAGTTGTTTATACAGCCACCCTCAGTGTGACCTGTATGGCTGTTGACCAAGTATGCTTGCATTCACTTGTGTGTGTGTGAAAAGCCGTAGATAGTATGTGACTGGGCCGGCACGCAAAGAAAGTGCCCTTAAGGCTTATTGGCGCTCTGAACTTCTCCCTACGTCCGTGTACACAGCGGCGTTTTAAAAAGTCATAAATTTTACTTTTTGAAACCGATACCGATCATTTTGAAACCGATACCGATAATTTCCGATAATACATTTTAAAGCATTAATCTACATCCCTAATTACTACTATCACTGGTAGACAAGGAATAGCTAAACATGCTACACTACACACCGTAGAAGGATATGCTAGCCGCTAAGCTAAAGCTCTTGAATGTAAACAGGATGGACAGAGCGTTACAAATATTGACAGTAACGATACCAAGTATTGTATGAGTATTTTGTCAATACTACAGTGGTAAAAAAAAAATATTTTGACGTTGTTCTTATTGTTTACAAACTCAATGATATCAATTAAAGTTAATAATATGAAATTAATTAAATATTTAATTGATATTGTTACACCACCATCCTACTTTTGCCTGATTATATATGTAATCATTTAATGATTGATACCACAATATGTTACTGCATAGGTCAACTGATAAAGTAGGAGCCTTTGTCGTCGCTATACAGATTTTAGGCTATATTGCCCATATCTAATTATAATTTATAATTTAAAAACAATGATTTGTGAACAGGCAGCACGGTGGATGAGGGGTTAGTGCATCTGCCTCACAATACGAAGGTCCTGAGTAGTCTTGGGTTCAATCCCGGGCTCCGGGATCTTTCTGTGTGGAGTTTGCATGTCCTCCCCGTGACTGCGTGGGTTCCCTCCGGGTACTCCGGCTTCCTCCCACTTCCAAAGACATGCACCTGGGGATAAGTTGATTGGCAACACTAAATTGGCCCTAGTGTGTGAATGTTGTCTGTCTATCTGTGTTGGCCCTGCGATGAGGTGGCGACTTGTCCAGGGTGTACACCGCCTTCCGCCCGATTGTAGCTGAGATAGGCTCCAGCGCCCCCCGCTACCCCAAAGGGAATAAGCGGTAGAAAATGGATGGATGGATTTGTGAACAATTTAATAATTCCGTGCAGTGGTATCTCGGTTTCTGTACGCCCCACTTTTTATTGATTAGATTTTTGACGAAAAAATGTGTCTGCTGGTAATATGGAAACGCTGCTGATGGTGTGTTTGACTGAAAAAGCACCTGGAAGGAGATACTGTAGAAGTTCACTCTCCAAGGTAAATGCTGTACATTATTATTACATTACTTTTAAAAAAAAACTACTGTGGTTGTTCGAAGTACATTCTATTGTATTTTTAAACAATATTTTGCATCTAAAAGTTTGTTTTTGTTTTGAAAAGGCATTTTACATGTGAAAATTGTGCAGTGTGTGGGGGGGGGGCACCAATCAAAATAATTTCAATTCATTTCAATGTCAGACTTTGATTTGAGATACAAGTGTTTTAAGTTAAGAACCAATGTATCTCGTAAGATGATGTACTACTGTACATATAAGAACAAAAACACACACACATTTGGGAAAAATAGAAGAGGACTGAAAATCAAACAAGTTATCACATTAAAATCGATCCGACAATGCTATTAATACTATCGACGAGGGAACTAGATTTGTGAGGTTAATAAAAACACACATTCACCTTGAATTATAAGGACTGAACATATATTGACATTTGCAAGACAACAGACGTAGCTTAGTGATATTAATACAAATGCACACGTAGTTGTTATTACAAATAAATAAACTAATATACTCGCCTCGTTATCCCAAGACCCAGTGGCAAAGACTTCAGCTTGTTGCAGAGACGAGTACGAAACTGGCCTCCATCTCGTTTTGCTTATTTTCTGAGACACGTACTTGGCATTAATGTCCTCCATCAAAACGGGACTTATTTACGTTAGAAACACGTTTATTTCAGGCTAGCTTAGCATTCAACGCCAAAATACGCGCCTGGTCCCTTACTACGGGAAATGACGTCACTACCGGAGAGCAAGCCCATTGGATCAAACCTCAACGAAAAGTCGCTATTAGCAAATATTAGCACGCCCCTAAGCGGGGATAGTCGCAACTACATCGGTAAATCTGCTAATCCAATGAGCTAGCGATGTACAAATAACCTTGGAAAAGGCACGTTTTTTAGCAGTTTTATTCGTGGTTATATGACGCGACTCTGCGTTGTACTGCGTCTGTAAGACAGGCAGCCAGATTGCTGATCCATCGTGGATGTCTAGTGACGTATCCGCTTCGGAGGTTGCCAGCTTCATAGGCAAAACATTTGGCGCAGGCGCGGCACTGACGGCTGCTGTCTACTTAGTCCGCAAAGTCTGCCTGATAATGGCGTGGAAATCCGGGGGAGCTAGCCACGCAGAGCTCGTCAACAACCTCCGCAGTAAGTCCGCATGCTTTAGGAGGAGCGACACGCAAACTCCGCCACTGTTTGAACGGCGAGCGAGCCGGTGGAAGCGAGCTAATGTGCTAAGCTAATTTGACATGTTGTAACCACCCCTTTCTCATGCCCGCCTCCGTAGTAAAGATGGTGGGGGAAAATACACCACAATGTCGTTCGAGGTCGCTAAAGCGTTTTCTTCTGCGAGCCAGCTTTCGGCCGTGGAGTTGAGGTTTTCTAGCTTTACGTGCGTCATTTGGGACGTTGGAGAAGTTAGCTTAGCATAGCATAGCATACCCTGCAGGGATGCTAGCCATGTAGCATTCACATGCGCTTGAATGACAATGGCAGCTGGAAAATAATTAGTGTGTGTGTGGGTGTGTGTTCGAAGCACAGCATGCTGACTTAATGCCGAGACGCGTCAATGCGTGCTGTCAAAGCTACTCAACTGGCACCCGTAGGCTAAAAACTGCGCATGAATGACATCAGAGTTCAGAGAGAAACTTGGAGTGACTATCCATTTTTTGTTGTTGCAGCAAATGACTTGATAAAGACAACACCCCAGCACTCTCGCCGTGCAGGTGATCTTTGAGTCGGGTTGTACAAGCTTACATTCCCAGACACTGCCGTTATAATGTGTTATTTATTCATGAGAAGGCAAAGAAGGGGTCCATCCATCCATCTATCTTCTTCCGCTTATCCGAGGTCGGGTCGCGGGGGCAGCAGCCTAAGCAGTGAAGCCCAGACTTTCCTTTTCCCAGCCGGGAGACATAGTCTTCCCAACGTGTCCTGGGTCTTCCCCGTGGGCTCCTACCGGTCGGACGTGCCCTAAACACCTCCCTAGGGAGGCGTTCGGGTGGCATCCTGACTAGATGTCCGAACCACCTCATCTGGCTCTTCTCGATGTGGAGGAGCAGCGGCTTTACTTTGAGCTCCTCCCGGATGGCAGAGCTTCTCACCCAACGTTCCCTCCCGCCTGCGCAATTGCGCACTGCTCAAGCGTCCTCTGCGCACAGCAAATATATGACGCGCACCAAATCAAATCCCATCTGAATTCTAAACAAAATAAAGACATTTATTCTGTGTAATTTTGCAATGCAACTCTGAGTGACAGTGACAACAAGCGGCCCTAACGGTGTTCGTCAACACCGTTCAATTATTGTAACGTCTATCAAGATGCTTCGAGGACAGGAATTATAGCGATCACTTTATTGAGCAAAACTGTTTATATTCGGCCATAACCACACCAAAAATATGAGTAAAAAACTTCTATCTCGAAAAACTAGTCATTTTCTGCCGTACAAACCAGGCCAAAACCAACTTTTCATCTGTCACCAACACGCATACCACTAAGCCACTGGTGCGTTTATGGCCACACAAAAAGTCGACAACTCAAACACCACACAAAGTTACACTATGACTCCTCAGTCATATGTGTGCTTATTCTACTGTCATTTATTTACTGTCATCTCTGAAAGGGGTACAAATGATTTCCAAAGCAGACATATTGTACAATACTAATCCATAGCTTATGAAAAACAAGATTTCTTGTATTTTCATAACAAGTGGGCCAAATCACTAATATTACAAAATAATCTCATGAAAATGACTCCTCATTTGAGTGTTATTATAAACGATTGGTTTGAGACAGGTGTGCTGCTGGTATTGCCATGTGGGATGTTGCTCACATGTGCTCCACTGAATGCTCAGGGAGTTTTTGTGTTTGCTCAGACACATGAACAATTAGAGGGAACATTGTTCTCACCCTATCTCTAAGGGAGAGCTCCACCACCCGGCTGAGGAAACTCATTTCAACCGCCTGTACCTGTCATCTTATCCTTTCGGTCATAACCCAAAGCTCATGACCGTAGGTGAGGGTGGGAACGTAGATCGACCGGTAAATTGAGAGCTTTGCCTTCCGGTTCAGCTCCTTCTTCACCACAACGGATCGATACAGCGTCCGCATTACTGAAGACGCCACACCGACCCGCTTGTCGATCTCAAGATCCACTCTTCCCTCACTCATGAACAAGACTCCGAGGTACTTGAACTCCTCTACTTGGGGCAGGGTCTTCTCCCCAACCTGAAGATGGCACTCCACCCTTTTCCGGGCGAGAACCATGGACTCGGACTTGGAGGTGCTGATTCTCAACCCAGTCGCTTCACACTCTGCTGCGAACCGATCCAGTGAGAGCTGAAGATCCTGGCCAGATGAAGTCATCAGGACCACATCATCTGCAAAAAGCAGAGACCTAATCCTGCAGCCACCAAACCGGATCCCCTCAACGCCTTGACTGCACCTAGAAATTCTGTCCATAAAAGTTAAGAACAGAATCGGTGACAAAAATCAGCCTTGGCGCAGTCTAACCCTCACTTGAAACGTGTCCGACTTACTGGCAAACAAGGGGTGCCAAATCTATTTGCGACGGTCCAAATTTATCTGTGGCGGCCTGCCACAAATACATTTGGGAATGGGCAACACTGGAGCGTCTTTGAATAGCACTTTAGCAGCACGCCTAACTTAAAAAACACGTATTAGATATTTTTGACTTTGACTTTTTCGGTATGTTCTTAAAACCAGCAGTTATCCTCTCATAAGTGTTTTTGCAGCACGTCTTTAACTGCAAAGCATATCGATTCCTGTTATAAGAGAATCTTTGACTCGAGTTTCTTTACTGTACGGAATTGTAACGACAAGCTACATTTGTCAGATCTCCGTTGTCGTATTTTACGCTTCATAATGTATCACACATTTTCAATGGGAGACAGGTCTGGACTACAGGCAGGCCAGTCTAGTACTTGCACTCTTTTACGATGAAGCCACGCTGTTGTAACACGTGGCGAATGTGGCTTGGCATTGTCTTGCTGAAATAAGCAGGGGCGTCCATGAAAAAGACGTTGCTTGGATGGCAACATATGTTGCTCCAAAACCTGTATGTACCTTTCAGTATTAATGGTACCTTCACAGATGTGTAAGTTACCCATGCCTTGGGCACTACTACACCCCCCATACCATCACAGATGCTGGCTTTTGAACTTTGCACCTATACCAGTCCAGATGGTTCTTTTCCTCTTTGGTCGGGAGGACACAATGTCCACAGTTTCTAAAAACAATTTTAAATATGGATTCGTCAGACCACAGAATACTTTTCCATTTTGCATCAGTCCATCTTGGATTAGCTCGTGCCCAGCAAAGCCGGTGGCTGCGTTTCTGGGTGTTGTTGATAAATGCCATTCGCTTTGCATAGTAGAGTTTTAACTTGCTCTTACAGATGTAGCGACAAACTGTAGTCACTGACAGTGATTTTCTGAAGTGTTCCTGAGCCCATCTGGTGATATCCTTTACACACCGATGTCGCTTTTTGATGCAGTACCGCCTGAGGCATCGAAGGTCCGTAATATCATCGCTTATGTGCAGTGATTTCTCCAGATTCTCTGAACCTTTTGATGATATCACAGACCGTAGATGGTGAAATCCCTAATTTCCTTGCAATAGCTCGTTGAGAAATGTTCTTAAACTATTTGACAATTTGCTCACGCATTTGTTGACAAAGTGGTGACCCTCGCCCCATACTTGTTTGTGAATGACTGAGCATTTCATGGAAGCTGATTTTATACCCAATCACGGCACCCACCTGTTGCCAATTAGCCTGTTCACCTGTGGGATGTTCCAAATAAGTGTTTGATGAGAATTCCTCAACTTCCTCAGTCTTTTTTGCCACTCGTGCCAGCTTTTTTGAAATATGTTGCAGGCATCAAATTCCAAATGAGCTAATGTTTGCCAAATATAACAAAAGTTTACCAGTTCAAACGTTAAAGGTGCCATATGTAGTAATGTGGCCAGATATGGTACTGCAATCACAGTCAAAATTCTGTAGTTCCCTCCTACTATCAATGACTGAGTTTGCCAGATACGCAGCCGAATCCTATTCCAAGGAACTTCAAATTGCAATCGACGAGTCCTACGCTGTAGGTTTCTCTTGTTTATGCTTCTTGCAAGAGGATTTACTAAGTAATTATGCCACATTTTACTGACGTCCATTAGCCAAATGTATTTGTAAAGTTACGCAGCAATATTTTCGTCGGACCACCATCAAAATAATTATACATATAATATATTATATATCGCATAGGCCTACTTTAATGGCAAGCCAAGGCCAACAGTAAAATTACCGCCACATTTCGTTCAGCATAACTCCATGTTGCATCCAACCTGACGCACTGCGTTCTCTTCCATTTATGCACATCGAAAGAGCATCATACATTAATACAAAGTGGGAAAGGGGTAGGATTAAATAAGCTTTGCTTCTTCCTACTCCTTTTCGGACATGATGTAAAGAGAAATTATATCAAATTACGTGTGATGTATTATACTGTAAGTGTGTTCATGTTCGAAATAAACTAAACTCAATCAATCACCATCTTTCAGTGCAGAGTGCGATTCTATGAGCCAACCCACGTTACGCACAAATCATATAGCCTACTACCATGTCAGTACACTAAGTAGAAAATCATTACCACCTCATATGTGTTTGATGCACATACAGTACCAGAAACGGCAATTAGCCGTGCTAATGTTGGAACCCCCTTTCCTCAGCATATCTGCATATTGAGAACGAAATAGGCACTGACACTACCCATATTCACGTAGGTTTTATTTGTCGAAAATATACTTTTCCCTGTCAGTTGGATGACACACCGACATACAGGCTAACGGGCATGGGCGAGCATGCTAAGCATTACACTAGGAGCTGAGCACCATCACACTAAGCATTTGTTGCACAAACATACTAGCTTTGTTAGACAAGATCATAGACTGTATTGGACAGTATAGTTAGATACGAAATGTCCATTTCCATTTATTACAAGTAAAAAGAAAATGTAAATGCCTGACTTACCTAACAAGGAGGAAATTAGCAAGTTTGGCGTCAGATGGAAAAAATCTTCTTCGGCTTCAATCGTCTCCAACTTTTGAAGGCATCCCCGATACAAATCCTAATTTTGTTCCTGGCTTTGTCACGAATAAGTTGAGAATCGTAACAATGTCTTTTAGATTTACTAAGGTCTGACATGTTTAGTAACTTTACCAGTGGCAGCAGCTAGACGAAGAGGGCGGTGCGAAACTGGAAACCTGGATGTGACACACTCATAGACTTTCTAATTGGTCAAACGATGGAGGGCGAGGCATCGAAATGAAAACAATAACAAGATTTCGGGGCTGTAAATCTAATTTTGAAATGAGCATATCCAGGCTGATCTACTGTTATCAGTTATAAAGGTATTGGAAAAGAACATGATTTATTAATGCCTTTTGACATATCAAGGCCATTTAATGATGACTTGACATTAAATTATCACATATGGCACCTTTTAAGAGTCTTGTCTTTGCAGTCTATTCAATTCAATATAGTTTGAAAAGGATTTTAAAATAATTTTATTCTGTTTTTATTTAAGATTTACACAACTTGCCTACTTCACTGGTTTTATAAAATGTGAAAGTACAATTACTAATTCAGTGTTAATAATTGATTGGACCCTGGGGTCCAAAAAGGTTAAGAAAGGTTTGTACCATGAATGCTTGCAAACTTCTGACACTAGTTTATCACATTTTATCATGTGAAACCTCCAAATGCATTTCTATTTGCAAGGACCAAATTTATGCACTAGGTATGCACTGTACATCCACCGGTATCAGTGTTTTATTTATAATGTATCCTGCATGTGTGTGTGTAGCTGTAACGAGAGTAGCGACGGCTGTCGTTGGCTTTTCTTAACGTTTGGCACCAACAGCCTGCAACATGTTACTAGAGATCACACTCCTAACAAACCTCACACCTTTCACTTACGTACTCTCCTTTCGTACAGTTTCCTTTGCAATGTTATCAGTCACGGTTTTTTACGATAATTCTAATTCAAAACGGTAATACAAACCGTCGGGAGTTTAACAGCAGTTTATCAATTGTCGTTGCATCACTGTCATAAGTTAGTAAGTTAACCACTGCAGAAAACAACAACACACAGACTTACCTGCATCTCACTTTTAAACATACTCCATAGTCACTGTATGTTTAGTACAGAGGTGCTCAAAGTGCGAAAAGGGAGCCATTTGTGGCCCGCAGCTAATTATTTAACGGCGTACGGCACATTCTAAAAACACTAGTAACAAAAAAAACCATCAAAAAGTGGAATAAAAGAGCATACAGGTGAAATGTAACTAGAAAAAGTTGCAATGTTGACTTCAGTAACACAAAGCTGCCATGCAGGCTGTTTTTTTTCTTTATAACGGTCAAAAAATAATGATTTAAAATTAATGTTATTATGAATTATTGACCTATTGAAGGCTTTTATTACTTCACATTGAATATTGCACTTATTCCACTTTATTGTGGAAAATATTGCATGTGTGTTTTCCATAAAAAAACTTAAGTTTTCTATAACAAAAAGAGCATAAAAAAATAAACAAAAAACTTATTTTAACCGATGGATCTTGAGTTGATCTAGAGATTTAAGCATTGACAGTAAAACAATTTAAAATAATGTATGACTTATTTTGAACACTTTCATGAGTGAGGACCTTTTTGAATCCCTGATAATTTTTGTGGGATTTTTTTTTTAACTGTTCATTGTTAAAAAAAAAAAAAAGAATCAAAATCAATGTTGTTATGAATGATTGACTCATTTAAGGCTCCGATTATCTCAGAGCAAATATTCCACTTAGAATTTTTTTGGGGGAAAAAATGTATAAGTGCTAAGAAATCACAGCTAAGAGATGCTTTGAACACCACTGCTTTATTTTTTTTCACCAGGAAGGCAAAGTGTGTACTGGGGGCCATTTAATGAACGCAGCTCTTTTTTATTGGCCTGTGGCACATTGTAGAAATAAAAAAATAAACAAAAACAAGCAAAAAAGCATAATGTAATGGAAAAAGGCTGACATGTTGATAGTAAAAGAATACAAAACCCCAAAGGATTTTTCTTTAAATATATTTTGTGTTTTTTTTGTCTTATTTAATTTCAAATGACATGTCATACTACCACTTTATTAAAAGAACATACATAGCAATATATTGTTTTATGTACTTAGAGGTTCCACGCCACTGTTGTTCTTTTTAGAATATAAGATGGTTGACTATTGTTATTTATGAGCACATTTATAAGCAAAAGTATTGTTTCTTTTAATATACTGGGAGGATATAAACCACTGTTGTTCTTTTTTCAATGTATAGTTACCTCTTGGAAGTTAATACTGCGATTTGAATGATGTGCAAAAAGATGTTTCAGCACAGCGATATTAAATACTTGACAGTTTGAAACAGTTTCACTAAAGTAGTGGATTTAAAAGTAAATTGTTTTCTTTTTATCGTGGTATTGAATGAGTATCTAGCACGACGGAAATTCACAAGTACTGAAATTCTGGTCTTGTGACAACCCTTGTAGTCGGGATGTTCTTTTATCATCAAGATGATGTAATGCAATCCGCTTTGTGGTTTTCTGCATCCGCAGAAAATGGCATCATCAAATCGGACAAGGTCTACGAAGTGATGCTGGCCACAGACCGGACCAATTTCTCTCGTTGTAACCCTTACATGGACTCCCCGCAGTCCATAGGTAGGTGTGATCAACGTCATACATATCAATCAATAACATAATGTTTGTCTAAAAATAACATCCATTAACCATGTTTCTTTCTCTTTCCCCTAAAAGGCTTCCAAGCAACCATCAGCGCCCCACACATGGTATGACCTCACACACATCACATACTAGTCAAAGGAATGTCTAGTAGAGCATACAAAAAAACTGTTTAAAATCTTTTACGGCCGTTTTTCAACATTACGAGAGCCTTCTAAATATGAAATAACACCCTTTAGTCACCTTTTACACTAGGGATGGGACACTTTTTTTGTGAAAAAGTACGTGATCTGCCCCTGCCGATTAACGCCTTTTAAAGCCGATTACCTCCGACTGATACTTTATTTATTTTTGGCAGATTGACTGACAGAGGCGGTGTCCAGCTTAGGTAATATAATCACCTTTGTTGTGGCAAATAAACTAAATTTCTTGGTATCTTATCATTATCAAGTACCATTATCACTGGAGGACGAGGCTAAACATGTTTCACACAGTAAGAGTGTTTATCGGCCAATTTCACTTATTTAAAACATCTGTATCAGTCGGCATCATGAAACCTTGATCGGAACATCTATGCTTTACACTCTTAATCCAAAATACAGTGGAACCTCAATTTATGAATAATAACAATTGGTTCTTGAACATGGTTTGTAAATTGAAAAGTGTGTATGGTAAAGCACAGTTCCACGCAAGAAACAATGTAAACATGAATATTTGGTCCGAGCCTCGACAAAATTAAATATGATATATATAAAGAATGCACACTTTGAAGACATGTGCTCTCAAAAACCTTAACAACCATGTTGCTACAATCCTTTAAAAAAAAAAAAAAAAGTAAAATCCTTTTTACCTTGCTGTCGGTGAATGTTTGTGGCATGCAACCTCCAAGAGCAGACAAGGCAGAGACGGGAGGCGACAGGTAGGAAGGGCAGAGGGTGTGGGTTCCCTCTCTTCTCTAAGTCTAAGTCCACAGCGAATCCCTTATTCTTTCCAAGCGGGTTTGTTGGCTTTTCTGGACCCATACTGAGTAAGCAAAATAGACAAAACTTGGTAAATAGCGAGAAAATAAACAGATGCCTGACCACTGAGAAGTGACAGCTGCCCCCTGTGTATACTGCACTGCACAGGAAGTGACCTCTCCAAAATGGCTGCGACCTAAAGCTTCCAGCGGCACACCAAAATTAATGAATAAATGAATCGTTTGTACAGCGAGACATGGTTCGCACACAGTAGCATATTTGGCGCAATCTAAAAGTTTCTATGTGACATATGAACTTGAAGTGCCATCCCTTTACTAACCCATAGGATAGGGTTCAATATGATGTCAACTCGTCTGGGAAGGCTGTCCACAAGGTTGCGGAGTGTGTTTATAGGAATTTTCCACCATTCTTCCAAAAGCGCACTGGTGAGGTCACACACTGATGTTGCTCGAGAAGGCCTGGCTCTCAGTCTCCGTTCTAATTCATCCCAAAGGTGTTCTATCGGGTTCAGGTCAGGACTCTGTGCAGGCCAGTCAAGTTCATCCACACCAGACTCTGTCATCCATGTCTTTATGGACCTTGCTTTGTGCACTGGTGCACAGTCATGTTGGAAGAGGAAGGGGCCCGCTCCAAACTGTTCCCACAAGGTTGGGAGCATGGAATTGTCCAAAATGTTTTGGTATCCTGGAGCATTCAAAGTTCCTTTCATTGGAACTAAGGGGCCAAGCCCAACTCCTGGAAAAACAACCCCACACCATAATTTCTCCTCCACCAAATTTCACACTCTGCACAATGCGGTCCGAAATGTACCGTTGTCCTAGCAACCTCCAAACCCAGACTCGTCCATCAGATTGCCAGATGGAAAATAATGGTTCATCACTCCAGAGAACACGTCTCCACTGCTCTAGAGTCCAGTGGCAACGTGCTTTGCACCACTGCATCCGACGCTTTGCATTGGACTTGGTGATGTATGGCTTAGATGCAGCTGCTCGGCCATGGAAACCCATTCCATGAAGCGCTCCGCGTACTGTATGTGGGTTAATTGGAAGGTCACATGACGTTTGGAGCTCTGTAGCAACTGACTGTGCAGAAAGTCTTTGCACTATGCGCTTCAGCATCCGCTGACACCTCTCTGTCGGTTTACGTGGCCTACCACTTGTTGGCTGAGTTGCTGTTGTTCCCAAACTCTTCCATTTTCTTATAATAAAGTTGACTTTGGAATATTTAGGAGCGAGGAAATATCTCGACTGGATTTGTTGCACAGGTGGCATCCTATGACAGTTCCACGCTGGAAATCACTGAGAGCGGCCCATTCTTTTACAAATGTTTGTAGAAACAGTCTCCATGCCTAAGTGCTTGATTTTATACACCTGTGGCCGGGCCAAGTGATTAGGACACCTGATTCTGATCATTTGGATGGGTGGCCAAATACTTTTGGCAATATAGTGTATATAGTTACTTCGCATGCAGTCCGCTTTCGGCGCCCGGCCAAATTGTTTAAGCCAAATGCGGCCCCCCCCCCCAGTCAAAAAGTTTGGCCACCCCTGCCCTAAGGTAATGAAATGCCCATCCCTAATAGTAACAATACCAGAAATAGTATTTGGAAAAATTACTTTTTGATCTTACTTAGCACCGCATCTTGTGTCTGATCCCGCTCACTGCTGTCCCATGTCCTCAGCACGCCTACGCCCTGGAGCTTCTACACGACCAGCTGTACGAGGGCGCCAAAGCCTTGGACGTGGGCTCCGGCAGTGGAATCCTCTCGGTTTGCTTCGCACGAATGGTGAGGACCCCGTGTGACACGGCTGTTTTCTTCACGGGGCACCTTTGCGTGAATCCCGTTCTCTTGTGTAATACCCAGGTAGGTCCTAAAGGCAAAGTCATTGGCATCGATCACATCAAAGAGCTCGTCGACGATTCTGTAAACAACGTGAAGAAAGACGACCCCAGTTTGATCACGTCGGGGCGAATCACACTAACAGGTGAGCGCGCACTCACGCCATCGAGTCAAGTGTGATGCAACAGTGGGCTGAATAAAATACTTCCATGAATACACACCGGCTGAAGAGGTCCTGCATGTGTGCGTTTCAGTTGGAGACGGACGACAGGGCTACACGGAGGAGGCGCCTTATGACGCCATCCATGTTGGCGCCGCAGCATCAACGGTCCCGCAAGCTGTGAGTCAGTTAACAGTCACGCACAGTGGAGGTCACACACTCTGACACATTGTGACACTTTTGGGATGGTTGCCACACACAATGTCACATTGTACTAATACTAACATACACACTATGTTACATTGTACTAATACTAACATACACACTATGTCACATTGTACTAATACTAACATACACACTATGTCACATTGTACTAATACTAACATACACACTATGTCACATTGTACTAATACTAACATACACACTATGTCACATTGTGCTAATACTAACATACACACTATGTCACATTGTACTAATACTAACATACATATACACTATGTCACATTGTACTAATACTAACATACACACTATGTCACATTGTGCTAATACTAACATACACACTATGTCACATTGTGCTAATACTAACATATACACTGTCACATTGTACTAATACTAACATACACACTATGTCACATTGTGCTAATACTAACATACACACTATGTCACATTGTACTAATACTAACATATACACTATGTCATTTTGTACTAATACTAACATGCACACTGTCACATTGTACTAATACTAACATACACACTATGTCACATTGTACTAATACTAACATATACACTATGTCACATTGTACTAATACTAACATGCACACTGTCACATTGTACTAATACTAACATACACACTATGTCACATTGTGCTAATACTAACATACACACTATGTCACATTGTACTAATACTAACATATACACTGTCACATTGTACTAATACTAACATACACACTATGTCACATTGTACTAATACTAACATACACACTGTCACATTGTACTAATACTAACATACACACTATGTCACATTGTACTAATACTAACATACACACTATGTCACATTGTACTAATACTAACATATACACTATGTCACATTGTACTAATACTAACACACACTGTCACATTGTACTAATACTAACATACACACTATGTCACATTGTACTAATACTAACATACACACTATGTCACATTGTACTAATACTAACATACACACTATATCACATTGTACTAATACTAACATACACACTATGTCACATTGTACTAATACTAACATACACACTATGTCACATTGTACTAATACTAACATACACACTATGTCACATTGTACTAATACTAACATACACACTATGTCACATTGTACTAATACTAACATACACACTATGTCACATTGTACTAATACTAACATACACACTATGTCACATTGTGCTAATACTAACATATACACTATGTCACATTGTACTAATACTAACATACACACTATGTCACATTGTACTAATACTAACATACACACTATGTCACATTGTGCTAATACTAACATATACACTACATCACATTGTACTAATACTAACATACACACTATGTCACATTGTACTAATACTAACATACACACTATGTCACATTGTACTAATACTAACATACACACTATGTCACATTGTACTAATACTAACATACACACTATGTCACATTGTACTAATACTAACATATACACTATGTCACATTGTACTAATACTAACATACACACTGTCACATTGTACTAATACTAACATACACACTATGTCACATTGTGCTAATACTAACATACACACTATGTCACATTGTACTAATACTAACATATACACTGTCACATTGTACTAATACTAACATACACACTATGTCACATTGTGCTAATACTAACATACACACTATGTCACATTGTACTAATACTAACATACACACTATGTCACATTGTACTAATACTAACATACACACTATGTCACATTGTACTAATACTAACATACACACTGTCACATTGTACTAATACTAACATACACACTATGTCACATTGTGCTAATACTAACATACACACTATGTCACATTGTACTAATACTAACATGCACACTGTCACATTGTACTAATACTAACATATACACTATGTCACATTGTACTAATACTAACATGCACACTGTCACATTGTACTAATACTAACATACACACTATGTCACATTGTGCTAATACTAACATACACACTATGTCACATTGTACTAATACTAACATGCACACTGTCACATTGTACTAATACTAACATATACACTATGTCACATTGTACTAATACTAACATGCACACTGTCACATTGTACTAATACTAACATACACACTATGTCACATTGTGCTAATACTAACATACACACTATGTCACATTGTACTAATACTAACATACACACTGTGTCACATTGTACTAATACTAACATACACACTATGTCACATTGTACTAATACTAACATACACACTATGTCACATTGTACTAATACTAACATACACACTATGTCACATTGTACTAATACTAACATACACACTGTCACATTGTACTAATACTAACATACACACTATGTCACATTGTACTAATACTAACATACACACTATGTCACATTGTACTAATACTAACATACACACTGTCACATTGTACTAATACTAACATACACACTATGTCACATTGTACTAATACTAACATACACACTGTCACATTGTACTAATACTAACATGCACACTGTCACATTGTACTAATACTAACATACACACTGTCACATTGTGCTAATACTAACATACACACTATGTCACATTGTACTAATACTAACATATACACTGTCACATTGTACTAATACTAACATACACACTATGTCACATTGTACTAATACTAACATACACACTGTCACATTGTACTAATACTAACATACACACTATGTCACATTGTACTAATACTAACATACACACTATGTCACATTGTACTAATACTAACATATACACTATGTCACATTGTACTAATACTAACACACACTGTCACATTGTACTAATACTAACATACACACTATGTCACATTGTACTAATACTAACATACACACTATGTCACATTGTACTAATACTAACATACACACTATGTCACATTGTACTAATACTAACATACACACTATGTCACATTGTACTAATACTAACATACACACTATGTCACATTGTACTAATACTAACATACACACTATGTCACATTGTACTAATACTAACATACACACTATGTCACATTGTACTAATACTAACATACACACTATGTCACATTGTGCTAATACTAACATATACACTATGTCACATTGTACTAATACTAACATACACACTATGTCACAGTGTACTAATACTAACATACACACTATGTCACATTGTGCTAATACTAACATATACACTACATCACATTGTACTAATACTAACATACACACTATGTCACATTGTACTAATACTAACATACACACTATGTCACATTGTACTAATACTAACATACACACTATGTCACATTGTACTAATACTAACATACACACTATGTCACATTGTGCTAATACTAACATACACACTGTCACATTGTACTAATACTAACATATACACTACGTCACATTGTACTAATACTAACATACACACTATGTCACATTGTGCTAATACTAACATATACACTATGTCACATTGTACTAATACTAACATATACACTGTCACATTGTACTAATACTAACATACACACTATGTCACATTGTACTAATACTAACATACACACTATGTCACATTGTACTAATACTAACATACACACTATGTCACATTGTACTAATACTAACATACACACTATGTCACATTGTACTAATACTAACATACACACTATGTCACATTGTACTAATACTAACATATACACTATGTCACATTGTACTAATACTAACATACACACTGTCACATTGTACTAATACTAACATACACACTATGTCACATTGTGCTAATACTAACATACACACTATGTCACATTGTACTAATACTAACATATACACTGTCACATTGTACTAATACTAACATACACACTATGTCACATTGTGCTAATACTAACATACACACTATGTCACATTGTACTAATACTAACATACACACTATGTCACATTGTGCTAATACTAACATACACACTATGTCACATTGTACTAATACTAACATGCACACTGTCACATTGTACTAATACTAACATATACACTATGTCACATTGTACTAATACTAACATGCACACTGTCACATTGTACTAATACTAACATACACACTATGTCACATTGTGCTAATACTAACATACACACTATGTCACATTGTACTAATACTAACATGCACACTGTCACATTGTACTAATACTAACATATACACTATGTCACATTGTACTAATACTAACATGCACACTGTCACATTGTACTAATACTAACATACACACTATGTCACATTGTGCTAATACTAACATACACACTATGTCACATTGTACTAATACTAACATACACACTGTGTCACATTGTACTAATACTAACATACACACTATGTCACATTGTACTAATACTAACATACACACTATGTCACATTGTACTAATACTAACATACACACTATGTCACATTGTACTAATACTAACATACACACTGTCACATTGTACTAATACTAACATACACACTATGTCACATTGTACTAATACTAACATACACACTGTCACATTGTACTAATACTAACATACACACTATGTCACATTGTACTAATACTAACATACACACTATGTCACATTGTACTAATACTAACATACACACTGTCACATTGTACTAATACTAACATACACACTATGTCACATTGTACTAATACTAACATACACACTGTCACATTGTACTAATACTAACATGCACACTGTCACATTGTACTAATACTAACATACACACTATGTCACATTGTGCTAATACTAACATACACACTATGTCACATTGTACTAATACTAACATATACACTGTCACATTGTACTAATACTAACATACACACTATGTCACATTGTACTAATACTAACATACACACTGTCACATTGTACTAATACTAACATACACACTATGTCACATTGTACTAATACTAACATACACACTATGTCACATTGTACTAATACTAACATATACACTATGTCACATTGTACTAATACTAACATACACTATGTCACATTGTACTAATACTAACATACACACTATGTCACATTGTACTAATACTAACATACACACTATGTCACATTGTACTAATACTAACATACACACTATGTCACATTGTACTAATACTAACATACACACTATGTCACATTGTACTAATACTAACATACACACTATGTCACATTGTACTAATACTAACATACACACTATGTCACATTGTACTAATACTAACATACACACTATGTCACATTGTACTAATACTAACATACACACTATGTCACATTGTGCTAATACTAACATATACACTATGTCACATTGTACTAATACTAACATACACACTATGTCACAGTGTACTAATACTAACATACACACTGTGTCACATTGTGCTAATACTAACATATACACTACATCACATTGTACTAATACTAACATACACACTATGTCACATTGTACTAATACTAACATACACACTATGTCACATTGTACTAATACTAACATACACACTATGTCACATTGTACTAATACTAACATACACACTATGTCACATTGTGCTAATACTAACATACACACTGTCACATTGTACTAATACTAACATATACACTACGTCACATTGTACTAATACTAACATACACACTATGTCACATTGTGCTAATACTAACATATACACTATGTCACATTGTACTAATACTAACATATACACTGTCACATTGTACTAATACTAACATATACACTGTCACATTGTACTAATACTAACATACACACTATGTCACATTGTACTAATACTAACATACACACTATGTCACATTGTACTAATACTAACATACACACTATGTCACATTGTACTAATACTAACATACACACTGTCACATTGTACTAATACTAACATACACACTATGTCACATTGTACTAATACTAACATATACACTATGTCACATTGTACTAATACTAACATACACACTGTCACATTGTACTAATACTAACATACACACTATGTCACATTGTGCTAATACTAACATACACACTATGTCACATTGTACTAATACTAACATATACACTGTCACATTGTACTAATACTAACATACACACTATGTCACATTGTGCTAATACTAACATACACACTATGTCACATTGTACTAATACTAACATACACACTATGTCACATTGTACTAATACTAACATACACACTATGTCACATTGTACTAATACTAACATACACACTGTCACATTGTACTAATACTAACATACACACTATGTCACATTGTGCTAATACTAACATACACACTATGTCACATTGTACTAATACTAACATATACACTATGTCACATTGTACTAATACTAACATGCACACTGTCACATTGTACTAATACTAACATACACACTATGTCACATTGTGCTAATACTAACATACACACTATGTCACATTGTACTAATACTAACATGCACACTGTCACATTGTACTAATACTAACATATACACTATGTCACATTGTACTAATACTAACATACACACTATGTCACATTGTGCTAATACTAACATACACACTATGTCACATTGTACTAATACTAACATACACACTGTGTCACATTGTACTAATACTAACATACACACTATGTCACATTGTACTAATACTAACATACACACTATGTCACATTGTACTAATACTAACATACACACTATGTCACATTGTACTAATACTAACATACACACTGTCACATTGTACTAATACTAACATACACACTATGTCACATTGTACTAATACTAACATACACACTATGTCACATTGTACTAATACTAACATACACACTGTCACATTGTACTAATACTAACATACACACTATGTCACATTGTACTAATACTAACATACACACTATGTCACATTGTAC
Organism: Nerophis lumbriciformis; assembly: GCF_033978685.3. Lineage (NCBI taxonomy): Eukaryota > Metazoa > Chordata > Actinopteri > Syngnathiformes > Syngnathidae > Nerophis > Nerophis lumbriciformis. Next base: position 21,097,047 of record NC_084573.2, read on the forward strand.
TAATACTAACATACACACTATGTCACATTGTACTAATACTAACATACACACTATGTCACATTGTACTAATACTAACATACACACTATGTCACATTGTACTAATACTAACATACACACTGTCACATTGTGCTAATACTAACATATACACTATGTCACATTGTACTAATACTAACATATACACTATGTCACATTGTACTAATACTAACATACACACTATGTCACATTGTACTAATACTAACATACACACTATGTCACATTGTACTAATACTAACATACACACTATGTCACATTGTGCTAATACTAACATATACACTACATCACATTGTACTAATACTAACATATACACTATGTCACATTGTACTAATACTAACATATACACTGTCACATTGTACTAATACTAACATACACACTATGTCACATTGTACTAATACTAACATACACACTATGTCACATTGTACTAATACTAACATACACACTATGTCACATTGTACTAATACTAACATACACACTATGTCACATTGTACTAATACTAACATACACACTATGTCACATTTTACTAATACTAACATACACACTATGTCACATTGTACTAATACTAACATATACACTATGTCACATTGTACTAATACTAACATACACACTGTCACATTGTACTAATACTAACATACACACTATGTCACATTGTGCTAATACTAACATACACACTATGTCACATTGTACTAATACTAACATATACACTGTCACATTGTACTAATACTAACATACACACTATGTCACATTGTGCTAATACTAACATACACACTATGTCACATTGTACTAATACGAACATACACACTATGTCACATTGTACTAATACTAACATACACACTATGTCACATTGTACTAATACTAACATACACACTGTCACATTGTACTAATACTAACATACACACTATGTCACATTGTGCTAATACTAACATACACACTATGTCACATTGTACTAATACTAACATATACACTATGTCACATTGTACTAATACTAACATGCACACTGTCACATTGTACTAATACTAACATACACACTATGTCACATTGTGCTAATACTAACATACACACTATGTCACATTGTACTAATACTAACATGCACACTGTCACATTGTACTAATACTAACATACACACTATGTCACATTGTGCTAATACTAACATACACACTGTCACATTGTACTAATACTAACATACACACTATGTCACATTGTGCTAATACTAACATACACACTATGTCACATTGTACTAATACTAACATATACACTATGTCACATTGTACTAATACTAACATGCACACTGTCACATTGTACTAATACTAACATACACACTATGTCACATTGTGCTAATACTAACATACACACTGTCACATTGTACTAATACTAACATACACACTGTGTCACATTGTACTAATACTAACATACACACTATGTCACATTGTACTAATACTAACATACACACTATGTCACATTGTACTAATACTAACATACACACTATGTCACATTGTACTAATACTAACATACACACTGTCACATTGTACTAATACTAACATACACACTATGTCACATTGTACTAATACTAACATACACACTATGTCACATTGTACTAATACTAACATACACACTGTCACATTGTACTAATACTAACATACACACTATGTCACATTGTACTAATACTAACATACACACTATGTCACATTGTACTAATACTAACATACACACTATGTCACATTGTACTAATACTAACATACACACTATGTCACATTGTACTAATACTAACATACACACTATGTCACATTGTACTAATACTAACATACACACTGTCACAATGTGCTAATACTAACATATACACTATGTCACATTGTACTAATACTAACATATACACTATGTCACATTGTACTAATACTAACATACACACTATGTCACATTGTACTAATACTAACATACACACTATGTCACATTGTACTAATACTAACATACACACTATGTCACATTGTGCTAATACTAACATATACACTACATCACATTGTACTAATACTAACATATACACTATGTCACATTGTACTAATACTAACATATACACTGTCACATTGTACTAATACTAACATACACACTATGTCACATTGTACTAATACTAACATACACACTATGTCACATTGTACTAATACTAACATACACACTATGTCACATTGTACTAATACTAACATATACACTATGTCACATTGTGCTAATACTAACATACACACTATGTCACATTGTGCTAATACTAACATACACACTATGTCACATTGTACTAATACTAACATATACACTACGTCACATTGTGCTAATACTAACATACACACTATGTCACATTGTACTAATACTAACATATACACTGTCACATTGTACTAATACTAACATACACACTATGTCACATTGTACTAATACTAACATACACACTATGTCACATTGTACTAATACTAACATACACACTATGTCACATTGTACTAATACTAACATACACACTATGTCACATTGTACTAATACTAACATATACACTATGTCACATTGTACTAATACTAACATACACACTATGTCACATTGTACTAATACTAACATACACACTATGTCACATTGTACTAATACTAACATATACACTGTCACATTGTACTAATACTAATATACACTGTCACATTGTACTAATACTAACATACACACTATGTCACATTGTACTAATACTAACATACACACTATGTCACATTGTACTAATACTAACATATACACTATGTCACATTGTACTAATACTAACATACACACTGTCACATTGTACTAATACTAACATACACACTATGTCACATTGTACTAATACTAACATACACACTATGTCACATTGTACTAATACTAACATACACACTATGTCACATTGTACTAATACTAACATACACACTATGTCACATTGTACTAATACTAACATACACACTATGTCACATTGTACTAATACTAACATACACACTGTCACATTGTACTAATACTAACATACACACTATGTCACATTGTGCTAATACTAACATACACACTATGTCACATTGTACTAATACTAACATACACACTATGTCACATTGTACTAATACTAACATACACACTATGTCACATTGTGCTAATACTAACATACACACTATGTCACATTGTACTAATACTAACATATACACTATGTCACATTGTACTAATACTAACATACACACTGTCACATTGTGCTAATACTAACATACACACTATGTCACATTGTACTAATACTAACATACACACTGTCACATTGTACTAATACTAACATACACACTATGTCACATTGTGCTAATACTAACATACACACTATGTCACATTGTGCTAATACTAACATACACACTATGTCACATTGTACTAATACTAACATATACACTATGTCACATTGTACTAATACTAACATACACACTGTCACATTGTACTAATACTAACATACACACTATGTCACATTGTGCTAATACTAACATACACACTATGTCACATTGTGCTAATACTAACATACACACTATGTCACATTGTACTAATACTAACATATACACTATGTCACATTGTACTAATACTAACATACACACTGTCACATTGTGCTAATACTAACATACACACTATGTCACATTGTACTAATACTAACATACACACTATGTCACATTGTACTAATACTAACATACACACTGTCACATTGTACTAATACTAACATACACACTATGTCACATTGTACTAATACTAACATACACACTGTCACATTGTACTAATACTAACATACACACTATGTCACATTGTGCTAATACTAACATACACACTATGTCACATTGTACTAATACTAACATGCACACTGTCACATTGTACTAATACTAACATACACTATGTCACATTGTACTAATACTAACATGCACACTGTCACATTGTACTAATACTAACATACACACTATGTCACATTGTGCTAATACTAACATACACACTATGTCACATTGTACTAATACTAACATACACACTGTGTCACATTGTACTAATACTAACATATACACTATGTCACATTGTACTAATACTAACATACACACTATGTCACATTGTACTAATACTAACATACACACTATGTCACATTGTGCTAATACTAACATACACACTATGTCACATTGTACTAATACTAACATGCACACTGTCACATTGTACTAATACTAACATGCACACTGTCACATTGTACTAATACTAACATACACACTATGTCACATTGTGCTAATACTAACATACACACTATGTCACATTGTACTAATACTAACATACACACTGTGTCACATTGTACTAATACTAACATATACACTATGTCACATTGTACTAATACTAACATACACACTATGTCACATTGTACTAATACTAACATACACACTATGTCACATTGTACTAATACTAACATACACACTGTCACATTGTACTAATACTAACATACACACTATGTCACATTGTACTAATACTAACATACACACTATGTCACATTGTACTAATACTAACATATACACTATGTCACATTGTACTAATACTAACATATACACTATGTCACATTGTACTAATACTAACATATACATTATGTCGCATTGTACTAATACTAACATATACACTGTCACATTGCACTAATACTAACATTTGAAAGTTTGTTGCATTGCCTTGTTCACAAATGCATAACTTAATCGGTACTTCGAGGCGAGCTCCGATCTGGTTTCCAAACATTTTCATATCACATTGAAAGACAGTGCCCTCTGGTGGCGAATGTGACAACCAACCATGTCCTCCTCCTACTAGCCAAGAAGAAATAATGATGTTACGTCAACACATTTTTTAAGCGTAAAAAGAAGTGAACCGCTGTCATAAGCAGACCGTGTCTTGCAGCTCCTGGACCAGTTAAAGCCCGGCGGACGCCTCATCCTGCCCGTGGGCCCGGCCGGGGGCAACCAGATGTTGGAGCAGTACGACAAGCTGGAGGACGGCAGCACCAAAATGAAGCCCTTGATGGGGGTGATATATGTGCCTTTAACGGACCGAGACAAGCAGTGGTCCAGGTGGAAGTGACTTCCTTCCTACTCCCCCTTCCCCTCCTTTCCTCCTATACCCTTCTCTCCTTCTCACAGCGGAAAAGGTGAAATGGGCGTGGCTTGGCGCATCACAAAAAAGGGGGCTGCGGGGTTTTTTTTTTGTTGGTTTGCTTCTTCCACACCATGCCGAGAAGTAGCTGCACGTTTCCTTCCTTCCTTTTAACGCTTTAAAGGGGTGAATCAAAGCTGCTGGACTAATGAAACTTGACAATAAAACACTGTGAAGGCTGGTGTTTGGTAAGCATGAGCGCAATAATGATCATAATAACAATTACAATGGCGGAACGTGTCAACTATTTTTATTTGACCTTCTGCTCTGTGAGATGTAGACACTGACCAATGGGATTGTATGCTGCTGCTAACATTTCTTATTATTTTATTTGTTTTTTTTTATTATCCCCCCTTGCTCCTCTAACATCCACGACTTCTGTTTTCTGCAGGGATGAACTCTGAACAGCAAGACAGTCCATAATCGCACCGTTTAAATTTCAAACCCTGGAGGAAACTCAGACTGGGGGAAGGGTTCAAGCAGTCCTTACACTAAATTCATTCATAATCATCACGGACTTCTTTTCCCCATTTCTCCTTTTTTTTCCCCCGCCATGCAATACAAGTATTACCAATATCGGAGAGCGCTGGACTTTGTTGACAAAAGCTTGTAAGATGATTGACATAGTTCAACCTCCCTGCTAATAATATATACATACAAGCTTTAGCCACCCTCTCGAAGATAGCAGTATTAGCAACACAATGGCTGACATAAACCCTCACATCCTGTTTGCTGAGCATCGTTTAAACATCAACCACACGTGCAAAGACGCTACTTTCCTCGCACGTCGTCACACGCAAGTGACTTTTGCCAAAATAAATATCAAGCAAATGAATGTCTGGTGTCTTCGGGGAGGGAAAGAAATGAAATCTTGAAGCACATTTTATTTTCTGTGATAAAAATATGGCTGTCAACTTCTGGAATGGCATATGACAATAAAGAGTTGCTTATGTTTTATTATTGGGTTGTTTGGTTATTCACTAACTACTTCTCAGGGTGTGTCCCACTTGTATTTTCTCTCACTGAACCACAACTATGCATTTCTGTCAGTACTCATGTTTTATCATTGGATTATCTGGTAATTTATTACCTCTCAAAGTGTACAAATACTTGAGTAGTCTGTGTTCAGCTTTGTAGCAGTATAGAGCACATTTACTAATCAGAGTGCATGGTGGAATTCAGTCATTTCTCTGACTGAACCAGAATTACCCATTTCAGGCATGTTTTATCATTGGATTTTTTGGTAAATACTTCTCAAGGTGTGCACAGCTTGTATAACAATATATAACATATATTACTCAGTGGCCTAGTGGTTAGAGTGTCCGCCCTGAGATCGGTAGGTTGAGTCATACCAAAGACTAAAAAAATGGGACCCATTACCTCCCTGCTTGGCACTCAGCATCAAGGGTTGGAATTGGGGGTTAAATCACCAAAAATGATTCCGGGCGCGGCCACCGCTGCTGCCCACTGCTCCCCTCACCTCCCAGGGGGTGAACAAGGGGATGGGTCAAATGCAGAGGACACATTTCACCACACCTAGTGTGTGTGTGTGACAATCATTGGTACTTTAACTTTAACTTTATCCAGAGTACATGGTGAAATTCAGTGATTTCTCTCAGTGAACCGCAACTCCACATTTCTGGCAGCACTTATGTTTCACCATTAAAGTGTTTGCGAATTACCTCTCAAGGTGTGTACAGCTTGTATATCAGTATATATTGTAACACATTTACTATACAGAGTACATAGCGGAAATTAGTAATTTATTTCACCGAACCGCAACTCCCCATTTAAAAGGCAGCACTCATGTTATCTCATTGGTTTATTTGGCAACCACTTCTCAAGGTGTGTACGTACACCTTGTATAACAGTATAGAGCACATTTACTAATCAGAGTGCATGGTGGAATTCGGTCATTTCTCTTACTGAACCGCAACTCCCCATTTCAGGCAGCGCTCATGTTTTATAATTGGAAGTTTTAGTAAATACTTCTCAAGGTGTGTACAGGTTGTATAACAGTATATAGCACATATACTATCCAGAGTATATGGTGGAATTCAGTAATTTCTCTCACTGAACCACAACTCCCCATTTCAGGCAGCACTTCTGTTTTATCATTGGCATTTTTAGTAAATACTTCTCAAGGTGTGTACAGCTTGTGTAACAGTGTATAGCATGTTTACTAATTAGAGTACATGGTGGAATTTAGTAATTTCTCTCACTGTACTGCAACTCCCCATTTTTGGCAGCACTTATGTATTACCATTACATTATTTGCTAACTACCTCTCGAGGTATGTACAGCTTGTATAACAGTATATACTGTAACATATTTACTATACAGAGTACATAGTGGCAATGAGTAATTTATTTCACTGAACCGCAACTCCCAATTTAAAGGCAGCAATCATGTTATATCATTGGTTTATTTGGTAACTAGTTATCAAGGTGTGTACAGCTTGTATAACAGTATAGAGCACATTTACTAGTCAGAGCGCATGGTGGAATTCAGTAATTTCTCTGACTGAACCAGAACTCCCCATTTCATGCAGCACTCACGTTTTATCATTGGAAATTTTAGTAAATACTTCTCAAGGTGTGTACAGCTTATATAACAGTATATAGCACATATACAATCCAGAGTACATGGCGGAATTCAGTAATTTCTCTCACTGAACCGCAACTCCCCATTTCAGGCAGCACTTCTGTTTTATCATTGGCATTTTTAGTAAATACTTCTCAAGGTATAGCTCGGTTGGTAGAGCGGTATAGCTCAGTTGGTAGAGCGGCCGTGCCAGCAACTTGAGGGTTGCAGGTTCGATCCCCGCATCCGCCATCCTAGTTACTGCTGTTGTGTCCTTGGGCAAGACACTTTACCCACCTGCTCCCAGTGCCACCCACACTGGTTTAAATGTAACTTAGATATTGGGTTTCACTATGTAAAGCGCTTTGAGTCACTAGAGAAAAGCGCTATATAAATATATAATTCATAATTCATAATTCAAGGTGTGTACAGCTTGTAAACAGCATGTTTACTAATTAGAGTACATGGTGGAATTTAGTAATTTCTCTCACTGGACCGCAACTCCCCATTTTTGGCAGCACTTATGTATTACCTCTCAAGGTATGTACAGCTTGTATAACAGTATATACTGTAACATATGTACTATACAGTGTTGGGTTAGTTACTGAAAACCAGTAACTAGTTACAGTTACCAGTTACTTTATTTCAAAAGTAACTCAGTTACTAACTCAGTTACTTACACCAAAAAGTAATGCGTTACTGTGAAAAGTAACTATTTAGTTACTTCTTTTTATTTTTATTTTTTTAAAGCTCCCATTAATGCCCTTTTAGCCTTCATTTCAATACTGTTATTGCACTGGAGAATAATACAATCTGTTGATCAACTTGACATGCATTTTTATTTTCCTTTTAACATAATTAATGAAAAACAGTGCAACATAAAAAGGCATTCCTCCTTTCTTTAACCTTGGACCAATGACCATGAATAAAAAACAAGTTAAAGTGCAACATAAGAAGGCACATCATCTTCCTTGAAACATAGGTAGTGAAATAAAGCCTGACATCTGGAGTGATGCTGCTGTCTTCCACACTTGGAGCCATGGATTGTAGAATCCTTGTTTTCAGTGGCAGGATCATTGACACAGATGGTGACGTTTCAGTGCTCAGTAGAGATGTAACACTTTTGAGGGGTTTAAGCACCTGGAGGACCTCATCTGCCACTCTCACATCATCATCAGACAGGGTGACATTTGTCTTCAGGGTGTTGTGGGTCAATGCAGAGTATATAGCTGCCTGCTGCTCCAACATATCATAAGTGGAGTTCCACCTCGTTGGGACATCATGTATGAGCTTATGAGTAGGCAGCTTTAGCATTTCTTGCTTTGTCTTAAGCACATGAGCAGCTGTTGTGCTTGGGTGGAAGTAGGAAACCTTCCTGATCCTCCCAAGGAGGCGCTCCATCCTATTGACTGAGATTCCCTTCTGTGATGCCAAATTCACTACATGTGCAAAGCACCTATCTGTGGTCCCAGTCCTGCCTCATTCACTGTAATTATTTGATTTTTGGCATTATCACGTGTGACTGGGATCTCTTTATCTTCCATTCCTCCGCTGCTTGTGTCAGCACCTGCGCAAGGTGACTCTCGTAGAGGGGGTGTGTCTTCTCATCTCCCAGTCTGCTGTGATGAAGTGAGCGCTTATAGTTCCGCTGGACGTCCACCCGTCTGTCATGAGCGCAACAGATGATGCTCGGGATAGTTCATCCACAACTTTTTTCTTCTCCTGCTCATAAAGATCTGGCACAATCTTATCGCTGAAGTGGGTGCGCGACGGGATGTCGTAACGTGGTTCAAGCACATTCAGCATGTGTTTAAAACCCTCGTTTTGCACAACCGAGTCTGCACCTATAAACACACCGATTCAATGGCGCGGGGCGTTCAAGCTCCTCCGTTACTCCGCTCGCCATGACCACGCTGTGTGTGGACTGAACGTGCAACAACTTTTTTGTTTTTTGTTTCATATATCAAACCGCGGATCACGTGTGTGCCTCCCCTCCCCACACCCACACCCAGACACACACATAGACCGCGCCTCTTTTCTTCTCTCCGGCTTGTGACAGAGGAAGATTCAGAAGAACGACACCGCAGCGCTTCTGTTTCTAGCCGATACTACATCAAAAGTAACGTAAAATAACGCATCATGTAGTAACGGTAACTGAGTTACTGAATATAAAAAATAACGCGTTAGATTACTAGTTACCGCCGAAACTAACGGCGTTACAATAACGCCTTACTTTGTAACGCGTTAGTCCCAACACTGGTACTATACAGAGTACATAGTGGCAATGAGTAATTTATTTCACTGAACCGCAACTCCCCATTTAAAAGCAGCACTCATGTTATATCATTGGTTTATTTGGCAACTACTTTTCAATGTGTGTACAGCTTGTATAACAGTATAGAACACATTTACTAATTTCTCTCACTGAACCGCAACTCCCTATTTCAGGCAGCACTCATGTTTTATCATTGGAGTTTTCAGTAAATACTTCTCAAAGTGTTCACAGCTTGTATAACAGTGTATAGCACATAATAATTCAGTAATTTCTCTCAGTGAACCGCAACTCCCCATTTCATGCGGCACCCATGTTTTATCATTGGATTATTTGATCATTTATTACTTCTCAAAGTGTACAAATACTTGAGTAGTCTGTGTTCAGCTTTTTAGCAGTCCATAGCACATTTACTAATCAGAGTGCATGGTAGAATTGAGTCATTTCTCTTACTGAACCACAACTCCCCAATTAATGCGGCACTCATGTTTTTCTCATTGGATTATTTGGTAACTACTTTTCAAGGTGTGTACAGCTTGTATAGCAGTATAGAGCACATTTACTAATCAGAGTACATGGTGGAATTGAGCCATTTCTCTCAGTGAACCGCAATTCCCCATTTTGGACAGCACTCATGCAGCCTCAGAGTGCCACCGCCGTTAGACAAGACACATTTGATGCTCAGTTGTGTTGCTAACTACACAGACTGTTTGCGTGGTGATTCATTGCCAGTGACCACCAGTACGCACACGCTTCCATTAAAAGCTGCACGAGTGCATTTACTCATGCACTCAGAATGCAAAGAAGCGTTAAGTATGGACGTGTGCAAGTTTTGACCCAGAGTCTAGCTAAAGTCCATTTGCGAGCGCACCAAGACAGGTCCTGGGTTTAACAGAACTTGACCAAATGGACTTGTTAGTGAACGTTCCTTTTAGAGTAGTCAATGTACAACTTGTGCAGCAGTATAGACTGTTCTGAAACCGCAGCTCCCCAGTGCCGGCAGCATTCATGCATCCCCCGTACACAACTCAATAGTGTGGCCAGCTATTTTCACTAAGTAGTACATCTATACTGCCATATAAGCTGTACACAGACTACTCTAAAGTATATCCGAGTATTGTCCCTCAAGAAGCTATAATGAAACTCCTACCTTAGACGTGTTGATGTATCACCAGCATGTGTGTGTCGTTAAAATAACCACAATTTTCCTAATTTTTTTCCTTTTTTTTTTTCTTTAACGTTTCCAGTTGTAATCAATAATCAAAGGCGGAGCTTAAGAAAAACAACAAAATGATTCCACTGGTCAACTTCCCATTGATCCTTTTCTATAAACATCTTTAATCTCAGATGAAGGGATACATGACTTCATTGATCGTACATACCCATGATGCTTTGCAATATGAGAACAGGCCAGGAGTACTACATGACCACAGCTATATGGCTTATGTTTCAGCAAGAAAAAAATATTGCCTATATACAGTATGGAAGTGTATGGTATTTACATTTCTATCCACAGGTCATCCATGTGTTTTTTTGGCACAGTGCGTTTGCGGAAACGTGTGCTCAGAAGGAGCAATGTTTAAAGACTATAACAAAAATACATGACAATAAAATAGCCTTTCATTTCTACTGTACTCTCTATATATCTGTAGTTCGGGGGTGGGCAACGCGCGGTTTTCGAGCCACAAGCGGCTCTTTAGCGCCACCCTAGTGGCTCCCTGGAGCTTTTTCAAAAATGTAAGAAAATGGAAAAAGATGAGGAAAAAAAAAAAAAGTTTTTGTTTTAATATGGTTTCTGCAGGAGGACAAACATGACACAAACCTTCCCAATTGTTAGAAATCCCACTGTTTACATTAAACATGCTTCACAGGCGCCATTTTGTCCTAATTTCGGAAGTCCTTGAACGCGCCGCAGTTTGTTTCCTTGATGCTGCCACAGAAAGACCTTTGCCTCATTTTGTCCACCAAATGTTTTATACTGTGCGTGAATCCACAAAGGTGAGCTTTGTTGATGTTATTGACTTGTGTGGAGTGCTAATCAGGCATATTTGCTAACATGCTATTTATGCTAGCTGTATGTACATAATGCATCATTATGCCTCGTATTTTAGGTGTATTTGAGCTCATTTTATTTGTAGTTTCCGTTTCCTTCAACTTGAACACACACAACTTTACCTTTGGCCATTCTAGGCCAGTCATTTCCAGGAGCTATCACACCCCCTGAAAAGCCTCCATTTTAGTAATGTTTTTCAATGTTGTAAAAATGTGTATAATAAATGTTACATTTCAACATTTCTGTCAACAAAGATTTGCATCAGCCTGCGACACATAGTCATTTTGATAGTAGTCTAATATAGCTAATATAGACACTTACATCATGTGTTGCCTTCATTATAACACTTATATAAGGCTTTACATTTTTTGCGGCTCCAGGCTAATATTTTTTTTGTTTTTGTGGTCCAATATGGCTCTTTCAACATTTTGGGTTGCCGACCCCTGTACTAGTCAGTAAATGTACATTTTCAGTGATCATTATACATACAACTTGCCACAAAACAACAAAAAATGAACAACAAAAATAATGTTGCGAAAATTTTCCAGCTGCTGAAAGTAATTTATGATGGGGTTGAATCACTTTGAGTGCAAATGTATCAAGATTTATTTCCCGATATAACTTTGACACTACATGGACAACACGTTTAGGTCACTTGGGTCAATTAATCCAGGATTTTCTCACTTTATTGGAACAAATTCATACTTCAGATTTGAAAACAAAAAATGTCTATTCGGTTATGTAAATAGTACCTGTTTTTAAAAATTAGATATTTTACAAAAAAAATTGTAAAAACTTGTATTAGTTTTTTAATATATACTAGGGGTGTTCAAAAAATCGATTCATATTCAAATCGCGATTCTTATTTATCCGATTTTAAATCAATTCTGAATTAAAAAAAAACATTAAAAAATAAAAATAAAATTTGTAAGGACTCATTTTTAAAAATACACTTTTTAGGCAATTACTCACTGCGCGTATGCATTATCAACCTGTTTTGAAAATGTTTTATCATCATTTCCATACCAAATAATATTTTAAATATTATCTTGTTGCGAAAATCGTGTTGAATCGAGAATTGGTTCTGAATTGAGTCACCCCAAAAACCGGAATTGAACCGCATGCCTCATTTATTCCGTGTTTCCTGTGCATACGTTTATTTGTGGTGGCCTGCCAGGAATACGTTCGGACCGCTGCAGTTAGACCTGGCGCTACGTATTCACCGTGGCACATACACACATTACAGTACAACGCGCCTGGTCCGCCAGAGCATAAGAGCCCGTTTTGTTTGTGACATAAGAAAATATCCTCAGAAAAAGCGCCAGTTCTAAATATACAGTGTTACTTCAACTTAAGAGTGTTTTGAGGTTAGAGCTGTCTTTTGGCTAAATGGTACGCTTTTAAGGTTCAAGCAAAATTCCGAGTTACAAGCATCCCCGCCATTAGTTGGTATAGCAAATGCCACAGAGAACCTCGGAAGATCTGCCTAAAACATCAGGGGCCGTATTTATCAAGCGTCTTAGAGTGCCATTTTACACTTAAGTCCTGAGATTTTGCGAAATTTAGTCCTACTCTCAAACTTAAGAATAAAAGCTATTTATCAACTTTCTTAAGTTTAAGAATCACTCCTACTCTCCACGATATTTAAGAGACCTTCAGAGGTGTCCTAAGTCAGTGTTTTTCAACTTTTTTTGAGCCAAAGCACATTTTTTGCGTTGAAAAAATGCGGAGGCACACCACCAGCAGTAATCATTAAAAAACGAAACTCAGTTGACAGTAAAAAGTCGTTGTCGCAATTGTTGGGTATGACTTTAAAGCATAACCAAGCATGCATCACTATAGCTCTTGTCTCAAAGTAGGTGTACTGTCACCACCTGTCACATCACACCCTGACTTATTTGGACTTTTTTGCTGTTTTCCTGTGTGTAGTGTTTTACTTCTTGTCTTGCGCTCCTATTTTGGTGGCTTTTTCTCTTTTTTTGGTATTTTCCTGTAGCAGTTTCATGTCTTCCTTTGAGCGATATTTCCCGCATCTACTTTGTTTTAGCAATCAATAATATTTCAGTTGTTTTTATCCTTCTTTGTGGGGACATTGTTGATTGTCATGTCATGTTCGGATGTACATTGAGGACGCCGTCTTTGCTCCACAGTAAGTCTTTGCTGTCCTCCAGCATTCTGTTTTTGTTAAATTTGTATCCAGTTCAGTTTTAGTTTCGTTCTGCATAGCCTTCCCTAAGCTTCAATGCCTTTTCTTAAGGGCACTCACCTTTTGTTTATTTTTGGTTTAAGCATTAGACACCTTTTTACCTTCACCCTGCCTCCCGCTGTTTCCCACATCTACAAAGCAATTAGCTACCTGCTGCCACCTACTGATATGGAAGAGTATTACACGGTTACTCTGCCGAGCTCTAGACAGCACAAACACTCAACAACAACACATCATTTGCAGACTATAATTACTAGTTTGCAAAAAATATTTTCAACCCAAATAGGTGAAATTAGATCATCTCCCACGGCACACCAGACTGTATCTCACGGCACACTGTCCTAAGTGGTTAGGAGTTGCCAGCGGGGGATGGCACTGAGGCGAGAGAGACGTGCGTGAACGTTTAGGGAACGGAAGGATGTCCTGGCTTTGTTTGATGGCGAGCAGATGATCAAACGGTATCGTTTAGACAGAGCGGGTATTATTTTTGTCCCAGATTTAATAAGGGGCGTCATCTCATCAGCAACATCACGCAGCAGAGCTTTCACAGCAGAACTAAAGGTCATCACAATGCTTCGATATCTCGCCACTGGGAAAATGAATTGGAAAGAAAAGGAAACATTTATTTTTGTTCATTGCCAATATTGTTTGTTTGTTTTGTATTATTTTGTAGTTTATTGTCAAAATATACACTCCCATTGTCCACTTAAATATTTCTAAGATATTTCTTTATTCTTAGACAAGGGATTCCCTTCCGTGATTGGTCATTTCTATGGACAGAGAAATGACGTCACCTAAAATTCCGTTTACGGCACATAGTAATGTCGTAATTCAGCTCTGAGTGTGACACTTAAGATTCAGTCCTACACTTCGCTGAAAGTGTGAGTAAGACGCTTGATAACTAACTTTTAAGTGCAGCTTTCAACGAAGAATTTCTTTACTCATAAGTCAACTCTTAGCAGACTTCTTAGGAGTAATTCTAAGACGCCTGATAAATACGGCCCCTGGTCTTACTCGCTGGCGTTAGCTTTTGGCTAGACATGGACATAACTTGGTTTTCCAGCCATGAGAGAGAAGGAAGTGAGTGGGAAGGACTGTGGTGCAAATAAAAAGTGAATGATATTCATATCAAAATAATATCTAGACCAGTGGTTCTTAACCTGGGTTCGATCGAACCCTAGGGGTTCGGCGGAGCCTCCGCCGCTGAGGTCAAGACACACCCGACTCATCATGGAAATAAAAACTTCTCCCTATCGGCGTATTACGGATACGGCAACAGCAGAAGTCACACTGATTTGCAGGTGTGTAATTTCTTGGCACTGTGTTCATGCACAGTTCATTTTGTGCACCAGTAAAAAACAAATAACTTTGTCTTGAATTTGACAAAAAACAACATTTTATTTTTCACTAAAAAAGGGTTCAGTGAATGCGCATATTAAACTGGTGGGGTTCGGTACCTCCAACAAGGTTAAGAACCACTGATCTAGACAGCGGACATTTACCCATGAATATATGGAAAAGCTGCTGATGATGTGTTTGACTGAGAAGTCCATAGACGTCCACTCTGCAAGGTAATTCGGACTACTTCCTGATGCGAAAATATCAGATTTGAAGCACTTTGGAGTGTTTGGACTGGCAAAATATATTCAATGTGTGTCACTTGAGAAAGAAAAAAATCAGTGAGCAGCGTAAACGGGGACAAACGGGGCTCCAGTGAACAGTCCAAGCATCAGATGAGATAATTACAGACATCAGGCTACAGGGGGGGCGGGGGGAAACTGTGCAAACTGAAAAAGGTCCAGGCTCAGGCTCCATAGCGGCATGGTCTTTTCTCCAACCTACATGCCAGGTCTGCTGCGGCTACAGGTACATACCGTTGATGAGGTAATCGGACTCCTCCGTGGTGAGGGGTCGCGTTTTCTTCAGCCTGTGGCGAACCAGCCGCAGCCGGCAGCCGATCATGAGCAGCAGCAGGGCGGTGATGATCAGGCCCAGTGCCAGTGGGAGGATGGCGCCTTGATGCCAACGGAGGAGGTTTTATTAGCGCACAGGATGATAGGGCCCGGTTAGCGGTTCTCACCTGACTCTGGGCCCGGATGTCCTCCCTTGACAGGTTTGGACAGCGGGATGTCGCTATCTTGGCTCTGTGAAGCTTTGGGAACAGCTTTGATTACACATTAGTATACAAAAAAGTGTCAATAAAGTTGAAAAATTAGTTAAATTTGTACTTATGTCAGTCTGTTTGGTGACAGGAGGAGACACACTTGCTGGTTTGAAGGCTGGACCTGCACAACAATAACAACAATTACCTTACGTATCAGAAATCAACTACTTCTTTACTGCGATAAGTATTTACATTTCTCATATTTTTCATAATTCCAAAAAACACAAGAGCGCTCCTATTCTATAGAGCACATTTATCAAACTCAAGGCCCGGGGGCCAACTCTGGCTCGCCACATCATTTTATGTGAATGGGTTTCAATAAAATACTTTGATTTTTTTTTTTACTAAATGCATTCATTCTTTCAATTTTGACCGAAAAAAAATGCATATTTTTAACTTTATTATCTGATCATGCCAATTATATTATTATATACTGTATTGCAAAACTATTTTTGTGAGATAAAAACAAAATAGTTAAATATCTGCTTGTCACATTTATTTATGATTTTAAAGCAAGTTATACATAAACAAATCTAAGTACAGGCCAAAAGTTTGGACACACCTTGTCCTCATTCAATGCATTTTCTTTATTTTCATGACTATTTACATTGTAGATTGTCACTGAAGGCATTAAAACTATTAATGAACACATGTGGAGTTATGTACTTAACAAAAAAAGGTGAAATAACTGAAAACATGTTTTATATTCTAGTTTCTTCCAAATAGCCACCCTTTGCTCGGATTACTGCTTTGCACACTCTTGGCATTCTCTCGGTGAGCTTCAAGCACACCTATGAAGTAAAAACCATTTCAGATTTTCACCTCTTGAAGCTCATCAAGAGAATGCCAAGAGTGTGCAAAGCAGGGTGGCTATTTTGAAGAAACTAGAATATAAAACATGTTTTCAGTTATTTCACCTTTTTTTGTTAAGCACATAACTCCACGTGTGTTCATTCATAGTTTTGATGGCTTCAGTGACAATCTACAATGTAAATAGTCATGAAAATAAAGAAAACCCATTGAATGAGAAGGTGTGTCCAAACTTTTGGCCTGTACTGTATATATAATACTATTGTTGTTCTATTTATAAGCACTGCATTGTTCGTTTTGACATACTATGAAACCCCTGCTGTTTGTTTTTTTTGTATGCATTTCGATTAATCATGATTAATCACAGGTTATTACCTGCGTGCATAATGTAAATTAATTTTTACTGCGATGTGGCCCTCAATGAAAAGGAGTTTGACACTCCTGGTATAGAGGAACTTCGATGGCAGGTTCTTGCATTAACATTTTAACCTTGCTAGCAAACAGAACACTTGGGTCCAAACATGCAATTTATATAACTAAGGCGTTCCCCAAGGCACCCTTTTAAATCCTCTACTTTTTGGCAGTTACAATTGATTTTAATTATTTGATTTATGCAACTAAGATGTAACTTGTTTACTTCAGATGCAGTCAGTACTAATTTGTTCAACTTTTTAGTTGTACTAGAGGTGTTCCTCAGGGTTCCATTTTATGTCCTCTTTTTTTCATCATTTGAGCTATTTAGTTGAGTTTAAAAAAAACAATAACTTGCGAGAGACTGACATTTTTACAGCAGATTCTTCGAAACATCAGAGTGATGTCATAGAGATAATCTTTGACTAGCTTTTTTTGCAGAAAGTCCTTAAAAACAACAGAACACCCCAAAATAAATAGATCAAAATCAAATGTCCACTGTAGAGTACGCTGGTTCTCTGGAATATACTGTACACGATAAGACTAAAAGTTCTTCGCTTTCTGGCCCCCAAAACAATTCAGTTAAAATATCCCTAGAGTACACAATTAAAATGTTATTGATTATATACCAAATAGGAAGTCTAAAATGGTTATGAATTATTAGTTTCAGACATGTTTAACAAGTTATATTAAGCAACATCGAGTGGTTACATTTTGCACAGTTCAGCATATCTGAAAAGGAGTAGGAAGAAGCAAAGCTTATATTTAATCCCACCTCTTAATTCATTCACACTATAACTTACATTTTAGGTTAAGTTCACTTACTGTGTGAAAGAAAGGAATTATGAAAAAATTTTAGTCTAAATCAGTGGTTCTTAACCTAGTTTGAAGTACCGAACCCCACCAGTTTCATATGCGCATTCACCGAACCCTTCTTTAGTTTTTTTTCAAATTCAAGACAAAGTTATATGTTTTTGGTCACACTTTAGTATGGGGAGCATATTCTAAGTAACAAAGACTTAATTTAGAGTTTTTTGGATATTAGGGGAACATATTCTAAGTAACAAAGACTTAATTTAGAGTTTTTTGGTTAGGGTTAGGGGGTTAGGGCCAGGGTTAGGGTTATAATAAGGCCATGCCGAATAAGGCATTAATAAGTACTTGATAATGACTAGTTAAGAGCCAATATGTTACTAATTTGCATGTTAATAAGCAACTAATTAATGGTGAATATGTTCCCCATACTAAAGTGTTACCATGTTTTATTACTGGTGCACAAAATGAACCGTGCATGAACATCACCTTATTCAAACAACAAAACCAACACAGTGCATAAACTCACAACAAATTACACACCTGCAAATCAGTGTGACTTCTGCTGTTGCCGTATCCGTAATACGCCAATAGGGAGAAGTTTTTATTTACACGATGAGTCGGGTGTGTCTTGACCTCCGCCGAATCCTTGAGCCCCACTTTGCGAACCCCTAGGGTTCGATCAAACCCACGTTAAGAACCACTGGTCTTAATATACATACTGGTCTGAAAATTATGACTTAATTGAACCCTGACTATACATAAAGTGATAACTTAATGGTGATTGTCAATAAATGTTATTTATTACTTAAAATTGTAGAGTTGTTATTGTTGACTTTGGCTGCATGAATCTGTATGAGTTATGTATTGTATTTCCTTGTATATTTTAGGTAATATTTTACTAAAAACAAATGTCAAATATGGGCTATATATGGTATTTTTGTTCGCTACTGGGTAAAACATAAAAAAATGCACTATTAAATTAAATTACACAAAGAAACTTATTGCGGTTTTATCGCCATCTATTTTTTTTACTAACATTGTAGTCCGCCTATGTTAAATAGTCTCATTCTAGGGTTCGCCCTTGCTCATAAACACATGATATATTGTACATATTGTCGTTCAAACTCCGTACAGTAAGTGGCGTTCAAACTCTGCTTCGTAACACCTCATACGCACCTGCTCTGCCAGAGAATAAGAATATGTAGCAGGAGGAATCAGTGTTGTCATTTTAGCATGTATTCTGAGTTTTTTTCCAAAAAAAAGCGACAAATCTAGCGACTTTTTCTGCTCTTATTGGACACATTTGGAGACTGGGACATAAAAACACTTATCACTTTTCTCAACAAGCATCAGGTCCTGCCGAAAGTATATTGTACTATTTAGTACTATTTAGTACACTGTGGTCATCAGCAATGCAACGGGTTACAAAAATAGATCAGGAGCATCGTCTCACTTTTCTGTATACATTCACTGACGCAGTCCGACTCCTGGAGGAAGTTGTTATGGTTGCCCTGGCAACCGCCGTACAGGAAGTGTTTGCATTCTCCTGCGTCCTGATCATAGTACCAGCGTGCAAAGGTGCCCTTGCACGGTCCTACTACTGGAGCAGAGGCACACGGGTCTACAGTGGCAGAACAGAACACAACAACAAGCATCAATGGATTAATTCAGCTTTTTCTTTGGCTTTTTTTTCAGCACTTATAACAAGAAAAAAAACAAGAGATGCTGAAACAGGAAATGATTCGTTACATATCACACACAAGGAGTGGGAATCTTTGGGCACCTTACGATTCAGGGGCTATGATTCGCTTACAAATCTATTATTGATGCGTCTTTAATTATTATACTATTGTTGTATATTACACATGTATTATTATATTTAATAATTAAACACTTTGTTGTCTTTAGAAAGTGCCTCCGTAGGTTATATTCCTTTGAGACTGTGTTTACTTATTTAAAAAGTAAACACATCAGCTTTCACACTGCACTGTCAATAAATTCATTATTCTGCCCTCGCTACTCGTTTTCAGCATGTGCCGATAGACAGATAGTTAACGGCATGAAGGATAAGAAGAAGCTAAGATTGATGTTCCTTATTTTGAATTATATTCTCTCCTCAGTTTTCCTTTATTTAGGTTTGTAAGACTGAAAATATTAACATTAAAAAAGTATAATGTCCATTGTGTATGTCACATTAATAAAATAGAATGTTTAGTGTTAATACACACAGCAAACATTGCACACATGTGGTTTAACGCAATTAAACCTAAGGTGTGGCTTTATCGTCCTCTGCTGGTCAAATCTAGTGCTACATGTATTATTTGGTCGGCAGAGTTAAACAGCCAAAAATAATACGGCCACAAATACAAAAAACATCACAAAGTCAGCAATTTCAATACATTCATACTGTGGTCCAGTCGTCGTTCAGTCATCAATTGTTGATGACTGAAGTGCCACCCCCCGGATTGTAAATAATGTAAATAATTAAATGTATATACTCTGATGATTAACTTATGTGATGACTGTATTATGCTGATAGTATATATTTGTACCATGAATTGATTTATGTGGACCCCAAATTAAACAAGCTGAAAAACGTATTCGGGTGTTACCATTTAGTGGTCAATTGTACGGAATATGTACTGTACTGTGCAATCTACTAATAAAAGTTTCAATCAATCAAAAAAAATCTACGGTACTCATTGTGACACATATGCTTCGCTGTTGCATCCTGCAGGGTGGTGGGGGTACTGCATACATAAGCAACCCTGTTCTGAATGATTTCATCAAGCCTATTTGGACAGGCCAAATTAAAAACTTTGAATAGGTCTGGTGTAGTCACTAGCTTGTAAAGTGTTGCATGTTTTACATTTTATGGTGGTTATATTCTTATTTCACTTGTATAACTGTGAAAAATGCTCGTCTGGGTGAATAGAAAAAACTAAATATTATAAACATGTCTCAGCATGATGCAGTAGATCTAAATACAGCCGTTTACATATGATTTGATCCTTAGTGTGGACATGTATGTACCTAATAAAGTGGCTAGCATTGCAGTGCAGAGAAAGCATTTTATCAGAAAAAAAAAACAACACAGCAAAGTGGCAATTTTTTTGGGCCCATCTCAGATTCTACCACAGTGATCGGATGGCAGCGAGGACACAGGCTCTTTGTTTCCAAGGCTCAGCACGGAGCTGCTTTCCCATGGCGAGTGAAGAAGTGCTTGTGTGGCAGTGCCAGCATTTTAGAGCGCAGCGCCATGACTCAATGTGGCTGCCTGCAGTGGCTCCATCTGTTTCTACATCCGCATGCACTCTCTCTCTCTCTCTCTCTCTCTCTGCGACACTCTGGTGGTCACTACTGAAATGATAAGAATGTTGAGTTTCAATAGCACCGTCAAAGAGGCGCTTTTTACTGCGCCTGTAGCTTGCGGTGCTATAAAAATGCTGTGTAGCATACTATCATCTTGATATCTAGATTCAATCTATTAGAATTATTCGAGGCAGCCAACAACTATACTACTGGTAGTTTAAAAAAAATGTTTTGCTCCAGCGCTCTCTGCGACCCCGAAGGGGACAAGCGGTAGAAAATGGATGGATGGATGGGTTTTGCAATGCAACAATAGTAATAAAAATATATATTCATTTTGTAGATTCATAGATACATTTTTGATACATATTTTAAAAAATAAACAGTGAAATTATAAATATTCAAAATGTGTATATGTAAATATATGTGCAGTTCAAACTACACTCACAATAATAAAATGACTGCTATACTAATACCTTTAACCTAAGTTTTTATTATCTTTCTCAAGGCATCTTTTTTGTGAACCTAATAAAGTGGGTAGTATTGCATATGTCATGATCTCTCATTATAATTACCGTATTTTCTGGACCCGAGGGCGCTCCGGATTATAAGGCGCACTGCCAATGAATGGTCTATTTTTTCATCTTTTTTCAAATATAAGGCGCACTGGATTATAGGGCGCATTAAAGTAGTCATATTATTATTATTTGTTTTCTAAATGTAAAACACTTCCTTGTGGTCTATATAACATGTAATGGTGGTTCTTTGGTCAAAATGTTGCATAGATTATGTTTTACAGATCATCTTCAAGCCGCTTTCTGACAGTCGCTTCCGGATGCGCCGCTTTGTGGGCGGTCTTATTTACGTGACTCATCAGCGGTGTAGCGTGCAAGGACAGGGGTGGAAGAAGTGTCAAAAGATGGAGCTAACTGTTTTAATGACATTCAAACTTTAATTAAATCAATAACGAAGTAGCATCTCCTCATCCAGAAACAACCACACCGGAAATGTGTCCTGTGAAAAAACGTCCGACCGGAACTCTAATAACTAAAGTTCCTTGGGTGAATAATGTAAACTCACTAAAACGGTATGTTTTAGCGCTTTCATGGCGAGTTTACTGACAGATATATGTAAGAACTTTACACTACTTTACATTAGAAATGGCAACAGCGGAGGATGAATGTCACATAAGAAGATAAAGAAAGAGAAGAAGCTTATCGACTACGGTGTCGGCACGGATTACAAAGGCGGACGCGCGCAGTTTTTCAGGATTTACGCAGATCCCAAATACAGATCAGCAGGTACTAGAAGGCTTTTGCATAATATTGCGAAACAAAACGCCAGATAATATGTCTTACCTTATACACACACCATAATAATACTCATATGTTTATTGCGTGACAATTATTCAAGTGGTGCGGCTTCATAGCTTACCAAAGTCGTACTAAAACATTTTGATAGATTTTTGAGCGCCGTGTGTACTGTTCTATGTTTTCAATGGAACATTTAAATTGTTGGTGTTGTTTAGTTGAGACCCATCATACTGCAGGCTACACTTATCTCTTATGTTTGACTGCCATCTACTGGTCACACCTATCATTACACCATGTACCAAATAAAATAGCTTCAAGGTGGGTGAGCTCAAACAAACTTATTCCTTACTTTAGGCGCACCGGGTTATAAGGCGCACTGTCGAGTTTTGAGGAAAAAAATAGTTTTTAGGTGCGCCTTATAGTCCGGAAAATACGGTATTATTAGTTTCTGGTATTTTCTGTACAGCGCTTTTGTTTCTGTTCCATTTCCTCCTTTTTGTCACTACTTTTGCCTTTTTGTGCACTTCCTAGTTTTGATTAATATATCCTTTTTTTAGCTGCACTTCGCCTGCTGTCTCTCCATCCTGGGGTCCAGACCGACATCACCCCCATCCAAACGGAATTTGCCGATTAACAGTCAGACGCCAAGTACCTTGACTGGCTGTATCCGGTTGTTGACGGGGTTGCGGTGTGCCTTTGCTCCTCTCCTGAGAAGGTCTGTTGTTCTCCGTGTTCTTGCTGGGTCCAGTCTGGACCATAAAGCTGTCCTCAGTGCGCGTGGCTGCAAGCTGGGATACGGGCAGACCCTCGGTGTGGGTCACCGACTTCCTGCTGGTGTCGACTAAAGAAGATCCAATAAGTAAATATCGCACGTGTGGAAAATGTTAGTTTTCTTACAGTTTGGACAGAAATCTTCATCGGAGCGATCGGGACAATGTTGCTTCCCGTCACAGGCGAAGGTGATGTCGATGCAGCAGCCGTCGTCACATTTGAACTGGTAGTTGGAGCAGCGTCCCGTACAAACTGTCCACACACAAAAAAAAACGCATCAAGACAAAGACACCTTTGTGGAACCTTGGTTGTGTTGTTTTGGTGACATCATCACCTTCTGCCTGGTGCTTGGGTGCCAACACGGTGACGGACACGTTGTCTGAGCTCTTTTGGCCCGACGTGTCAGTAACAGTCATCTGGAAAGTGTAGACGCCTTCCTGGAGACCGGTGATCTTTAACAACCCGGGGTGAGTAGCCTGCAACACACAAATACAGCAAGTCAACACTTGCTTTAATTTTTTTTGGTCCACTGAAATGTTGTAAATTGCATAAAAACTATGGTCAAGTTGGATAAAAAATCTAAAATGTTAGAGGATTTTTATTCATTGAGTAGTATCTTTTAGCTGGAGAGATTATTAGTCATATTGTGGACAATTTTACAAACATTTTTTTTTTAAAGTATTCTGGTAAATTACAGGTGTAAATTTACCATGGTAATTCATCAGGATACTCTTTTTTTTTTTTAAACAAATAAAAGTACCCTGGTAATACTTTAATTTGATCAAAAATGCTAAAGTATCCTGGTAAATGTATGGGTGTACATTTATCAGGATAATTTACCAGGATACTTTAAATTGTGAAACAAAATAGGTAAGTATCCTGGTGAACTACCATATCAGGAGTCTTTAATGTTCACACAATTTAAAGTATCCTGACAAATTTGTAGGTGTAAATATACCATGATAATTTACCCAAGTACTTTTTTTTTCTTTTTTTTAATAAAAATAAAATAAAAATAGAGTATCCAGGTAATATACCATCCCAGAATGCTAGGACATTTTTCAAATCTGAATTTAGTTATGCTGGTATATTTTTGGGTGTAAATTTATCAGGACAAATTTGTTTAAAAAAAAGTAAGTATCCTGGTAAATTCCCATACAAGAATACTCAAGAGTATTTAAATTGTTAAAATAAAATGTCTTAAGTATACTGGTAAATTCTTGGGTGTAAAATTATCAGGATAATTTACTAAAATTACCCCAAAGTCCTGGTATAGTATTTTACCAAAATATATATATTTTTAAACAAACTGGTATGCTGGTATGCTAATTTACCAGGGTTTTTAAATTTATTTGGACAAATTGTAAGACTCCTGGTATGCTGGTATGATAATTTACCAGGGTATTTAAATTTGTTTGAGCAAATTAAAGACTCCTGGTATATTGGTATGGTAATTTAACAGGATACTTACATTTACTTTAATAATTTAATGTACCCTGATAAATGTGTAGGTGTAAATATACCACGGTAATTTACCAAAGTACTTTTTTTTATTTTGAAAAAAATAAATAAAAGAATATCCTGGTAAATTACCATCTCAGAATACTAGGACATTTTTCAAATCTAAATTTTGTTATGCTGGTAATTTTTTGGGTGTAAATTTATCTGGATAATTTACCAGGATACTTTAATTTGTAAAAAAAAAAAAAAAAAGGAAATATCCTGGTAAATTCTCATACAAGAATACTCAAGAGTCTTTAATTAGTAAAAAAAAAAAAAATGTCTTAAGTATCCTGGTAAATTCTTGGGTGTAAAATTATCAGGATAATTTACTAAAATTACCCAAAAGTCCCAGTATAGTAATTTACCAGAATATCTGGTATTATTTATTTTATTTACCAGGGTATTTAAATTTGTTTGAACAAATTAAAGACTCCGGGTATCCTGGTATGTTAATTTACCAGGGTATTTTAATTTGTTTGCGCTAATGAAAGACTCCTGATATATTGGTATGGTAATTTACCAGGGTATTTAAATTTGTTTTAACAATTTAAAGACTCCTGGTATGCTAATTTACCAGGGTATTTAAATGTATTTGAACAAATTAAAGAGTCCTGGTATATTGGTATGGTAATTTACCAGGGTATTTAAATTTGTTTGAACAAATTAAAGACTCCTGGTATGCTGGTATGCTAATTTACCAGGGTATTTACACGTATTTGAACAAATTAAAGACTCCTGGTATGCTAATTTACCAGGGTATTTAAATTTGTTTGAATAAATTAAAGACTCATGTTATGCTGGTATGAAAATTTACCAGGGTATTTAAATTTATTTAAACAAATTAAAAGACTTCTAGTATGCTGGTATGATAATTTGCCAGGGTATTTTAATTTGTTTGAACAAATTAAAGACTCCTGGTATGCTGGTATGCTAATTTACCAGAGTATTTACATTTGTTTGAACAAAAAAAAAGATGCCTGATATGCGGGTATGGTAATTTAACAGGATACTTAAATTTATTTTAATAATTTAAAGTGTCCTGGTAAATTCACATTCAATAATTTACCAGGAAATTGCATTTTTTTTTTCTTTTTTAAAAATTTTTTTTTTTTTTTTATGTCCTGTCCAGCTTCTCAGGCAAATCATATAGTTGATGTAGATGCCCATGTCGGCTGTTCAGATTTACTTTACAAAAGAGAAGTGTAGGATACTTCTCTTGTTGCCTTATTTGTATTTGACTTGATTAAATGTATTTATATTATCATTTAGTGCAGCCGGGCCGGAGCAGGAGGGGATAGAAAGAGAAAAAAAAAGAAGACAGAGGGGGAAATTGTGGGGACAAGAGGGGGATTAGACAGAGAGACAAAAACAACAACAGCAAACAACAACAACAACAACAATAGAGCAACATCAGCAAATATGACATGTACAAATATGATGGTAAAAGTAATAGCAAATAAGCAGTTAGCGAAAAATAAAAAATAATACAGAAATGACAATGAGCATTATTACACTACAAATGGATCAATACAAATACCAATAGAAATAGCGCTATTGATAATGAACAATACCAATAATTTACCTTTATTATCAACAATACAGTTGTTTAAATGCAACAATACATATACGTAATGATAACTTGAGATACGAAAGAATGCAGAAAAATGGAGGGGGAGAAAGAGAAGCAACCTACATTAACCTTGTAGATTGTTATAGTCACAATAGGTTAAGCTTTGTCAGTGTGCCATGTGTTACACCCAGTTTACCCTAGGGCAACAACGTTAATATATGTTTGATGAAACGTGATTATGTGCATGAGTGTAAGTATGCATATGTACTTGTATATGTACAGAATGTGTATATGTGTTTGTACAATGAATGTATATGTACAGAATGTGTATATGTGTTTGTACAGTGAATGTATATGTACAGTATGTGTATGTGTATGTTTGTATATTGAATGTGCGTGTGGATGTACGAACATTAGGTAGGTAAATATGTACTGTATTTGTGTATGTATGTGGGAGCGTAGGTACCTATGTACGTATGTGAGCATATGTGAATTTGCATGTACAATACATTCGACTCCCAGAGTGCGTGGGAGCCAGAGCACGGCCCCATCACCCCCGAGAGCCCAACCCACAAACAGGAGGCGTGGTGCCCAGGGAACCAGGGACCACCGCCCCCACGCAGCCAAGCCGGCCAGCGACAGGAACCCCAGAGCCCGACCCACCGTACCGCCCACAAGGGCCAGCAGCAGGCCGCAGACAGACGCACCCGGCAGAGGACAGGGCACGAGAAAAGCAGGGGACAGCCAGACCCCAAGCCAGCGAGAGACCACACCCCACACGGGCAGAAAGGCGAGACGCCCCGCCCGAGGGACCCAGAGACTCCCCGCAACCGGACGGGAAGACCGCCCCCGCCCCACCGGCAACCGGGCCCCCACGAGCCCACCCCCCACCCCCGGAGAGCGCGGCGAGGCCAGCCCCCGGCCACCCCACCCAAACCGGCCGCCGCAGGACCACCCAGGCACAGGGCCACGGGAACCACCCACCCCACCCGCAGGGACCCCAACGATGGAGATGGAACAACCAGCAACCGCCCCGCCGAGCCCCCCCCCTGAGGGAGGGGAAAATTAAAAAATAATATTAATAAAATATATTAAAAAATAAATAAATAAATAAATTAATTAATTAATTAATTTAAAAAAAAAAAGAATTAAAAGAAGATCACAGACATGCTGACAAACAAGGTCAGTACCCCAGCAACTGGCCGACTCGCAGCACCTCGGATTACCTTGCAGCACCAAGCTACCACAATAGACGCAGGGACTAGGCCCAACAGGCCCCAACCAAGACGGGCACCCGGAAGGGATGGACAGCGGGACCCAGGAGCTCCAGACACGCAGTTCGGATGCAGTAGCCTGAGGCGTCGACCCCCGTCTGACAGGCAGGCCCAGAGCGTACCCCCAGAAATATACATACATACATACATATATACATACACATACACACATACACGTATACATACCCACACATACACATATATACATATACATACACATATGTACACATACACATATATAAACATACATACATACACACACATATACATACATATACACAGTTCGTCAGCCCAGAAATTGCATTTTGTTAAAAAATATATGTATGGTGGGTGTGCAAACATTATGCTAAATAAATGAAGACACTGACATTTTGTTGAACTGTAGATAATATTATTACCACTACAATTAAGAAAAAAGTATGATTAGTATTAACTTCACTTTTCAGATCATATAAATATTAAGAAATTTAATATAATACTTTTTCTTAGTTTAATGAGTATTATGAGTATTAGTCATATTCCTGACAATAAAACAAACATTGAAAAAACGGAATTCAAGTATCCGGGCAAATTCATACCCAATTACTTACAATGGGGTCCAATCTTAATATAGAATAAATTAAAACAGTGACATTTGGTCAAGATGTACATAACCGTAGCTGATGTTACAAATTAACAACGTTAAAATAGTGGACTAAACGAATATTTTTAAGCTGTAAATATTAGCAACTATTGGTCTAAATACTACCAGGACGTGTTTGCAAGTGCTAACCTGTTTCAAAATCCATCATGGAGCTCTGACTGCAAGCTACAGTGTGGACTTGACTGAGGCCAATGCAATTTGACACTGGGCTAAGAGTCTTATCTGAATGCAAATGAAACTTGAAAGGTCACTCAGTGGAGTGTGGACCTCCATTAAGGCGGAAAGAATGTGGCCTGCATGTCAACATAAACGGCAAAACCTCCCATTGTTACATAAAAATCTTTGTCTTGTTGAGGCTTATTAAATGTGCAAACAGTGTTTTGTTGTGATACTAACAAACACACAAGTCAGCTCTTTTACAGAAGAGGTAGTGTAAATATTGGGATTTAAAAATATATATATATATTCCCTATCATCTCATAAAATGATAACACTCTAAAGGTACTGCAAATGGCGACTGCGCTGACCTTCATAGTGACGCCTGTGTCCCCCTTGACCAGAGCCCAGTCATAGCGACTGATCTCGTGGTCGTCTACGCTGTCGCGGCCGTCCAGAACAGCCCAGTCGGTGGGCAGCTGGATCATCACATCCTGTCCGGCGTCGCAGCGGGGGGGCTCGTCTACCTCTGGAAAAAAAAAAAACGAAAATAAAACATGTGTCACCTAAGGTTATGAATGTCATATTTGGCCTTTAATGATTTATTTTGTGCTGCACAGGAGCCAGTAGTGTGATAGAAAATGGCGTACACTGTTTGGCTGAAACCAGCAGAGGCGCTATCGAGTCATTCCAACTAGTTCTCAACATTAAGAAGAAAATATAGACGACAGTGGAACCTCAATTTACCAACCCCTCTGTTTGCTAACTATTCGATTTACAAATTATTAAATCGCGCAAAGTATGCCTCTGTGTAGGAACGCTTCATTCATTCATTTTGTGTCCCGCTGGCAGCCATTTTGTGCCTGCTGGTATTGAAGAGATTGACAAAGCAGGCCTTTTACTACAGCAAGTTTTTAAATGTGATGAGAATGGACTTTTCTGGAAAAAGATGCCAAAGCGGACTTGTATCACATCTACCTCTTGTTCAAAGCGCACACACACACATGGTTCCTCCCTCCCACCCCTTTCCTTCTCCCCCTCTCTCTGCTCTTTTCTCTCTCTCCTCTCGTCAGTGTGCTCTTTCTTTTGAAAGTGGATTTTCCTTCTTTTTTTTTAAATGTTTAGTTTAGGATCGTAGCATTATGGTTGTTAAAGATAAGTACTTTTGTGACTTCTGACCGTTTGTGAGGGCACCGAAGGGACTTCTGTATGTGTGTGCGCGGCTTGGCCAAGCAGCGCACACAGATTACAGTTTAGCTTGCCGTTGTTGTTGTTTTTGGCTTATTAGATGGATACTGTAGTTGATTCATCACCCCGTTGTTATGTTTGTTTGATATTATTCATATTTACATTGTTGCTTATGGAGACATTTGCTTGACTATACAAACTTTACGATTTACAAACCCTGTTCAAGAACCTATTAAGTTTGTAGATGGAGGTTCCACACTGTATATGGAAGACTTTCCAGCCACCAAAGACAAACAATAAAACTTTGCAAATATGTGGCAGTAATTACAATTATAAATATACACTTGGCTGTCACTAAAATGTGTGAGAAGAAACTATTTAAACTTTTTATTCTTAAAAACACTTTGTTATTATTGCTACTTAACACGTATTGCTACCATTCTGTTCTGGTTCCCACAACAAACCCTATTAATGTTGCTTCCAGCATGTAAACAGGAGTTCAAAACATTCCGAGCGTGTTTTTTTTACCTGCCAATAAAAAAACATATCCTCTATGATGTACATAATTTTTTCCTATAGTCATTTGAAACTACAACCAGTAATGATAAATATAGTGTAAGGCACCATTCACTTAAAATACATCATTCATGGTTGCCATTATATAACTGCATGCAAGAGTAAACATACCAGGGAAAGACAACTGGTTTTGCAAGTAAGTAAACAAATGAATGTGTTGGGATGGAATATAATGTGATATTAATGTACAATCAATAGGGATGTGAATCTTACAACAACTCACAATTCAATTCCGATTTTTTTGGGTGACAATTACATTCAGAATCGATTTTTGATTCATACCGATTCTCACAACAAAATAGTACCTCAACTTTAGAGTGTTTTGAGATGAGCGCTGTCTCTCGGCTAAATGTTATGCTTTGAGTTGGACGCAAACATTTGAGCTACAAGCATCCTCGCTATTAGTTGGCGTAGTAAATGACACAGTGAACCCCGTAAGATCCGACTAAAACCGGGGTGTCAAACTCATTTTAGATCGGGGGCCACATGGAGAAAAATCTACTCCCAAGTGGGCTGGACTGGTAAAATCACGGCACGATAACTTAAAAATAAATACAACTTCAGATTGTTTTCTTTGTTTAAAAAAAAAGAACAAGCACATTCTGAAATTGTACAAATCATAATGTTGTTGTTTTTGTTTTTGTTTTTTTTACAATTACCTATTGTGGTTAATAGTATATATGTATACAGCTCTGGTAATGGGTACATTCGCACCCACCTGCACAAATGTACTTCAAAATGTAACAATCAAAATAAAAATGACTTTTTTTTTGTTTACTAGGGCATGCATATATAATATGCATTAGTTTGACCATTTAAAATCAACTATAATAAAAAGGAGACGCTTGGAAATAGCATAAACATGCCCCAAAAACTTGGAAAAACGCAAATCATAGCGTTGCTTTTTGGTGTAATCATCATGAGCGTTCTGTTCAGGTATATTTCTTTTATATCTTGATAAATCATCATATTTATGTATTACTTAATTTAAATAGGCATTGATCAATCTTTAAGCTGTGTGTATTTGATTTCAGTTCACTTTTGACATCTTATTTTACAACCTTGTGTTGCGCTCATGATGGCGTAACCAAACTAGATTATTTTGAATATTTATTCCCTTTTTTACATTTAGTATATTTAAATATACTGTGTTTTATGCTTTTTTCTTTTTGGAACATGTACTATACATATAATACAATAAAGTCCCATATAAAATTATGTTTCTAGCAATACTTTAATTTTGCCTTTGAAAGTAACACTCCAATGTCCATTAGTGGAGCTGTACACATATACTTTGTGGGTTTTTTTCTGAATTAATTGTGTGATAATGTTCATCAGTCAACTCATTGGTGTTAACTTTCAATCCATCAAAATAAAAAAAATATCAAAATCAAATTACAGTATGTAACTTATGTAGTTTGATAATTTTCCTCGACTGATGTACTAACATCATGTGGTTTATTTTGTACATATGTAGCATCATCTACAAAGATACAAATAATTGCTATTGCGACATCCAGTGGACACATTTAGAACAGCTGTTTCGTTCATTCAAACATTTCCGATTAATTTTTATACTTAGCAAACTCATCCCGCGGGCCGGATAAAACCTGTTCGCGGGCCTGATCCGGCCCTCGGGCCGTACGTTTGACACCCCTGGAACAAAAACATCCGATCTAACTAGCTAGCATTAGCTTGTACCTAAAGACGGACTTAACTTTGTTTTACAACTATGGGAAGGAAGAAAGTAAATGTGAAGTATTAGGATTCTCCCAATTTTGGAGGGCAGAGTCATCCCAGATCATTTTATTCTAAGGCTGTTTAAAATGAAAAGGGGTGACTAGAACTAAAGTTGAACATTTTTTTACTACAAAACATGAGTAAGTGCAAACAACAGAGATACCAGGCCTGGAGATAGCGCAAGCAATCAGGTCAAAACAGTCTCTCTCTAAAGATGGCTACCTTCGTCACCCGGCCTTTAGTATGACGTAAAACTGAAAGTGAAACTTAATTTAACTTGTGTGCACATTTTTCTCCGTCGCTCTCCCCACAGACCGGTACTCCCTGACATCGACAATGTTATATGTGTGTGAGTGTGTAGATAAAAACACAGGATGTATTTATTGTGTTTATCTCCTTGTAGCAGAATGAAGGCCACATTTAAAAGGCATTCTTGTTGTGCCAAAAAGGAGGGAATGTATTCCTCTAACCCAGGGGTGGGCAAACTATGGCCCGCAGCCCCGCCAAATATTAAAACAGAATTGAGCAACGTTCTGTTTTGAGAATTGCCACAACAAAACGGATACTAGACTTCGACGCACTGGCAACAGATGGTGATCAACAACTTAAAGAGCATATAAGTTTGAAACTTTGAATACCATTATATGTTCC
This sequence comes from Nerophis lumbriciformis, assembly GCF_033978685.3. Taxonomy (NCBI): domain Eukaryota; kingdom Metazoa; phylum Chordata; class Actinopteri; order Syngnathiformes; family Syngnathidae; genus Nerophis; species Nerophis lumbriciformis. Next base: position 21,130,249 of record NC_084573.2, read on the forward strand.
TTTGATGCTATATGATATTGTTAAAAGTAGATAATTTATGATTAAAATAGCCCACCTTTGATAAGCCTACTCTTAGTTCCAACTAGGGCTGAAACGACGCGTCGACGTAGTCGACGTCATCGGTTACGTAAATACGTCGAGGACGTTTTTGTTCGTCGACGCGTCGCATATTTACGTCACACTACCGTCATGGCGGAGCGCAAAGCAGACGATGCGAGCGGTGCGAGCGAGGGGAAAAAAGCACGCCAAAAGTCGTCAAAAGTGTGGGAGTATTTCAATAAACGGCCTAAGAAGAAACGCTACTTTTACTCCGCTACTTTTATCTACATTCAGCTCGCTACTCGCTACTAATTTTTATCGATCTGTTAATGCACGCTTTGTTTGTTTTGGTCTGTCAGACAGACCTTCAAAGTGCCTGCCTTACTGGTGACGTTTCACTTCGTTCCACCAATCAGATGCAGTCACTGGTGACGTTGGACCAATCAAACAGAGCCAGGGGTCACATGACCTGACTGGCTCCGAGCTAACTTCGGGTGTTACCATTTAGTGGTCAATTGTACGGAATATGTACTGTACTGTGCAATCTACTAATAAAAGTTCCAATCAATCAATCAAAAGTGTGAAACAAAAAATACCCTTTTTTTTATTTCAACCGTAAAGACTGACTGCACAGTTCCTGTCTTCACAATAAAAGTCCCGCTCCATCGCGCCTGCGCTTTCAAAATAAGAGTCTCCGAAAGCCAGCGCAAACAAGCTAGCAAGCTACGGAGTTTGCCGCCAATGTATTTCTTGTAAAGGGTATAAAAACGAATATGGAAGGTGGACAAATAAGATGCCAAATAACAACCACTTTCATGTGGTATTAGACAGAAAGGAGGAACTTTTTTTCTCCTCCATTTGAAAACGTGGACGTTACCAGCACTGCTTCCTGATTACAATCAATGCAAGTCATCAGAATCAGGTAATACACCAACTTATATTCTTGTCTTCATGAAAGAAAGGAATCTATATGTTAAACATGCATGTATAATTATTAAAACACCTTTAACATGTAAACAAAAACGGCAAAATAAATAAATATAAATTATATACTGTATATATCAATGTATGTATATATATATATATATATATATATATATATATATGTGTGTGTGTGTGTGTGTGTGTGTGTGTATATATATACACACATATATATATATATACACACATATATATATATATATATATATATATATATATATATATATATATATATATATATATATATATGATATGTGTGTGTATGTTACTCAGTACTTGAGTAGTTTTTTCACAACATACTTTTTTACTTTTACTCAAGTAAATATTTGGGTGACTACTCCTTACTTTTACTTGAGTAATAAATCTCTAAAGTAACAATACTCTTACTTGAGTACAATTTCTGGCTACTCTACCCACCTCTGCTAATAATGTTGTTGTATGCACACTGTGTCGAGCGGAAATGGCCTATCATAGCAGCACAACGGCAGCGTTCTTGCCATCACCATCAACTAGTCAATCGTCCGCGTGAGTATACGTTGTCATCATTACACAAAAACATGAATGTGTCATTTGTATCTGCGTTGTAAATTCATAAACTAAAGCACCGTTTCGCTCTGAGAGGAGCGTTTGGCGTGCCTGTTCAGTGTTTACAAAGACGCGCTCCTCTTTAACGCTAACGTTAATTAGTTGTGCAAATACCTTTTACAACATTAACAATTACGTATACTATGTACAAACGAACAATTAACTTTCACTTTAATCATACTATCATTGTTGTGTTATTAAGCAAAATAAGCAAAAGTTTGACTTTTGTTGAAATGTTTACACTGTTGTTACAGAATATTTCGTTTTGCACTTTTTTGTATTGGATGTTTATCTTTATTTTTGCACATTTTAGCAAATAAGCAATACTTTTACTTTTGTTGAAATGTTTACACTGTTGTTACAGAATATTTCCGTTTTGCACTTTTTTGAATTGGATGTTTATCTTTATTTTTGCACATTTTAAAGCAAAATAAGCAATACTTTTACTTTTGAAATGCTTATACTATTGCAGAATATTAAGATTTGCACTGGATGTTTACTTTTATATTTGCACATTAAAAGCAAATAAGCTACTTTTAATTTTGTTAAATGTTTACATTGTTACAGAATATTTTGTCATGTTGTTGTCAATGTTGACTGAGTGGCCATACTTTTTTTTTTTGTAAATAAAAGCCATGCCTTTTGAAAAAACTGGCCTACATTTATTTTTTCATCTTCATTTTAAATTAAAAAAAAATAATCGGTAAAAGGAAAAATAATCTGTAGATTAATCGAAAAAAATAATCTATAGATTAACCGATTAATCGAAAAAAATAATCTATAGATTAATCGATAGAAAAATAATCGTTAGCTGCAGCCTTAGTTCCAACAGATGTGATATGCTTTGAAATGCATCATGTGCTCGCTCGACCCGTCTGTCCAATTTCAAAAGCCAATGTGGCCCCTTTGCCAAAAAGTTTGCCCGGCCCCTGCTCTAACCGAAGCACAGGTTTGATATACATTGAAATAAATAAATAAAAGCAGTTTGAGCGTATCACTGCTAGTCTGCACCATCGCCAGCCAAAAATGTTAAAACAATATCTAAGTAGTGGACATTTATCCATGAAAATATGAAAAATCTGCTCATGGTGTATTTGACAGAGAAGCAGCTGGAAGGAGATATAGAAGTACACTCTATGGCAGTGGTTCTTAACCTGGGTTCGATCGAACCCTAGGGGTTCGGTGAGTCTGTCTCAGGGGTTCGGCGAAGGTCAAGACACACCCGACTCATCGTGTAAATAAAAACTTCTCCCTATCGCCGTGTTATGGATACCCCCAAACAATGTTCCCTTTAATTTTCCATCTGATTTGCAGGTGTGTAAATGTTAGAATAATTATGTATAAGTTATCACACAACTCTTATGCTTAAAGGCCGTTGCTATAGTTATCATCAATTGTGCTGAAGTTGTACTTTTCTATCCGTGCAAAGGCACAACTTGTAACCGTGCTGTGCGAGTTGTCTTGCGTCAGCAGTTTGTTTCCAGAGTCTGCCTGCTGACAGCCAAGGACGGACATCGAGTACCTCAACGCAGATAAAACAGAGACAGGGCGAAATCACGAGTGTCAGCACATTTCCATCCTGAATAATCACGTATTGTGTCTACTGGGGCTGCTTGCATTACCCCTCCCTTCAGAAGTAGCCTCAGTGATGTTAACTAGGGACCTCCCGAATAAATAGAGGAGCACATGGGACTGTACCTTAGAGCGTAGGGGGGAACTGTAACTGAGTGTACAGCCCAATACGTCTCTCTTCATGAGTAAAATTCAACTCTGTCTCGGCTTGATTCCTTCTTCTTGTCTTGTGTAATAGATAGTTCGGTGTTTGAACCTGACAGTAATTTGATGTAAGTTCATGCACTGTGTTGGTTTTGTTCTTGAAACAAGGTGATGTTCATGCATGGTTCATTTTGTGCACCAGGAAAAAAAACATAACTTTGTCTTGAATTTAAAAAATATATATATAATAATATTTTTTCACTAAAGAAGGGTTCGGTGAATGCGCATTTGAAAGTGGTGGGGTTCGGTATCTCCAAAAAGGTTAAGAACCGCTGCTCTATGGTGTATATTATTATTACATTACTTCATAAATAGAGATGTCCGATAATATCGGCCTGTCGATATTATCGGCCGATAAGTGCGTTAAAATGTAATATCGGAAATGATCGGTATCGTTTTTTTTATTATCGGTATCGTTTTTTTATTTTTTATTTTTTTATTAAATCAACATGAAAAACACAAGATACACTTACAATTAGTGCACCAACCCAAAAAACCTTCCTCCCCCATTTACACTCATTCACACAAAAGGGTTGTTTCTTTCTGTTATTAATATTTCTGGTTCCTACATTATATGTCAATATAGATCAATACAGTCTGCAAGGGATACAGTCCGTAAGCACACATGATTGTGCGTGCTGCTGGTCCACTAATAGGGGCGGCATGGCGTAGTGGGTAGAGCAACCGTGCCAGAAACCTGAGGGTTGCAGGTTCGCTCCCCGCCTCTTACCATCCAAAAACCGCTGCCGTTGTGTCCTTGGGCGGGACACTTCACCCTTTGCCCCCGGTGCCACTCACACCGGTGAATTGAATGATGAATGATAGGTGGTGGTCGGAGGGGCCGTTGGCGCAAATTGCAGCCACGCTTCCGTCAGTCTACCCCAGGGCAGCTGTGGCTATGAAAGTAGCTTACCACCACCAGGTGTGAATGATGGGTTCTACATGTAAAGCGACTTTGGGTACTTAGAAAAGCGCTATACAAATCCCAGTTATTATTATTATTATTAATAGTACTAACCTTTAACAGCTAATTTTACTAATTTTCATTAATTACTAGATTCAATGTAACTGTTTTTATATTGTTTTACTTTCTTTTTTATTCAAGAAAATGTTTTTAATTTATTTATCTTATTTTATTTTATTATTATTTTTTTTAAAGTACCTTATCTTATCCATTGCATTCGGTCTCCCCTAGAGGGGGGGGGGGGGGGGGGGGGTTTACCCACATATGCGGTCCTCTCCAAGGTTTCTCATAGTCATTCACATCGACGTCCCACTGGGGTGAGTTTTTCCTTGCCCTTATGTGGGCTCTGTACCGAGGATGTCGTTGTGGCTTGTGCAGCCCTTTGAGACACTTGTGATTTAGGGCTATATAAATAAACATTGATTGATTGATTGATTGATCTTCACCATACCTGGTTGAAATTAGGCATAATAATGTGTTAATTCCACGACTGTATATATCGGTTGATATCGGTATCGGTAATTAAAGAGTTGGACAATATCGGAATATCGGATATCGGCAAAAACCCATTATCGGACATACCTATTTATAAAACTACTGTCTTTCTTTTTAAAAGACCTGTAACATGTTAAAATTGTGCTGCTTTGTCTTGGGGAGAGGGCCCGGGGGGAATTTCAATGGGCAACACTAATTTGAGATACAAGTGTTTTGAGTTAAGAGTTATGTCACATAACCACTTAAGCTTGAAAGTTGAGGTACTCCTGTATAGTATTTGGTATAAAAGGGATAATAAAACCAGGATACAAAAGCTCCTCTTGGCTGTTGATGCATGCTGACGGAGCGATGGCTGCCCACTGCTCCTCAAAAGAGGATGGGTCAAATGTCGACCAGAGGAGATGCAGAGGAATTTGCGGAGCTAGCGTTGCGCGTCGAGGTAGACGAGCTTCACGGAGCCCTGGCTGGATGAGGATGTAACGGACACTTCGGTCCTTCCTAGACGGATTCTCGCTCATCCGCGCGGACTGGACATTGGCCGAGAGCTAGTGGGCAGCCTAGGACGGAGAAAGCTCTGTTGGTTGCTTCCCCCAAACAATACAGATGATGGTGTGCGCCAGAGGCCACCGCAGTGTATGTGTTGGAATTATATTTTTGCGGTTTATTTATGCATAATAATTGCAATTTTTTTAAATTTTTTGTTGTGCCTTACTTTTGCAGCTGTATATCGAAATGGCTTCTTCGATGTTTCCTCTTGTTTTCATGTGTTTTTTAACCTTATTTTGTGTGGATGTTTTGTATTTGCACTGCAACCATATAATTTCCCCATTGTGGAATGAATAAAGTACTGTATATCCTATTTTATTCTAAATTTCACTGTACACATGTTGTACATGTGACAATAAAAGAGAAAAATTACGATTTGAATGTGTATTGATTTTTTTTTCCGGCACCCTTAATCAAAGCCAAAGACATTTACAGGGTTAAAAATAGTCACTACAATAATGTTAAAATTGCCATGATTGTTCTTTTTAATTGTGTTGATTTGTTTGTATTATTTATTTGAATGTATATTTTTCAATAATCATTATCATTATTATTTTTAAATGTTTAAATATTTTAGTACTGATATTCCGGGTGGTGGGGCCCCTCAGTACATCACTGACTTGCTATGCCCCTACTCTCCAGGGCACAGCCTCCGGTCTTCAGGCCAGGGTCTTCTAAAGATCCCCAAAAACTAGTTTTAAAACCCGTGGAGACCTGGCATTCCAGGCTACAGCTCCCAGAATCTGGAACAATTTGCACCAGTCCCTCCCTGATCTTGACTGTGTTGACACTTTTAAGCAACATTTGAAGACTTATCTTTTTAGTAAAGCTTTTAGTTAATGCACCTTTTAACTATCAATTTTAATCCATGTTGTATATTGTTTTTATGATGTTGCCCCTGTTTTAATTGAATTGTTGTTTTACTTCACTTACACTATATTGTCAAAAATATTTGGCCACCTGCCTTGACTCACATATGAACTTGAAGTGCCCTACCATTCCTAACCCATAGGGTTCAATATTATGTCGGTCCACCTTTTGCAGCTATTACATCTTCAACTCTTCTGGGAAGGCTGTCCACAAGGTTGCGGAGTGTGTTTAAATGAATTTTCGACCATTCTTCTAAAAGCGCATTAATGAGGTCACACACTGATGTTGGCCGTGAAGGCCTGGCTCTCAGTCTCCGTTCTAATTCCTCCCAAAGGTGTTCTATCGGGTTCAGGTCAAGACTCTGTGCAGACCAGTCAAGTTCATCCACACCAGACTCTCTCATCCATTTCTTTATAGACCTTGCTGTCATGTTGGAAGAAGAAACTGTTCCCACAAGGTTGGGAGCATGGAATTGTCCAAAATGGTTTGGTATCCTGGAGCATTCAAAGTTCCTTTCACTGGAACTAAGGGGCCAAGCGCAACTCCTGAAAAACAACCCAACACCATAATTCCTCCTCCACCAAATTTCACACTCGGCACAATGCAGTCTGAAATGCACCGTTCTCCTGGTAACCTCCAAGCCCAGACTCGTCCATCAGATTGCCAGATGGAAAAGCGTGATTGATCACTCCAGAGAACGCGTCTCCACTGCTCTAGAGTCCAGTGGCGACGTGCTTTACACCACTGCATCCCACGCTTTGCATTGGACTTGGTGATGTATGGCTTAGATGCAGCTGCTCGGCTATGGAAACCCATTCCACGAAGCACTCTGCGTACTGTACATGGGCTAATTGGAAGGTCACATGAAGTTTGGAGCTCTGTAGCAACTGACTGTGCAGAAAGTCTTTGCACTATGCGCTTCAGCATCCGCTGACCCCTCTCTGTCAGTTTACGTGGCCTACCATTTGGTGGCTGAGTTGCTGTTGTTCCCAAACGCTTCCATTTTCTTATACTAAAGCAGAGAGTTGACTTTGGAACATTTAGGAGCGAGGATATTTCACAACTGGATTTGTTGCACAGGTGGCATCCTATGACAGTTCCCCGCTGGAAATCACTGAGCTCCTGAGAGCGGCCCATTCTTTCACAAATGTTTGTAGAAACAGTCTCCATGCCTAAGTGCTTGATTTTATTAACTTATTGGACATGGAGACTGTTTCTACAAACATTTGTGAAAGAATGGGCAGCTCTCAGGAGCTCAGTGATTTCCAGCGTGGAACTGTCATAGGATGCCACCTGTGCTCAGTGGCCTCGTGGTTAGAGTGTCCGCCCTGAGATTGGTAGGTCGTGAGTTCAATCCCCGGCCGAGTCATACCAAAGACTATAAAAATGGGACCCATTACCTCCCTGCTTGGCACTCAGCATGAAGGGTTGGAATTGGGGGTTAAATCGCCAAAAATTATTCCCGGGCACGGCCACCGCTGCTGCTCACTGCTCCCCTCACCTCCCAGGGGGTGAGGGTGATGGGTCAAATGCAGAGGATAATCTCACCACACCTAGTGTGTGTGACAATCATTGGTACTTTAACTTTACTTTGTACACTTGTGGCCGGGGCCAAGTGATTAAGACACCTGATTCTGAGCATTTGGATGGGTGGCCAAATACTGTTGGCAATATAGTTCTATGATTTTATCTGTGGAAAGCACTTTATTAATAAAATGTGCTTACTTACTAAATATATATTTTGTATCTGTTCATTCATGTTGATTTTTTTTATTTATATTGTTTTATTATTATTTTTAAACAGTTGTATTAATTTTAAACATCCATCCAGCCATTTTCTACCGCTTGTCACAATATACTTTTTTTATTATTACTTTTTTTTTTAAATAGTTAAGACTATAAACATATTTTTAAACAATTGTATTATTATTTTTAAACAATTTACTTATTTAAAAAAAAATATTTTTACTTTTATTTTTTAATAGTTAAGACTTTAATTTTTTTTTAAACAATAAGAGTCCTACCTTGTGTATCATCCAGCTCCCCAGTCTTCCGCTCCAAGCCCCCGGGGGAATCCGTCACGAGTTGCCCCAGCGTGGCGTTCGCCGGGCGGCTGTGGGAGGTGAAGCCCGGCTGCGGTGCAAAGGAGCAGACATTTTGGCTCCTGTAGGTACAATTGAACAGGTAGCAGTTGAGGCTCTCCCCGGGCTGCCTCGGCTCCTCCTGGACCACCGCCACGGTGCAGTGAGGCTGGGAGCAGCAGGCGTGAACACAGTCCCGCCAGGTGTACACTCGGTCCGGCGCCATCAGGAAGGTGGCGCCCTGCTCAATGGAGGCCTTGGCTCGGATGATGCTCTCCCGGGCCGAGGCGAAGTCGCTCACACACGAGTCGGCCACCTCGCTCGGCCTGTACGTTTGGTCCTGCTGGAGCTGCTTGCGGAACTCCTCCAGGAGCTCCTCCACTCCGGATATTTTCGACTTTAAGTCCGATATGGCGGACGTTCGCGTGTGGCCGGGCGGAAGGAAGCAAAGAAGAAGCAGCAGAGACAGCGGCGAGCGGTGATGCTGCCCGGCCGCCATCTTGTTTGCTCACTAAACACTCCTTGATTGTCCCAATGGTGATGATGATGCTGTGAGGCACATCAGGATGATCCCCAGCCAATTTAGGACAAAAACACAAAACTACACGCAGTTGTGTTTAAATCCTAATTTAAAAAGGAGGGAGGTGGTTATCCTGTGACGATGCTAAAAATCTGCTGTTGTCATGGTGAGGATGGAGGAGACGACTGACGTCACTCCGTTAGAGGGAGGACACAATATTAGGTACACTCACTGATCGTCATCACCGTGAATACACTTGAAGAATTAACATTATATGGTTCCAATTCAGAATGAAAAATACAGTATCTAAAAAACCCATCGCCTGCATTAACAAAGCAATCCTGCTTTCTTACGGACAAAATATAACATAAAAACTATCACATTTTTGTTATTAAAATAAGAAAAAATTATAACATTTGATTTATGTTTGTTAGTTTTCCCTTATTAATAAAGTAGTAAATTAGTATTATTCTATATATTATGATTTGTGGCCTAAAATAAAAAAAAGTTTTGTGTACAGGAGGAGGAGACGGCACAGACAGGAGGGACGTCATTTTAGCTCTATTTATTATTAGGGATGTCCGATAATGACTTTTTGCCGATATCCGATATAACGATATTGTCCAACTCTTTCAACCGATACCGATATCAACCGATACCGATATATACAGTCGTGGAATTGACACATTATTATGCCTAATTTGGACAACCAGGTATGGTGAAGATAAGGTCCTTTTTTACAAAATCAATAAAATAAAATAAGATAAATAAATTAAAAACATTTTCTTGAATAAAAAAAAAAAGTAAAACAATATAAAAACAGTTACATAGAAACTAATAATGAAAATGAGTAAAATTAACTGTTTTTTTTTTGTCCTGTCCAGCTTCTCAGGCAAATCATATAGTTGATGTCGATGCCCATATCGGCTGTTCAGATTTACTTTACAAAAGAGAAGTGTAGGATACTTCTCTTGTTGCCTTATTTGTATTTGACTTTATTAAATGTATTTATATTATCATTTGGTGCAGCCGGGCCGGAGCAGGAGGGGATAGAAAGAGAGAGAAAAAAAAGACAGAGGGGGAAATTGTGGGGACAAGAGGGGGATTAGACAGAGAGACAAAAACAACAACAGCAAACACAACAACAACAACAGCAACAACAATAGAGCAACATCAACAAATACGACATGTACAAATATGATGGTAAAAGTGATAGCAAATAAGCAGTTAGCGAAAATAAAAAATAATACAGAAATGACAATGAGCATTATTACACTACAAATGGAGCAATACAAATACCAATAGAAATAGCGCTATTGACAATGAACAATACCAATACTTTACCTTTATTATCAACAATACAGTTGTTCAAATGCAATAATACATATATGTAATGATAACTCGAGATACGAAAGAATGCAGAAAAATGGAGGGGAAGAACAAGAAGCAACCTACCTTAACCTTGTAGATTGTTATAGTAACAATAGGTTAAGCTTTGTCAGTGTGCCATGTGTTATACCCAGTTTACCCTAGGGCAACAACATTAACATATGTTTGATGAAACGTGATTAGTAAAATTAACTGTTAAAGGTTAGTACTATTAGTGGACCAGCAGCACGCGCAATCATGTGTGCTTACGGACTGTATCCCTTGCAGACTGAATTGATATATATTGATATATAATGTAGGAACCAGAATATTAATAACAGAAAGAAACAACCCTTTTGTGTGAATGAGTGTAAATGAGTGTAAATGGGGGAGGGATGTTTTTTGGGTTGGTGCACCAATTGTAAGTGTATCTTGTGTTTTTTATGTTGATTTAATAAAAAAAAACAACCAAAAAACCGATACCGATAATAAAAAAAACGATACCAATATTTTCCGATATTACATTTTAAAGCATTTATCGGCCGATAATATCGGCAGGCCGATATTATCGGACATCTTTATTTATTATAATGAATATATACACAATTGAATGGAGTGTGTAAATAATACAAAATGTGTGTGGTGTGACTATGTGCGGGAATTAACTGTAGTGTGTTACCCGTAGTGTTGAGCGAGAGGCGCGGAAGTCCAATAGGGGCGAGGCAGGCTCGTAGGTCTGGGAGCACAGGCAGGAAGTCGGGGCCGATAGCGAGGCGTCAAATGTCCGTGTCCAGGCTCGAGATCCAAATGGGGCAGCCAGAGAACCAGAGGGGAACACAGGGAGTTGAGACACACAGCTCGTCACGCGGGAATGAAGGTTTGCTGCCAGAAACAACAAGGGGACACGAGACCAATCAACACAGAGAGGAAGAAACGTACAGAGAGAATGCATAGAGCTTGATTCGTCGGCTTACTGTACTGGAACAGATGACCACTTTCTGGCCCCGGGAGAGCAGGTTGTGCTGGCTTATGAAGACAAGTCTCATCATCAGCTTTAGGTGTGTTGATTGCTGCTGTGCACCGGCGCAGCTCCTGCCGGAGTGGCGCGCGCAGGTGCGCTCTTGTAGGTGCGCTCTTGTAGGTGCGCACAGATGAATGCGCATTGGAATGCGCCTGGACCGTGACAGTAGTTGCGGTAAATGTATATATTATCGTCATTATAATAAAATAATAATAATAAGCACTTGTTATGAACAAAGTGAAAAAATACAAATTTATTTAAATGCATTTTTATTTAAATAAATAAATATTATTATATCATTATTAAAACAAATATTATTACTAATAATTAAAATCCAAAAACAATTAAAAAAAAGGACATTTCAATTTATAATCTACATTTTTGGGAAGAATGTTTGGTCATGTTTATGTTGTTTTTTTCCTAACTACTAAATGAGTAAATTAGCATTATCCCATATATTATGATGATGTGTCACATTAAAACATCTAAAAACCAAATTTAAAAAATGTTTTAAAACATTTCAAGAAGTTGCAGTATAGCCTACGTGTACATTAGTTATTATTGTCATTATCGATAACAATGCAAAACTATTTTGTTGAGAACAAAATGAAGAATCACATACATTATGTTTTAAATTCAATTTTTTAAAATATATATAATAATATTATACAACAATTTAAAAAAAATGACAATACTAATACAATCAAAAAGGAAATGCAATTTTCTTGAATGAAACATTTTTGGAGGAATGTTCAGACATGTTTGCGTTGTTTTTTTCCCTAATTACTAAAGTAGTAAATTAGTATTATCCTATATATAATCATTTGTGACATTGGACAACCTAAAAATAAAAACAAGTTTAAAAACATAAGTCTCTTGGAGAAAAATAATAGAGTATTTATATTCATTAGCTATTATTGTCATGATTCTTTGTAATAATGCGCAACCCTTATGAACATGCAATCCAACTATATTTAGTATATTAGTACTTTATATTATTTCTTTAAATATATTATAATAATAAAATCCAAAAATTATACAAAAAGGAAATTTAAACAAAACCTTTTTGTTAGAATCTTTAGTCATGTTTATGTAGATTTTTCCTTGAATATGAGTACCTACTACAATATACTGTCTAGTACACGAATGGAAGTGTAGTACTCTTATTTCTACATTTTCACTCTTTCATAATCAAAACTTTTATTTTAACAATATAACATACAGTGCACATTTTTGAATCATCTTAAATATGAAACAACATGGACACGCAGCTTCTTGATTTTTCCTGTTTTTTTCTGACAGTGTGGTTTAAAATAAACTCTTGTAAGTATAAAAATGTTTAAATGTTCCTTCCAACAAACAGCAGGTTAAATCATACTAATAAAAGTGAAAAACAATCAGTGTAAACATGATGAAAACAATGTGAAGTAGTAAATTAGTATTATCCTATGATATGACCTTAGAAACTTCAACGATAGCACACAAGCATAGACGTCCAGTCCACATGGAAAATTTGCAACAAGTATAATAATATTAAGTACATGTACGCAACGCAGTTCATATAATTTGAAGATAATACACAATATTTACACGTTTGTGAAATGTGAAAAAGGAAATTTAAATTAGTTGCAGTAATGTTAAAAAACAAAACAAAAGGGCATGCATTGACATCCTTCGGATTCTCATAGCAATTCAATAATAAATAAAAAAAACAGGATGTCAATAAATTTATGAATGAAAATGAAATATTTTCATGTAGTAATTTTGTATCTCAGGCTACAAACAGTCAGTCTTTAGATATTGTAAACGTTTCAGCACGTTAAGACAGGAACAATTGTTCTGTGCGACATTTCACGGGTTAACGAAGAAAGCTACCGGTAAAAGTCATTGATGGCGATAAGGCGCGTCGACGCTATAGTGGCACTTGACAAAGGGACATTTTCAAAAACCATCACCCCACACGACCAAGGGGAAAAAAAGGTTAGCGTGGCTGGAAAGCGGTCGCCGTGCTGCAAACACAGGTTGTTCTAATAAATACTGAGGTATTATTGAGGAGAATACTGAGGTGTCCTGGCTTCTCAAGAGAGGGGGTCCCCACTTAAGGCCTCAGGTGGGCTTGTGTCGGTGATCTGTGATGGCCTTCCAAAGTTTGCACAAGATTCCGCCTCTGCATGAGACACAAACACAATGAGGAACACTGTGAGATAAAGGAATTGATACACCTCCACTATATTGCCAAAAGTATTTGGCCACCCATCCAAATGGTCAGAATCAGGTGTCCGAATCACTTGGCCCGGCCACAGGTGTATAAAATCAAGCACTGAGGCATGGAGACTGTTTCCACGAATATTTGTGAAAAAATGGGCAGCACTCAGGAGCTCTGATGGATGAGTCTGGGTTTGGAGGTTGCCAGGAGAACGGTACATTTCGGACTGCATTGTGCCGAGTGTGATATTTGGTGGGGGAGGAAATATGGTGTGGGGTTGTTTTTCAGAATTTGGGCTTGGCCCCTTAGTTCCAGTGAAAGGAACTTTGAATGCTCCAGGATATCAAAACATTTTGGAGAATTTCATAAAGAGTCTGGTGTGGATGAACTTGACTGGCCTGCACAGAGTCCTGACCTGAACCCGATAGAACACCTTTGGGATGAATTAGAACGAAGACTGAGAGCCAGGCCTTCTCGACCAACATCAGTGTGTGACCTCACCAATGCGCTTTTGGAAGAATGATCGAAATTTCCTATAAACACACTCCGCAACCTTGTGGACAGCCTTCCCAGAAGAGTTGAAGCTGTAATAGCTTTAAAAAAGTGGACCGACATCATATTGAACCCTATGGGTTAGGAATGGGATGGCACTTCAAGTTCATATGTGAGTCAAGGCAGGTGGCCAAATACTTTTGGCCATATAGCGAATTTCAACACCAATAACTGTATCGCATTGGAGAAGTTTAGATTTTGTTTGAATGATGTATAGGCTTTGAAACCCAATTAACTAATTGGTCAAATCCAATTAAGAGCGCTTCCTTTCTTCTTCTAGACTTGTGGCAAATGGAGTCAGAGGTGGAATTTTTAGCCATGGGCCATCAGTGAAGTACCCAGTTTGAAATAATTTTAGGACGAAATAGGCCCTGATAAGTGAGTGCAATTGGTGAACATGTGTGGGCCACTTCCTGAAGGGGGCACTAGTTCGGTGAAGGGGTGTCGTGACTTTCCAACCCAACAGATTTAGGTGCTTTTCCTTTAAGTTTTGAGGCAAATCGATCTTTAGCTGGAGAGTAACTTGTAGTGTGCTTCAATTGATGGACTATTGCGACAAGTGACCTCACTGTGACACACCCTGATGATGATTGGAGATGTGCCCACCCAACCCAAAAGATGTGGGTTCAAATCCAGGTTCAGGGTGATAGTCCTTCAAGTTATGCGGCAAATGGTGTCAGAAGTGGGATGTTTAACTTTAGCTGTGGAGTAATTTTGTGGTGCGCTTAGTTTAAAGGACTACTCCGACAAGTGACCTCACTGTGACACACCCTGATGATGACTGGAAATGTGCCCACCCAACCCAATAGTAGTGGGTTCAAATCCAGGTTCAGGGTGCTAGTCCTTCGAGTTATGTGGCAAATAGTGTCAGAAGTGGGATCTTTAGCTGTGGTGTAATTTGTGGTGTGCTTAGTTTGAGGGACTGCTGCGACAAGGGACTCATTGTGACATATCCTAATGATGACGGTTCTGCACAACCCAACTGATGTAGGAAATGGTGTCAGAAGTGAGATCTTTAGCTTTAGTAATGTGTGGTGTGCTTAGTTTGAAGGAATCCTGTGGCGAATGACCCCACTGTGACACACATGGATGATGACTGGAGATGTGCCCACCCAACCCAAAAGATGTGGGTTCAAATCCAGGTTCAGGGTGATCGTCCTTCAAGTTATGCGGCAAATGGTGTCAGAAGTGGGATGTTGTACTTTAGCTGTGGAGTAATTTTGTGGTGCGCTTAATTTAAAGGACTACTCCGACAAGTGACGTCACTGTGACACACCCTGATGATGACCGGAGATGTGACTGCACAACCCAAAAGATGTGGGTTCAAATCCAGGTTCAGGGTGCTAGTCCTTCGAGTTATGTGGCAAATAGTGTCAGAAGTGGGATCTTTAGCTGTGGTGTAATTTGTGGTGTGCTTAGTTTGAGGGACTGCTGCGAGAAGGGACTCATTGTGACATATCCTAATGATGACGGTTCTGCACAACCCAACTGATGTAGGAAATGGTGTCAGAAGTGAGATCTTTAGCTTTAGTAATGTGTGGTGTGCTTAGTTTGAAGGAATCCTGTGGCGAATGACCCCACTGTGACACACATGGATGATGACTGGAGATGTGCCCACCCAACCTAAAAGATGTGGGTTCAAATCCAGGTTCAGGGTGATCGTCCTTCAAGTTATGCGGCAAATGGTGTCAGAAGTGGGATGTTGTACTTTAGCTGTGGAGTAATTTTGTGGTGCGCTTAGTTTAAAGGACTACTCCGACAAGTGACCTCACTGTGACACACCCTGATGATGACCGGAGATGTGACTGCACAACCCAAAAGATGTGGGTTCAAATCCAGGTTCAGGGTGCTAGTCCTTCGAGTTATGTGGCAAATAGTGTCAGAAGTGGGATCTTTAGCTGTGGTGTAATTTGTGGTGTGCTTAGTTTGAGGGACTGCTGCAACAAGGGACTCATTCTGACATATCCTAATGATGACGGTTCTGCACAACCCAACTGAAGCAGGAAATGGTGTCAGAAGTGGGATCTTTAGCTTTAGTAATGAGTGGTGTGCTTAGTTTGAAGGAATCCTGTGGCGAATGACCCCACTGTGACACACATGGATGATGACTGGGGATGTGCCCACCCAACCCAAAAGATGTGGGTTCAAATCCAGGTTCAGGGTGATAGCCCTCCAAGTTATGCGGCAAATGGTGTCAGAAGTGGGATGTTTAACTTTAGCTGTGGAGTAATTTTGT
The DNA here is from genome assembly GCF_033978685.3 of Nerophis lumbriciformis. NCBI lineage: Eukaryota > Metazoa > Chordata > Actinopteri > Syngnathiformes > Syngnathidae > Nerophis > Nerophis lumbriciformis. The sequence goes on from NC_084573.2 coordinate 21,146,489, forward strand.
GGTGCGCTTAGTTTAAAGGACTACTCCGACAAGTGACTTCACTGTGACACACCCTGATGATGACTGGAAATGTGCCCACCCAACCCAATAGATGTGGGTTCAAATCCAGGTTCAGGGTGCTAGTCCTTCGAGTTATGTGGCAAATAGTGTCAGAAGTGGGATCTTTAGCTGTGGTGTAATTTGTGGTGTGCTTAGTTTGAGGGACTGCTGCGACAAGGGACTCATTGTGACATATCCTAATGATGACGGTTCTGCACAACCCAACTGAAGCAGGAAATGGTGTCAAAAGTGGGATCTTTAGCTTTAGTAATGTGTGGTGTGCCTAGTTTGAAGGAATCCTGTGGCGAATGACCCCACTGTGACACACATGGATGATGACTGGAGATGTGCCCACCCAACCCAAAAGATGTGGGTTCAAATCCAGGTTCAGGGTGATCGTCCTTCAAGTTATGCGGCAAATGGTGTCAGAAGTGGGATGTTGTTCTTTAGCTGTGGAGTAATTTTGTGGTGCGCTTAGTTTAAAGGACTACTCCGACAAGTGACCTCACTGTGACACACCCTGATGCTGACTGGAAATGTGCCCACCCAACCCAATAGATGTGGGTTCAAATCCAGGTTCAGGGTGCTAGTCCTTCGAGTTATGTGGCAAATAGTGTCAGAAGTGGGATCTTTAGCTGTGGTGTAATTTGTGGTGTGCTTAGTTTGAGGGACTGCTGCGACAAGGGACTCATTGTGACATATCCTAATGATGACGGTTCTGCACAACCCAACTGAAGTAGGAAATGGTGTCAGAAGTGGGATCTTTAGCTTTAGTAATGTGTGGTGTGCTTAGTTTGAAGGAATCCTGTGGCGAATGACCCCACTGTGACACACATAGATGATGACTGGAGATGTGCCCACCCAACCCAAAAGATGTGGGTTCAAATCCAGGTTCAGGGTGATCGTCCTTCAAGTTATGCGGCAAATGGTGTCAGAAGTGGGATGTTGTACTTTAGCTGTGGAGTAATTTTGTGGTGCGCTTAGTTTAAAGGACTACTCCGACAAGTGACCTCACTGTGACACACCCTGATGATGACTGGAGATGTACCCACCCAACCCAAAAGATGTGGGTTCAAATCCAGGTTCAGGGTGATAGTCCTTCAAGTTATGCGGCAAATGGTGTCAGAAGTGGGATGTTTAACTTTAGCTGTGGAGTAATTTTGTGGTGCGCTTAGTTTAAAGGACTACTCCGACAAGTGACCTCACTGTGACACACCCTGATGATGACTGGAAATGTGCCCACCCAACCCAATAGTAGTGGGTTCAAATCCAGGTTCAGGGTGCTAGTCCTTCGAGTTATGTGGCAAATAGTGTCAGAAGTGGGATCTTTAGCTGTTTTTTTTTTTTTTTTTTTTTTTTTTTTCCTCCCAAGATGGCGGCGCGCACAGACGCAGCGGCTTACGGCTCTCCATTTCAGTGCTCTTTCTTCCTTCTTTTCTTAATGTTTTTTTTCCTTTTGTGCACCACCTGTACTGCAAACACCCGGTACACCCGCCAGTCACTCTTGGATATCGGTAACTCGCACCAGATATCTGTTTCGAGCGACTTTCACCACGAGCACAACATCCCAGATGACATAGCGAGAGCACAGGGCTCTCCGTGGTTTGTTGTCGGGTCTGGGAGACGGCGTAGACGGAGGAGGGAGAGGAAGCAGAAGCGTGGCCGCAGGTTCGGCGTCTTGCTCAGGCTTAGGAAACAACCCCACAAGCCACCTCTACCGAGCCTGTTCCTCTCTAATGCCAGATCCCTTGTACAGAAGATGGACGACCTGGAGTTACAACTTGCTGGAAACCGCTATGTTCGGGACTGTTGTGCTATGATTATCACCGAAACCTGGCTTCACCCGGAAATACCCGATGCTAGCATGCAGCTAGCCGGACGCACTCTGCTCCGCCGGGACAGAACTAAGGACTCCGGTAAGAGCAGAGGAGGGGGGCTCTGTATCTACGTGCATGAGAACTGGTGCAACAACGGGACAATCACTGAACAGCACTGTTGCCCGGACGTGGAGTACATGTCTGTTAGATGTCGGCCTTTTTTTCTCCCGAGAGAGCTGTCTGTTGTTATCATCACGGCTGTGTATATTCCACCGGACGCCAAAGTAAACACAGCGCTCTCTCTTCTGCTGAACACCGTCAACGAACAGCAGCGGGCCCACCCCGACGGTGTTCATATCATAGCAGGGGATTTTAATAAGGCCAATCTGAAGACTGTACTCCCTAAGTTCTACCAGCACGTGAAGTGTTCTACAAGGGGCAAGAACACCCTGGACCACGTGTATACCAACATAAAGCACGCGTACAGAGCTACACCCCTCCCCCAGCTTGGACAGTCAGACCATCTTTCCCTCCTGCTCTCTCCTACCTACACCCCCATCAGACGCCAGGCCAGGCCTATCACAAAGACTGTTATGACCTGGCCTGACGATGCACTCCCCAAACTTCAGGACTGCTTCCAACACACAGACTGGGACCTCTTCCAACAACAGGAGCTGGAGACAGCCACAGGAACGGTGCTGGACTACATAAAGTTCTGCATCGGAAATGTGACTGTGGAAAAAACCATCCGGGTTTACCCCAACAAGAAACCCTGGATGACCAGCCAGGTCCGCACACTCTTCAGGGCCCGCGACGCAGCCTTCAGGTCAGGGGACAGGGCACTGTACAGTGTTGCTAGAGCCGACCTGAAGAGAGGGATTAAAAAAGCAAAGGCGGACCACAGGAGGTGCATAGAGTCCCATCTGTCCAGCAAAAACTCACGGGAGGTGTGGCGGGGCATTCATGACATCACGAACTTCAGAGGCTGCAATATGACAATTGCGGATCAGAGTGCGACACTGGCAGAGGAGCTTAACTGTTTCTTTGCCCGTTTCGAAACCCCCCAGCGACACTCATCTGCTCCAGCCCTGCCCCCGCCCCCACCGGGCTCCGGCGCCACTCCACTCACTGTACAGGAGCACAGTGTCAGACGAGTGCTCCTGGCTGTGAACCCCAGGAAGGCTAGCGGACCAGACGGAGTACCTGGAAAGGTGCTCAGGACGTGCGCCCACCAGCTCGCTCCCCCCCTCACCAGGATCTTCAACCTCTCCCTGGCTCAGGCAGTCATCCCATCCTGCCTGAAGTCATCTACAATAATCCCGGTGCCGAAGAAGTCTCCCATCACCAGCCTGAATGATTACCGACCAGTGGCCCTCACTCCGGTAATCATGAAGTGCTTCGAGCGACTTGTTCTCCAGCACATCAAGGACCATATCCCTCCAGACTTCGACCCCCACCAGTTCGCATACCGGGCGAACAGGTCCACAGAGGACGCCATCGCTGTTGCTCTCCACTCTGCTCTGAACCACCTGGAGCAGCAGCAGAGCTACGTCCGGATGCTCTCTGTGGACTATAGCTCTGCCTTCAATACAATAATCCCGGACAGACTCTGCAATAAACTGGACACTCTTGGCCTCCCCCCTCTCACAAACGCCTGGATAAGGGACTTCCTAACGGACCGACCCCAGAATGTGAGACTTGGCCCGCACCTCTCATCCTCCCGCACGCTGAGCATCGGCTCCCCACAGGGCTGTGTGCTGAGCCCCCTCCTCTACTGCCTTTACACCCATGACTGCAGTCCGGCCCACAGTGACAACCTTACCGTCAAGTTCGCCGACGATACCACAGTGGTCGGGCTCATCTCCAAGGGTGACGAGGCTGCCTACAGAGAGGAGGTCCTGAAGCTGACGGCCTGGTCTTCGGAGAACAACCTCGCTCTCAACACCAGCAAGACCAGAGAGATCATCGTCGACTTCAGGAGGAGCAGCACCGACCCTGCCCCCCTCTACATCAACGGCGAGCGTGTAGAGAGGGTCCACACCTTCAGGTACCTTGGAGTCCACATCTCTAATGACTTCTCCTGGACAGTCAACACCACATCAATCATCAAGAAGGCTCAGCAGCGGCTACACTTCCTTAGAGTCCTCGGGAAGTACAACCTGAAGCCTGACCTGCTGCTGACCTTCAACCGCTCGTCCATCGAGAGCCTGCTGACCTACTGTATTACGGTATGGTACGGCAGCTGCACTGCAGCAGACAGGGAGAGGCTGCAAAGAGTGGTCAAGACGGCTCAGAAGATCATCGGCCGCCCTCTCCCCTCTCTGACGGACATCTACACCTCCCGCTGCCTCAACAGAGCCAGTGCCATCATCAAGGACAGCACCCACCCTGGCTCTGACCTGTTCCACCTGCTGCCCTCTGGGAAGCGCTACAGGTGCATTAAAACCAAAACAAACAGGCTAAAGAACAGCTTCTTCCCCAGGGCCATAACCATCCTGAACGGACTGCCCCATTGTCCCTCATAACTGCCTTCTCTTCGGTGCAATAACCCATTCCACCAACCACCCTGTTTTTGTTTTGTTTTTTCATGTATATATTCATTTCACACCATATTCATTGCACTTCTACATTTTTTATATTTCTATATATTTGCACATTGTTTTTCTAGCATGCACACATCGCACTGTATGGAATGGCCTCAATCTCGTTACCTTGCGTAATGACAATAAAGCTGATTTTGATTCTGATTCTGGTGTAATTTGTGGTGTGCTTAGTTTGAGGGACTGCTGCGACAAGGGACTCATTGTGACAAATCCTAATGATGACGGTTCTGCACAACCCAACTGATGTAGGAAATGGTGTCAGAAGTGGGATCTTTAGCTTTAGTAATGTGTGGTGTGCTTAGTTTGAAGGAATCCTGTGGCGAATGACCCCACTGTGACACACATGGATGATGACTGGAGATGTGCCCACCCAACCCAAAAGATGTGGGTTCAAATCCAGGTTCAGGGTGATCATCCTTCAAGTTATGCGGCAAATGGTGTCAGAAGTGGGATGTTGTACTTTAGCTGTGGAGTAATTTTGTGGTGCGCTTAGTTTAAAGGACTACTCCGACAAGTGACCTCACTGTGACACACCCTGATGATGACCGGAGATGTGACTGCACAACCCAAAAGATATGGGTTCAAATCCAGGTTCAGGGTGCTAGTCCTTCGAGTTATGTGGCAAATAGTGTCAGAAGTGGGATCTTTAGCTGTGGTGTAATTTGTGGTGTGCTTAGTTTGAGGGACTGCTGCGACAAGGGACTCATTGTGACATATCCTAATGATGACGGTTCTGCACAACCCAACTGATGTAGGAAATGGTGTCAGAAGTGGGATTTTTAGCTTTAGTAATGAGTGGTGTGCTTAGTTTGAAGGAATCCTGTGGCAAATGACCCCACTGTGACACACATGGATGATGACTGGAGATGTGCCCACCCAACCCAAAAGATGTGGGTTCAAATCCAGGTTTAGGGTGATCGTCCTTCAAGTTATGCGGCAAATGGTGTCAGAAGTGGGATGTTGTACTTTAGCTGTGGAGTAATTTTGTGGTGCGCTTAGTTTAAAGGACTACTCCGACAAGTGACCTCACTGTGACACACCCTGATGCTGACTGGAAATGTGCCCACCCAACCCAATAGATGTGGGTTCAAATCCAGGTTCAGGGTGCTAGTCCTTCGAGTTATGTGGCAAATAGTGTCAGAAGTGGGATATTTAGCTGTGGTGTAATTTGTGGTGTGCTTAGTTTGAGGGACTGCTGCGACAAGGGACTCATTGTGACAAATCCTAATGATGACGGTTCTGCACAACCCAACTGATGTAGGAAATGGTGTCAGAAGTGGGATCTTTAGCTTTAGTAATGTGTGGTGTGCTTAGTTTGAAGGAATCCTGTGGCGAATGACCCCACTGTGACACACGTGGATGATGACTGGAGATGTGCCCACCCAACCCAAAAGATGTGGGTTCAAATCCAGGTTCAGGGTGATCGTCCTTCAAGTTATGCGGCAAATGGTGTCAGAAGTGGGATGTTGTACTTTAGCTGTGGAGTAATTTTGTGGTGCGCTTAGTTTAAAGGACTACTCCGACAAGTGACCTCACTGTGACACACCCTGATAATGACCGGAGATGTGACTGCACAACCCAAAAGATATGGGTTCAAATCCAGGTTCAGGGTGCTAGTCCTTCGAGTTATGTGGCAAATAGTGTCAGAAGTGGGATCTTTAGCTGTGGTGTAATTTGTGGTGTGCTTAGTTTGAGGGACTGCTGCGACAAGGGACTCATTGTGACATATCCTAATGATGACGGTTCTGCACAACCCAACTGATGTAGGAAATGGTGTCAGAAGTGGGATCTTTAGCTTTAGTAATGAGTGGTGTGCTTAGTTTGAAGGAATCCTGTGGCAAATGACCCCACTGTGACACACATGGATGATGACTGGAGATGTGCCCACCCAACCCAAAAGATGTGGGTTCAAATCCAGGTTTAGGGTGATCGTCCTTCAAGTTATGCGGCAAATGGTGTCAGAAGTGGGATGTTGTACTTTAGCTGTGGAGTAATTTTGTGGTGCGCTTAGTTTAAAGGACTACTCCGACAAGTGACCTCACTGTGACACACCCTGATGCTGACTGGAAATGTGCCCACCCAACCCAATAGATGTGGGTTCAAATCCAGGTTCAGGGTGCTAGTCCTTCGAGTTATGTGGCAAATAGTGTCAGAAGTGGGATATTTAGCTGTGGTGTAATTTGTGGTGTGCTTAGTTTGAGGGACTGCTGTGACAAGGGACTCATTGTGACAAATCCTAATGATGACGGTTCTGCACAACCCAACTGAAGTAGGAAATGGTGTCAGAAGTGGGATCTTTAGCTTTAGTAATGTGTGGTGTGCTTAGTTTGAAGGAATCCTGTGGCGAATGACCCCACTGTGACACACATGGATGATGACTGGGGATGTGCCCACCCAACCCAAAAGATGTGGGTTCAAATCCAGGTTCAGGGTGATAGTCTTTCAAGTTATGCGGCAAATGGTGTCAGAAGTGGGATGTTTAACTTTAGCTGTGGAGTAATTTTGTGGTGCGCTTAGTTTAAAGGACTACTCCGACAAGTGACCGCACTGTGACACACCCCGATGATGACCGGAGATGTGACTGCACAACCCAAAAGATGTGGGTTCAAATCCAGGTTCAGGGTGCTAGTCCTTCGAGTTATGTGGCAAATAGTGTCAGAAGTGGGATCTTTAGCTGTGGTGTAATTTGTGGTGTGCTTAGTTTGAGGGACTGCTGCGACAAGGGACTCATTGTGACAAATCCTAATGATGACGGTTCTGCACAACCCAACTGAAGTAGGAAATGGTGTCAGAAGTGGGATCTTTAGCTTAAGTAATGTGTGGTGTGCTTAGTTTGAAGGAATCCTGTGGCGAATGACCCCACTGTGACACACATGGATGATGACTGGGGATGTGCCCACCCAACCCAAAAGATGTGGGTTCAAATCCAGGTTCAGGGTGATAGTCTTTCAAGTTATGCGGCAAATGGTGTCAGAAGTGGGATGTTTAACTTTAGCTGTGGAGTAATTTTGTGGTGCGCTTAGTTTAAAGGACTACTCCGACAAGTGACCGCACTGTGACACACCCCGATGATGACCGGAGATGTGACTGCACAACCCAAAAGATGTGGGTTCAAATCCAGGTTCAGGGTGCTAGTCCTTCGAGTTATGTGGCAAATAGTGTCAGAAGTGGGATATTTAGCTGTGGTGTAATTTGTGGTGTGCTTAGTTTGAGGGACTGCTGCGACAAGGGACTCATTGTGACAAATCCTAATGATGACGGTTCTGCACAACCCAACTGATGTAGGAAATGGTGTCAGAAGTGGGATCTTTAGCTTTAGTAATGAGTGGTGTGCTTAGTTTGAAGGAATCCTGTGGCGAATGACCCCACTGTGACACACATGGATGATGACTGGGGATGTGCCCACCCAACCCAAAAGATGTGGGTTCAAATCCAGGTTCAGGGTGATAGTCCTTCAAGTTATGCGGCAAATGGTGTCAGAAGTGGGATGTTTAACTTTAGCTGTGGAGTAATTTTGTGGTGTGCTTAGTTTAAAGGACTACTCCGACAAGTGACCTCACTGTGACACACCCTGATGATGACCGGAGATGTGACTGCACAACCCAAAAGATGTGGGTTCAAATCCAGGTATAGGGTGCTAGTCCTTTAAGTCATTTTTAATTGTCATTAGATCATCTGTGACATGCCTAGTTTGAAAGACCCATGGGACAAGTGACCCTATTGTGATAGATCCTGAGGGGTGAGGCTCGGTGATGATGATGATGGTTCAAATCTAGTGTGAGAGTTTCCCCCCAGAGGTCTGTAGCAAATGGTGTCAGAAGTGGGATCCTTGGCCATGCGACCATAAGTAAAGTGCCCAATTTAAAGAATTTTAGGGCAAAATAGGCGTTGAAAAGTGAGTGTGAATCATGAACGTGTGTGGCCCACTGATGGAATGCTGCATTACCTCAGTCTGAGACTCTTCAGATCATCTCTTGTGACATCATTGAGGATGTCATTCAACGTATACTCCTCATTGAGTATCTAAAAAGAAACAGTAAAAGGATTCACAACTGAAGCGTGACACTCAAGATCTTCTCTTTCAAAAGGTAGAAGCAGATCTCAATACCGCGTCTACGGCGTCCTGGTCTGCGCCGTAAAGCCTCAGCCAGCTGCTCAGCTCTGTGTCTTCTCGCTTTTCGGCAGGTAGATCCGTTCGTCCTTCTGGGGGATCACATGCAGTCTCTGTAGAAAACACGACCAAGATAGGATATGATCAACATATTGGGACACTTGGACATAAGTTTTACACCAACATGAAGTCCACTCTTGGCAATACTTTGAAATGTGAATGTATATCCACTTGTGAGTAGGGTTGTCACGATACTCAACTTTCAGTAGTCGATACCACTTCCAAAGAATTTCCACGATTTTTGGTACTACGATGAAAAAATATATATATACCCACGTACTTTTAAATTCCCTACTTTATTGAAAACTGTGCTTCCACATCTTTTTTGCTCAGAATTCTAAATGTACTATGAGCTGCCAAGATGTACATTCAAAAAAGAACAGCAGGGGTTTCATAGTATATCAAAACAAACAATACTGTGCTTATAAATATAACAACAATAGTATTATATATACAGTACAGGCCAAAAGTTTGGACACACCTTCTCATTTCAATGTGTTTTCTTTATTTTCATGACTATTTACATTGTAGATTGTCACTGAAGGCATCAAAACTATGACACCTATGAAGTGAAAACCCTTTCATGTGACTACCTCTTGAAGCTCATCGAGAGAATGCCAAGAGTGTGCAAAGCAGTAATCAGAGCAAAGGGTGGCTATTTTAAACAAACTAAAATATAACAAATTTTTTCAGTTATTTCACCTTTTTTTGTTAAGTACATAACTCCACATGTGTTTTTTCATAGTTGTGATGCCTTCAGTGACAATCTACAATGTAAATAGTCATGAAAATAAAGAAAACCCTAAATGAGAAGGTGTGTCCAAACTTTTGGCCTGTACTGTATGTATATTATATTACCGTATTTTTCGAACTATAAGACGCAGTTTTTTTCATAGTTTGGCCGGGGGTGCGACTTATACTTAGGAGCGACTTATGTGTGAAATTATTAACACAATACCGTAAAATATCAAATAATATTATTTAGCTCATTCACGTAAGAGACTAGACGTATAAGATTTCATGGGATTTAGCGATCAGGAGTGACAGATTGTTTGGTAAACGTATAGCATGTTCTATAAGTTATAGTTATTTGAATGACTCTTCCCATAATATGTTACGTTAACATACCAGGCACGTTCTCAGTTGGTTATTTATGCCTCATATAACGTACACTTATTCAGCCTGTTGTTCACTATTCTTTATTTATTTTAAATTGCCTTTCAAATGTCTATTCTTGGTGTTGGGCTTTATCAAATAAATGTCCCCAAAAAATGCGACTTATACTCCAGTGCGACTTATATATGCTTTTTTCCTTCTTTATTATGCATTTTCGGCCGGTGCGACTTATACTCCGGAGCGACTTATACTCCGAAAAATACGGTAACACTATTTTACATTATAAAAAGAACAGCAGTGACGTGGAGCCTTCAAGTGGATAAAACAAACATTTGTTCCTCATATTCTTTCAATATGGTGGAAACGTCATTATGTAATCTGTAATTAAACAGACAAACATTTTATCGGTTATTAGTAGCAATATTTCAGCCTTTTTCCCATTACGGTGCTCTATTTTTCCCGTTTTTACATATTTAAAAACATTTCTACAATGTGCCAGTGACCCATAAAAAAGCGCTGCGTTTAGGAAATGGCCTCCAGGCTACACTTTACCTTCCTGATGAAAGAAGTCAACACGTGGTGTCTTTAAAGTGTTGCAAAAAGACATAAGTGTCTCTAAGTGTGGTTTTCCTTGCACTCATTTCTGCACACTGAGGTAATGCACACTCCAATGGGCTTGTGGTGGCGGATCTCCTTTCTCATTTGTGCGGCGAATACTTTCGGGATTGCTTTTATTTGTTTACTAAATAAATCCATGATGCAAGAGATAACTATTTTTTACTTTTATTCCACAAGCACTCACTAATGGGCCTGATCTACAAATGCAGTGGTCACCAACCTTTTCGAGCCCCAGATACCTGGTCTCAGACAAAAACCAAAGCAAAATCTACCCCTGCGATATATATATATATATATATATATATATATATATATATATATATATATATATTTCTTAGGTCAGGAAAAAATACAAAGTGGCTATTTCATCCCTAAAGGTCTGTTTGGGACGGTATAGCTTGGTTGGTAGAGCGGCCGTGCCAGCAACTTGAGGGTTGCAGGTTCGATCCCCACTTCCGCCATCCTAGTCACTGCCATTGTGTCCTTGGGCAAGACACTTTACCCACCTGCTCCCAGTGCCACCCACACTGGTTTAAATGTAACTTAGATATTGGGTTTCACAATGTAAAGCGCTTTGAGTCACTTGAGAAAAAGCGCTATATAAATGTAATTCACTTCACTTCACTGTTTCACAGGTTTCCCTGCTCTTCAGGGGAGTTTACAGAGCAACCTGTGAAACAGACCTGTAGGGATGAAATAGCCTCCGTGTATTTTTTCTGATCTAAGGAATATTCCGCTCTACTCCGGAATTGAGCACTGTTTAACGGATAAACCACAGCAAACTCGGCTATATATATATATATATATATATATATATATATATATATATATATATATATATATATATATATATATATATATATATATAATACTAAACCTTTTTTTTTTTTTTTTTTTTTTTTGTAAAGACAAAGCTTTGTGGTTTTATTATTAGCTGAAGTCAAGATTTATGTTTTTTTCTCACTGTGCTTCTAGCTGTTTTCTCAAATTTTGCTGGTGGTATTTTTTGTTTTTTGTAATGTCCCCAGGGCCAATGACAAACACGTCACAGACCACAGATGGCCCCTTTGCCATACTTTGAGCATCCCTGCTGTAGAAGCTAACTGTTTATGGCCACTATAGTCCGAGCACTGTAGTATATTTGTTCCTCCTATGGTCACATACGGGACCCGAATCAGGTTACGTCAGCACCGGAGTAAAAACAGCTGTTCACCTGGCAGGTTTTTCCTTTGTGATTAAGAGAGGATAGACGGGGAAGTCCTTCTTTAGCTGCTGCCTAGTTTTATCATATATTACTGCTTCTGCACATGTCAATGTTTACTTTTATATATAAATCAACACAAAATCAGTACTTTGGAGCAATGTTCACGGACTCTAGTATTTGGCTTGTTAGCTTCCTGTAGCAGTCGAGCGATGATGATGATGATGACGGTGGACTCCGTGACCAACGGACGGACCTCGGCCTGATGGCTGTCAGTCCTGACGAGCCGCTGAACTTTACGGAACCTTACACTTTGTGGAACACGTAGCAGAACTTCCAGCAGAGCACCGCATTACTGGAGCGAGGAAGCCGGTTGATTGCTGCCCAGAAAGTGTGGGCGCCTTTCTAATGACGAGTCCCCAAAAGGCCAGTCCTCGCATGCAGGAAGATGCTAGAAAATGTCCGATGCGTTGCAACAGTCAGCCTTAATGCATCGTTGCAGCTTGATGATTTTTGCACACGTCACCCCATGCGCGTTTGCGAGACGAGCGGGTGAAGTGTCCGACCATGCTCGGGGCGTGTGGCCGCGGTGTCGAGAGCTGCGGGATGAGAGGCTGAAGAAGGGGGGCGAGGCGTGTTCAAGGGTTAAAATGAATGCCTGTTGGTGGGTTTGTTGATCATTCCTCGGGTTGGGGTGTCACTGATGTCATATTATTCCAATATTGTATTTTCTAATATTTTCTCGATTGACTGGTAGGGCCCCAAAGATCGACTGCACTAAAGGTGTGTATGTATTAAAACTAGGGATGTCCGATAATGGCTTTTTGCCGATATCCGATATTCCGATATTGTCCAACTCTTTAATTACCGATACCGATATCAACCGATACCGATATCAACCGATATATACAGTCGTGGAATCAACACATTATTATGCCTAATTTGGACAACCAGGTATGGTGAAGATAAGGTCTCGTCTTGATTACTCTAACATATTATTTTCGGGTCTCCCTATGTCTAGCATTAAAAGATTACAGTTGGTACAAAATGCGGCTGCTAGACTTTTGACAAGAACAAGAACGTTTGATCATATTACGCCTATACTGGCTCACCTGCACTGGCTTCCTGTGCACTTAAGATGTGACTTTAAGGTTTTACTACTTACGTATAAAATACTACACGGTCTATCTCCAGCCTATCTTGCTGATTGTATTGTACCATATGTCCCGGCAAGAAATCTGCGTTCAAAGAACTCTGGCTTATTAGTGATTCCCAGAGCCCAAAAAAAGTCTGTGGGCTATAGAGCGTTTTCTATTCGGGCTCCAGTACTATGGAATGCCCTCCCGGTAACAGTTAAGAGATGCTACCTCAGTAGAAGCATTTAAGTCCCATCTTAAAACTCATTTGTATACTCTAGCCTTTAAATAGCCCCCCTTTTTTAGACCAGTTGATCTGCCGTTTCTTTTCGTTTCTCCTCTGCTCCCCCCTATCCCTTGTGGAGGGGGAGACACACAGGTCCGGTGGCCATGGATGAAGTGCTGGCTGTCCAGAGTCGAGACCCGGGGTGGACCACTCGCCTGTGCATCGGTTGGGAACATCTCTGCGCTGCTGACTCGTCTCCGCTTTGGATGGTTTCCTGCTGACCCCACTATGGACTGGACTCTTACTATTATGTAGGATCCACTATGGACTGGACTCTCACAATTTTATGTCAGACCCACTCGACATCCATTGCATTCGGTCTCCCCTAGAGGGGGGGGGGTTACCCATATATGCGGTCCTCTCCAAGGTTTCTCATAGTCATTCACATCGACGTCCCACTGGGGTGAGTTTTTCCTTGCCCTTATGTGGGCTCTGTACCGAGGATGTCGTTGTGGCTTGTGCAGCCCTTTGAGACACTTGTGATTTAGGGCTATATAAATAAACATTGATTGATTGATTGATTTTTTTAAAATTAATAAAATAAAATAAGATAAATAAATTAAAAACATTGTCTTGAATAAAAAAGAAAGTAAAACAATATAAAAACAGTTACATAGAAACTAGTAATTAATGAAAATGAGTAAAATTAACTGTTAAAGGTTAGTACTATTAGTGGACCAGCAGCACGCACAATCATGTGTGCTTACGGACTGTATCCCTTGCAGACTGTATTGATATTTATTGATATATAATGTAGGAAGCAGAATATTAATAACAGAAAGAAACAACCCTTTTGTGTGAATGAGTGTGAATGGGGGAGGGAGGTTTTTTGGGCTGGTGCACTAATTGTAAGTGTATCTTGTGTTTTTTATATTGATTTAATAAAAAATAAATAAAAAAAACCCCGATACCGATAATAAAAAAAACCCGATACCGATAATTTCCGATATTACATTTTAACACATTTATCGGCCGATAATATCGGCAGGCCGATATTATCGGACATCTCTAATTAAAACATGTGCAAACTTGATAGCACACGCAAAGCTGATCTACTAAACTTGTGCGCAGAGGATTGCGTCTCATAAAGGGTCTGTAACATTTTTCAAAGCAAAAAAAATACAACAAGAACACCACCGGCTAGCTTATGGTTACTATTAGTGCTTTAACAGAACACATTTGTTAGACAATTGTCTGAATTTTTCACGATTACAAAGTTTATGTAATAAAAAAATTTTTTACCGGCCCAAATAAAATGATTGGTATTTATGGTGGTCACTCACCCAGTCCTGCAACACGTGCACACATACAAAAGCAATCCAAGAGAAGCAACAAACAATTTGCAGTCATGTTGTTGTTATGATAGAATATGCACTCAATGACAGCTTACGCTAGCCACCCAAATGGCTATTATTAGCTAACAACGCCTAAAGCTAATGCGCGTGCATGTGTTACGTGCATACCTAATTAACGTCATTACGTAAGAGAAGCCGCAAGAGGGTGGGGTACACTAAGTAAAATACACTGGAAAGTTGACGCCCTCTGTGTAAATGTTGCAAACAGCCCCATTAAGTAAACAAAATAAGGAGTGCAATCCATTTAGCATGTCTGTCTTCATGAATATGCAGAATATATGCTGATCATTAGAACGCCCACAATACTGGGAGAAGAAAATGCAAACATAATTCTTGAGCACACACAGTGTGATTTATCAAGACTAAAACTCAACAGCGGGAGCTGTTTTGCGTCTATATTTGGTATATCTAGAAAGGACGTGCAAACTGGCAGTTGTGCAGAAATGGTTGTGGGGAAAAAGGCGATCGCGATGCAGCTCCGTGCAATCTATGCTGATCAACATATATGGACTGTCAAAAATAAACATTTTAGACGTACTGTCTATTCAGCAGCAATATCGTTTTATAATTTTATAGCTGCTGGATGACTTAAGGGGCTGATTAAAATGAATTCAACTGATGGGTTTTGGTGTCTGCTGGCATTCTTTTAATGACGTTCATTTTTTCATGTATATAATAAATAGAGATGTCGACGATTAATGCTTTAAAATGTAATACCGGAAATTATCGGTATCGTTTTTTTTTATTATCGGTATCATTTTTTATTTTTTATTTTAATTTTTTAAAATCAACATAAAAAACACAAGATGCACTTACAATTAGTGCACCAACCCAAAAAACCTCCCTGCCCCATTCACACTCATTCACACAAAAGGGTTGTTTCTTTCTGTTATTAATATTCTGGTTCCTACATTATATATCAATATATATCAATACAGTCTGCAAGGGATACAGTCCGTAAGCACACATGATTGTGCGTGCTGCTGGTCCACTAATAGTATTAACCTTTAACAGTTAATTTTACTCATTTTCATTAATTACTAGTTTCTATGTAACTGTTTTTATATTGTTTTACTTTCATTTTTATTCAAGAAAATATTTGTAATTTATTTATCTTATTTTATTTTATTAGTTTAAAAAAAAAAGGACCTTATCTTCACCATACCTGGTTGTCCAAATTAGGCATAATAATGTGTTAATTCCACGACTGTATATATCGGTATCGGTTGATATCGGTATCGGTAATTAAGATTTGCACAATATCGGAATATCGGATATCGGCAAAAAAGCCTTTTATCGGACATCCCTAATAATAAATACTTATTGCAAAATGCATTTTCTTGCGGCTGGATCTCACGCTGGCAGTGAGTGGCAACCCCTCTCATGTATGTGGGTTCCATTGTAGATCGCACTGCAAAACTGCTTCTAAAATGCCCAGAAAAAGTGGTACATTTGCGCTGCATGTTTCAAAACCAGCAGGTAGGAGCATGGTAACATGAATGTGCAGTAAATGAGTGTCTCCATGGTACACGCAAAAACCTCATTTAAATAAGGCAGTCTGCACCAGTTATCAATTGTACACAGTCTTAGTAGATCACAAGCAACACGCCCACTAATAGTTCACACAACTTTATAGTTTGTCCATGTTGTTAGGCGCGTGTTATTTGGATCTTAGTAGATCAGGCCCAAAGTCGCTAAAGTGCTACGGCTTTTTGTCTGGCAATAAGTGTGTTGTCAAGCCGCGTTATGCCAGAGCTGCAGTTATGCTACACTGCCACACTTCCATTATTATTTGTTTATGAGCGAGGGCAAACCGGAAATGCCAAATTTCGCATTCATGACATGCCGCCATGCATACGTTATTATATGGAAACACTGGCAAATTGTTTTTAAAGCAGTAGGCTCTGACAAAAAATGGATTTGACAAAAAAATTGAAAAAATGTGCAGTATTTGGTAGTGACGATACTGTATTTTTCGTGTTGGTATCCACTTGGTGTTAAAACGTTTGACAACCAAGTGATGTTGACCCTTCTGGCTCTTCAACTCTTTTCTAGTTTGACTCAAAAGTGTTTGATGCGGTTGAAGATTTGGGTTCTGTGACTTTTTGTGCATTGGTTGAAAATCATGATGGAACAAAAAAGGCCCTTTTCTTGACTGTTGCCCTAAAGTTGGAGGCACCAAAGGAGTACCTTAGGAGTCAGGCTAGAAAGTGTCTCAGTACTTGTATACCGTATTTTTCGGACTATTAGTCGCAGTTTTTTTCATAGTTTGGCCGAGGGTGCGACTTATACTCAGGAGCGACTTATGTGTGAAATTATTAACACATTACCGTAAAATATTAGGGCTGCAACAACTAATCGATTAAATCGACTAAAATCGATTATCAAAATAGTTGGCTATTAATTTAGTCATTGATTCGTCGGAACTATGCTACGCGCATGCGCGGAAGATTTTTTTTATTTATTTTTTTTATAAACCTTTATTTATAAACTGCAACATTTACAAACAGCTGAGAAACAATAATCAAAATAAGTACAAAAACAGTACAAAACAAGGCTACGTCTCATGAGGTGGAGGTAAGCTAGCCAATGATGTGTCATTTGCAGCTCACGTGACCACGCCGTCTCATTGCTGGAAACATTTGAAAAATAGCGCAGGAAAACAGCACGGATAGTTCAGCGGAGAAACATCTTGAGGTTATTGCTTCAATGGAGAAAAGTGTACGACCTAAGTCTCAAAAGTATGGGAACACTTTACTTTAAAGACTTCAAAGAAGACTGTTTCCTGCAAAATGGCACGGAAGTACAACATTGCTTCAGGAGCACCTGAAAAGGAAACATGGTGGAGCCATGGATGAAGGGAACTCACGGTTCGTAATTTTTTAAGTCCATAGTGGCAACAGGCATTCATGAGTTCAGCTTTTTTGTGAGTAACGTTAACGTTATGCCTTTGTTGCAACGCTGGGCTGATAACGTGTCTCTGGCACATTTGACTCCGTTTTGAGAGAGAAAACGCATGGTTACCAATTTGGAAATAAACGTAACGGACAGAAATATCTCAGGTTGGTTTCATAATGGATAAATGTAGCCGGGCCTGATAAAGCTATATAAATCTATTTAGATTTGAGTGACGCTTTAGTATAACTAAACGTTATGAAGGTGCTGGAATATTTCATGCTATTATTCAGAGGCAGCCTAAAATGAATCCTTTATTATTCACAACAGAAACGTGTACAATATCTGATTCAGTTCTGATCTGATGAGTTACATTTCTGTGTTATTATTGGTGTATGCTGCACCCCCAATGTCCAGAACATGGTGACAGTATGCTGTTTTTTTCAATAAAATACTGCAAAGGATAGAAATTTAATTTGTCTCTTTTATCCGATTATTAATCGAAGTAATAATCGACAGATTAATCGATTATCAAATTAATCGTTAGTTGCAGCCCTATAAAATATCAAATATTATTTAGCTCATTCACGTAAGAGACTAGACGTATAAAATTTCATGGGATTTAGCGATTAGGAGTGACAGATTGCTTGGTAAACGTATAGCATGTTCTATATGTTATAGTTATTTGAATGGCTCTTACCATAATATGTTACGTTAACATACCAGGCACGTTCTCAGTTGGTTATTTATGCCTCATATAACGTACACTTATTCAGCCTGTTGTTCACTATTCTTTATTTATTTTAAATTGCCTTTCAAATGTCTATTCTTGGTGTTAGGTTTTATCAAATAAATTTCCCCCAAAAAATGCGACTTATACTCCAGTGCGACTTATATATGTTTTTTTCCTTCTTTATTATGCATTTTCGGCCGGTGCGACTTATACTCCGGAGCGACTTATACTCCGAAAAATACGGTACCTTTACGCAGCCGCAGTAGTCTGATCTCCTGCTCTCTCTCCCCCAGAACTTGTTGAAGAACAGCCTGATACTCTCGCTCCTTCTCCAGAAGCTGTTCCAGCAACCTACAGTAACATGTATTCTATTTCAGCATTAACAAGCCTATACTTGTTGATCAATGTTCCTAATCACAGTAGACGCCAACCTGTTGGTCTCCAGCTTCATTCTGCCCAGCTCCATGCTCACAGAGTGCTGCGTGTTACGTGACTCGTGCGACACCGTGGAACTGAGCGTGCTGACTCCCGACGTGGCCACCGTGTCGTCCTGAGCAACGGCGGGAGGCGGCCGGCTCTGGTTGGCGGAGTTTCGCCTCTCAGGCTCGTCGTCGTCGTCCTGGTCCGCTGCGTCGCTCTCTGAGGCCAGGCTGAAGTGAGGCCTCAACTCTTAACACACACATACACACTCATCACTTTTACTGCTGTCTGCTTCATAAAACAATCAGTATAGATCCGGAGGGGTCAAACTAATTTTATCTCAGGGGCCGCATGGAGGAAAACCTGTGCCCACGCGGGCCAGACTATTAAAATCATGGCATTAAAACAAAAAAAATAAAGACAACTTCAGATTGTTGTCTTTGTCTTACTTTGGCCAAAAATAGAACAAACACATTCTGAAAATATTACAATAAAAATATAGAAAAAAATACCGGCAGCTGTAAAGTTTAGATCTATGAAGGAGAGAAGAAAGGGAATGAATGTTTATAACTGAATAAGTTTACATTTGCATTTTTTTTAATGAATTAAGTAACGCTTTTGACAACCTTTTTTCATATAGAATGTGAGATGTAAGAGGATAATGCATACATTTATCATTTGTTTTCAAAACGGTTACAAAAAAGTGGGACCCCAAAAATTTACTGTCAGAGCCCATTTTTATGACTTGATGGGGTCCCATCAATTTGAAAATTTGTAGCACCAACACTGATGGAGTATTGGTGCGTGTAAAACAGCAGCAGGCGGCTGTGGCCTGCGGGCCGATTCTAATACTAATCAAATATCATCCCGGGGTCCATAGATCATTAATTCGTGGGCCGGATCTGGCCCGCGGGCCTTGACTTTGACACACAGGGTATAGATTAACTGCACTATTAACACAAATTGGCATGCACTACTTGGCTACGACCAGCAGAGGCACTGTTGATTAGAACAACGTGCCACCAGCTAGGTCAGTGGTCCCCAACCTTTTTGTAGCTGCGGACCGGTCAACGCTTGGAAATTTATCACACAGACCGGGGGTCGGGGGATTGTATATATATATATTTTTTTTTCCATTTTTATTGTTATTTTTTTGTCATAAAAAAATACAATCATGTGTGCTTACGGACTGTATACCTGCAGACTGTTATGATCTATATTGATATATAATGTAGGAACCAGAAATATTAATAACAGAAAGAAACAACCCTTTTGTGCGAATGAGTGTGAATGAGTGTGTGAATGGGGGAAGGAGGTTTTTTGGGTTGGTGCACTAATTGTAAGTGTATCTTGTGTTTTTTATGTTGATTTAATAAATAAAAACAAAAATTATTTATTTATTTTTTATTTCTTGTGCGGCCCGGTACCAATCGATCCACGGACCGGTAACAGGCCGCGGCCCGGTGGTTGGGGACCACTGAGCTAGGTAACGTCAGTGTAGAACTCTGCTATGGCACAACTCTGCTGAAACAGGAGTTCAGCACATTCATAAAGAGACTCTCCCATCTCATTAATAAAATACAATTAAACAAATGTCCCTGGTATTACAGGAAGAAGCTTCTTGTACTATAAAATGCCATTTTTTTTGGCTAAATAAACCAGAACCTTTAGGAATTTACAATGTTACGATTGCATCAATTCACGCAAATTCCGAAACTTCCGCATAGGTTTAATATGTCTCACGGCATGAATAATATGGTGCGTTCAAGTACCGTCAACACTAGTGGGAAATAGTAATGTTTAACAAAACACACGAATGAAAACAAAACAGCATGAAGAAGCCAAAATAACAGTACATTATTTTTCAAATAAAATTATCTTGCTTTTTTTCTTAAAAAATTATAAGCTTTTACTTAAAATTCACTGTAGGTATTTAAGAAACTATTTAACTTTTTATTTTATTTTATTTGCTTCTAAAAAGAATTTGCAGCCCAAGGGAGGGGAGTGGAATTGGTGGTTGGGGACCTCTGGTACAAACAACAGTTAAAACATCATTACTGTATTTCTTTCCAACACTTTGCTCACATTTATGTATACATTAAAGTATATTTCTTAACTTGTCTTGAAGTCCAGAGCTTCTTAGTGCTAAGGTTACAAAACACATTGAAAACATTTGTGAGAAATACATAATTACACGCTGATGCAATTTAACTGAAAACAATACGCCTCAAACCCTACCACTTCTTGAAAAAAAAAAAGCCAGCAAAATCCTGTATGGAATTACATTTTCTTTTTTTTACCATGTGTTGCATTTTTCATGTTACACTTAGTTTATAGTGGCCCCTTGTGGTCCTTCCTCCATCTACAACTGTTAGCAGCAACTTTAATTTAGTTTTTATACTACCTTTGTCACTCAGATTTAGGATGGGTACCTTTCACATTCATCATGAATCCTCAAAATTAAATTCGATACTCAGTTGTACCAATGTTTGGTACTTTTGTGTATGTTCAAATAGGTTAATAATTGTTGATTGTTTAAAAAAAAACAGTATTATAATATGTAATATTGATTGAACATTTAACACTTAACTGTGCGGTCTAGCTATCTTGTTTGTAAGTACTGTATTATGTCGTAGACTTTGCATGCAGTTGCAATACCGAGACGTTCGTGTATGGTGTGCTGCCTTAGCCAGGAAGTAGTCTTTGCCATTAAGCTGAATGTGCTAGTGTTTTCTTTTGTTGAGCCCTAGAAAGTGCTTGTACTGCAATTATTGTAACTATTGCCCACCTGCTGTTTGATTGAAATGTGCATATGAGTGGTAGTTTTCATTACCAAATTTGGAGGTGTTGAAATCGATCCATCCATCCATTTTCTAACGCTTGTCTCTTTTGGGGTCGCGGAGGGTGTTGGAGCCTATCTCAGCTGCATTTACCCTGAACAAGTCACCACCTCATCACAGGGCCAACACAGATTGACAGACAACATTCACACTCACATTCACACACTACGGCCAATTTTAGTGTTGCCAAATCGCCATGCAAAATCGCTAATGCTAACCTTTAGCATGGCTATGGCAAATCCAGTGTAAACTAGATTTGAGCTAGCGCATTTGAAAAAAGTGGACCCTTATTGTACTTTTGAGCTCCTTCTTCTTGCTTGGTTGGCATTGAAAATTGTAACATTATTTAAAGCCAGGCTGGCTGAGTCCTCTCTAAGTGTTGACTGTTTGTTTCCCGGCAAAGTGCTTGAACCGGCGCCGAGTTTGCAAAGTATCAAAATACGACACCTTTTTGATTTTATATTAATAATAATATTAACTGGGATTTATATAGCGCTTTTCTAAGTACCCAAAGTCGCTTTACATGTAGAACCCATCAATCATTCACACCTGGCAGTGGTAAGCTACTTTCATAGCCACAGCTGCCCTGGGGTAGACTGACGGAAGCGTGGCTGCAATTTGCGCCAACGGCCCCTCCGACCACCACCTATCATTCATCATTCAATTCACCGGTGTGAGTGGCACCGGGGGCAAAGGGTGAAGTGTCCCGCCCAAGGACACAACGGCAGCGATTTTTGGATGGTAAGAGGCGGGGAGCGAACCTGCAGCCCTCAGGTTTCTGGCACGGTTGCTCTACCCACTACGCCATGCCGCCCCGTTATGTGACTTGGTACCCGGAAGTACTGACGGACTTTTGTCGGTACCAATAAAAATACTGAATTCAGTACTCCATCCATCCATCCATTTTCTACTGCTTATTCCCTTCGGGGTCGCGGGGGGCGCTGGAGCCTATCACAGCTACAATCGGGCGGAAGGCGGTGTACACCCTGGACAAGTCGCCACCTCATCGCAGGGCCAACACAGATAGACAGACAACATTCACACTCACATTCACACACTAGGGCCAATTTAGTGTTGCCAATCAACCTATACCCAGGTGCATGTCTTTGGAGGTGGGAGGAAGCCGGAGTACCCGGAGGGAACCCACACAGTCACGGGGAGAACATGCAAACTCCACACAGAAAGATCCTGAGGCCGGGATTGAACTCAGGATTACTCAGGACCTTCATATTATGAGGCAGATGCACTAACCCCTCTTCCACTGTGCTGCCAATTCAGTACTCATCCCTACTCATATTGTAACAAGCAGATTCTTTCTACATGCTGCATTACTAATGTTCTTAAAAAGAAGACAATATTGTTTGTAAACATTAGATTTTTTTTCCCCGCCCGCCAAAAGTCTAACTTAAAAATGCTTTATTATTGTTTTTTACTTAATGATAGAAACAGGAAGCAGAAATGTTAGTGAAACACACATTTTTTGCAACAGTCCACTTGCGTTGGGGCCAAATGGTGCAATAACCAACAACTTCCAGCAGATGGTGCTGCCCCTACAGGACTGGAGTGGAACAAATATGATTGTAATTCATATCATGGACAATACAGTAGTTTCCACTCCGATTTTATGATATTTTGATGGCCTATAAATAATTTAATCCCCAAAAACACAATCTTCATTCTTATTTTTGTCACTTTTTAACACACTAAAGCCTTCCCAAAAGCCGTATTGTAAGTCAAATTGTAGATAAAGGCGGCAGTGGCAGCCTTAAAAGGGGCAATGATCGTTCAATTAGGTGAGAGTGATGTTGTTACCTGGCACCAATATTGTGATGGCGGTCTGCACTGCTTTACGGAGGATGTTGTCCAGCGCAAACATCCAGTGAGGCTTGATGTTGTGGTTTCGCAACACTTTGTTCACCTGAAATAGCAATGAAATAGTTTTATGAGAGTCTTTGAACTATAAACTGAGCTATTGGCTTGGCTTTTTTCCTCTACTTTCTTAAACCAGTAGGTGGCATCAAAGAGCCACCTTCCTGCAGGATTACACAATGGCTTCCCAGACTGTGTGAAAACATCCACTTATGTCATTTCACTGGCAGTGCTGCTTCTAAATGCACACTGACCTTTTTTCCTTAACAGGATGGGCCATTATTACTGACGGAGAACCCTTTGTATTGTCTCTTTAAGGGCTATTTTGCAATTTATCTGGCTGACTTCAAGGCTGAAACATGGCAGCATGCTGGTGTAAAATGACAATTAGTGAAGTCGTTACTTTAAGGAGAAGTACTTCTGCCTACAAACGTGGACTAGTTAAAAATCTAATTGAGGTCTTCACTGCAGGCTCCACTTTGATACTTACAGCATCCTGGAAGCCGAACAGTACGACCTGCAGCTGGCTTATGGCCGTGCTATCGAAATCCAGCTCCAGCTTGAGTTGAGACAACGTGCGGGCAATGATTTTCCTGTCGGCCATGCGGACAAAGTCGGCCAGGCTGACCACCAGAGTGGAGATGTGCTGAGGCTTCAGCTTCATTTCCTCCGATCCCTAGAGGTTCGATGATGATGGGGAGGAGGCAGAGGGAATGAGTTTTCTCAGTGTAGCAATACAAGCGCCTATGTCTCATAGCACACCTGTGTGAGGGCCTCCGTCAGGTTGGCCACCACCTTGTCCAGGTCCTCTGTGAGGATGTGGTGCAGGGTGGCTCGCCTCTCGCTGTCTTTCTTCAGCATAAAAAAGCCTGAATCCTTCTCCTCAGGCGATGGGGGGGCACTGTGGTCCTCAAAGTTCTCGACTGGGATGCTGAAACACAAAGTGTTAATTAAGTTAAGTTAAAGTTATAGTACCAATGATTGTCACACACACTAGGTGTGATGAATTTTGTCCTATGCATTCATACTTGCCAACCTTGAGACCTCCGATTTTGCGTGGTTGGGGGCGTGGTTAAGAGGGGAGGAGTATATTTACAGCTAGAATTCACCAAGTCAAGTATTTCATATATATACAGGTAAAAGCCAGTAAATTAGAATATTTTGAAAAACTTGATTTATTTCAGTAATTGCATTCAAAAGGTGTAACTTGTACATTATATTTATTCATTGCACACAGACTGATGCATTCAAATGTTTATTTCATTTAATTTTGATGATTTGAAGTGGCAACAAATGAAAATCCAAAATTCCGTGTGTCACAAAATTAGAATATTACTTAAGGCTAATACAAAAAAGGGATTTTTAGAAATGTTGGCCAACTGAAAAGTATGAAAATGAAAAATATGAGCATGTACAATACTCAATACTTGGTTGGAGCTCCTTTTGCCTCAATTACTGCGTTAATGCGGCGTGGCATGGAGTCGATGAGTTTCTGGCACTGCTCAGGTGTTATGAGAGCCCAGGTTGCTCTGATAGTGGCCTTCAACTCTTCTGCGTTTTTGGGTCTGGCATTCTGCATCTTCCTTTTCACAATACCCCACAGATTTTCTATGGGGCTAAGGTCAGGGGAGTTGGCGGGCCAATTTAGAACAGAAATACCATGGTCCGTAAACCAGGCACGGGTAGATTTTGCGCTGTGTGCAGGCGCCAAGTCCTGTTGGAACTTGAAATCTCCATCTCCATAGAGCAGGTCAGCAGCAGGAAGCATGAAGTGCTCTAAAACTTGCTGGTAGACGGCTGCGTTGACCCTGGATCTCAGGAAACAGAGTGGACCGACACCAGCAGATGACATGGCACCCCAAACCATCACTGATGGTGGAAACTTTACACTAGACTTCAGGCAACGTGGATCCTGTGCCTCTCCTGTCTTCCTCCAGACTCTGGGACCTTGATTTCCAAAGGAAATGCAAAATTTGTATGGTTGGGTGATGGTTTGGGGTGCCATGTCATCTGCTGGTGTCGGTCCACTCTGTTTCCTGAGATCCAGGGTCAACACAGCCGTCTACCAGCAAGTTTTAGAGCACTTCATGCTTCCTGCTGCTGACCTGCTCTATGGAGATGGAGATTTCAAGTTCCAACAGGACTTGGCGCCTGCACACAGCGCAAAATCTACCCGTGCCTGGTTTACGGACCATGGTATTTCTGTTCTAAATTGGCCCGCCAACTCCCCTGACCTTAGCCCCATAGAAAATCTGTGGGGTATTGTGAAAAGGAAGATGCAGAATGCCAGACCCAAAAACGCAGAAGAGTTGAAGGCCACTATCAGAGCAACCTGGGCTCTCATAACACCTGAGCAGTGCCAGAAACTCATCGACTCCATGCCACGCCGCATTAACGCAGTAATTGAGGCAAAAGGAGCTCCAACCAAGTATTGAGTATTGTACATGCTCATATTTTTCATTTTCATACTTTTCAGTTGGCCAACATTTCTAAAAATCCCTTTTTTGTATTAGCCTTAAGTAATATTCTAATTTTGTGACACACGGAATTTTGGATTTTCATTTGTTGCCACTTCAAATCATCAAAATCAAATGAAATAAACATTTGAATGCATCAGTCTGTGTGCAATGAATAAATATAATGTACAAGTTACACCTTTTGAATGCAATTACTGAAATAAATCAAGTTTTTCAAAATATTCTAATTTACTGGCTTTTACCTGTATATATATATATATATATATATATATATATATATATATATATATATATATATATATATATATATATATATAACAAATACTTGACTTTCAGTGAATTCTAGCTATAAATATATATTTATTTTATATATATATATATATATATATATATATATATATATATATATATATATATATATATATATATAAAATAAATACTTGAATTTCAGTGTTCATTTATTTACACATATACACACACATAACACTCATCTACTCATTGTTGAGTTAAGGGTTGAATTGTCCATTCTTGTTCTATTCTCTGTCACTATTTTTCTAACCATGCTGAACACCCTCTCTGATGATGCATTGCTGTGTGGCACGCACAAAAGTGCTTTCATCAAATGCACTAGAGTCTGGAATCTTCCATCTCTCCCTAGCATGGCCCAAAACCGGTCAATCTGTGCTTCCTGGGGAAGATCTTCACTGCTAAGCACTTGGTAGTCCACTACTTCTTCCCGGAGGCTATCCAGGTCCAATCGCAGCTGCGGCTTGGAACTTACAAGCGTATTTCTTCATCTTACTCTTCGCCGGCGTCGCCACGGCTGTATCTTCCTCGTTCGTCTGCTTCGTCTCCTTGTTGTGTGCGCAGTTGTGTACTGCACTCTCTAAAAGTCCTAGATGTTATTGTCACATATGCATGTACAGTAGATGGCAGTATTGTCCTGTTTAAGAGTGTCACAACATTGCTGTTTACGGCAGACAAACTGCTTTACGGTAGACAAAAACGTGACTGCTGTTGTTGTGTGTTGTTACCGTGCTGGGAGGACGTTAATGAAACTGCCTAACAATAAACCCACATAAGAAACCAAGAACTCGCCCTCGAATAATTCTACAGTTATAATGTGATTGGGCAGGCACGCTGTTTATATTGTGGGAAAGCGGACTCAGGTCCGCATGGAGCTGGAGGGGGCGTGGCCTCCAGCTCCGCCTGAATTTCGGGAGAAAATTTGTCATGGGAGATTTTCGGGAGAGGCGCTGAATTTCGAGAGTCTCCCGGAAAATCCGGGAGGGTTGGCAAGTATGTCTGCATTTGACCCATCCCCTTGTTCACCCCCTGGGAGGTGAGGGGAGCAGTGGGCAGCAGCGGTGCCGCGCCCAGGATTCATTGTTGGTGATTTAACCCCCAATTCCAACCCTCGATGCTGAGTGCCAAGCAGGGAGGTGTTTTTATAGTCTTTGGTATGGCTCGGCCGGGGTTTGAACTCATGACCTACCGATCTCAGGGCGGACATTCTAACCACTAGGCCACTGAGTAGAACTGCGCTTAGAAGATGACCACAATGCAATGTTCCCTCTAATTTTTCATGTGTGTGAGCAAACGCACAAACACCCTGAGCATTCAGTGGAATACAGACGTGCACACTGTGGCTATACCAGCAGCACATTTGTCTCAAACCTGACATAACAATTTAAATGTCTTATTATTATAATCAAGTGACTAGTCAATTTCAAGAGATTATTTTCTAATATATGTGATTTAGCCCACTTAGATATTGTTTTTTTTTTAATCAGCTATGCACTATAGTATTTTATGCCTTGGTGGGGGTCCTGCTTTGGAAAGATTTAGTTCCCCTTAAAACATTCACATGTTGCATGAGATGAAGTGTTTATTAACTTTCTGTTCGTAAAATAAATATTTTTATTAGCAATTATGTAGTCCCGTAACATCATTTCATGATTAATATCCAAAAAATAACATTCTTAACAAATGACAGTAGAATAAGCACACTGATTGAGGAGTCATAGTAAAACGACCTGAAATTTACACTTTACGTGTAGTGTTGGAGTTGTCCAACTTTTTGTGTGGCCATAAACGCACCAGTGGCTAATTGCCATAGTGTATGTGTTGGTGCAGGTGAGAGAGAGAGCAAGCGGCTGCTGTTGACATAACAGATGACAAAGAGTTGCTTTTGGCTTGGTTTGTACGGTAGACAACGACCAGTTTTGCTAGATAAAAGTATTTTAAATAAAGTATTTCACACATTGTTTTGGTGTGGTTATGGCCGACAAACAATTTCGCTAAATAAAAGGGACTGATGGAATTCCTGTCCTCCTTTAAGTGTCTCCACAGACGTTACAATAATTTAAGTGTTGACAAACATTGTTTTATCTGTTGTGGCCGCCTTTCGTCACCTGTTACTCACAGTTGCATTGCAAAATCATACAAAACAAATGATTTGTTTATTTTGTTTAGAGTGGGATTTGATTTTTTGCGCGGCATAGATTTGCTGTGCGCAGAGGACGCGTGAGGAGTGCGCAATTGCGCAGATGCGCACCTTAGAGGGAACGTTGCCACAATGTATACAATTGTATACAAACTAGGGGTGTCCGATAATGGCTTTTTGCCGATATCTGATATTCCGATATTGTCCAACTCTTTAATGACCGATACCGATATCAACCGATACCGATATCAACCGATATATGCAGTCGTGGAATTAACACATTATTATGCCTAATTTGGACAACCAGAAGATAAAGGTACTTTTTAAAAAAATTCATAAAATAAGATAAATAAATTAAAAACATTTTCTTGAATAAAAAACAAAGTAAAACAATATAAAAACAGTTACATAGAAACTAGTAATTAATGAAAATTGGTCAAATTAACTGTTAAAGGTTAGTACTATTAGTGGACCAGCAGCACGCACAATCATGTGTGCTTACGGACTGTATCCCTTGCAGACTTTATTGATATATATTGATATATAATGTAGGAACCAGAATATTAATAACAGAAAGAAACAACCCTTTTGTGTGAATGAGTGTGAATGAGTGTAAAGGGGGGAGGGAGTTTTTTTGGGTTGGTGCACTTATTGTAAGTGTATCTTGTGTTTTTTATGTTGATTTAATAAAAAAAAAATAAAAATAAAAACAACAACAACAAAAAAAACGATACAGATAATAAAAAGAACGATACCGATAATTTCGATATTACATTTTAACGCATTTATCGGCCGATAATATCTGCAGGCCGATATTAACGGACATCCCTAATACAAACGTTTTCAAATGATGTCAATTAGTGTCAGGTTTGTTATCTGTTCAAAAAAATGTTTTTGTTTGCTTCATTTTATGGGAACTTCCTTGAAAGGAGAAACAAAACATAACAAACCTATACTGGCAAAAACCATGAAATTCTGCATGATCTTATTAGACAAAAGCAGTAATTAGTAGGGATGTGCCGATTGACCGGCCACTCATCAGTATCGGCCAATTTTCATGAAAAAGTAAGTGATCGCCATTGCCAATTAATGTATTTTACCGTATTTTCCGCACTATAAGGCGCACCTAAACATCTACAATTTTCTCAAAAGCTGATAGTGTGCCTTATAATCCGGTGCGCCTTATATATGGACCAATATTGAGCCACAACAGGTCTCGCAACTACGGGATGCATAACGTAACCCCAGCTTCTACTGTAGCGTCTATTCTATGCGCCTTATAATGCGGTGCGCCTTATAATGCGGTGCACCTTATTATGCGGTGCGCCTTATAATGCGGTGCGCCTTATACATGAACAAAGTTTTAAAATAGGCCATTCATTTAAGGTGCGCCTTATAATCCGGTGCACCTTATAGTGCGGAAAATACGGTAATGCCCATCACAAACACCTTCTATCCCTTATGGCTGACGCAGTGTTTATTTTTAGTGCCACGGCTGACAAGCGACTAGTAGCTAATTGTGTGGAGCGCTCCCCTAAGCTAATAATAATCACCTCCATCACGGCAAATAAACTGCATTTTTTGTATTTCAAGTACCATTTTTACTGGAGGACGAGGCTAAACATCTCAAACACAGAGAACAAGCCTGGAGCAGGCATGCTAAAAGCTAAGATAACTGCTAAGAGAGCTTGAAAGCACACCATGGATGAGAGTCTCGAGAGAGGATAATATAACAACTGTTGGTGTGTCAGCGTTGTCACAGTCAGCACACGTTTTCAATACCAAGGATGATGTCAGTACCGTTTTTTTCGGACTATAAGTCGCTTTTTTTTTCATAGTTTGGCCGGGCTCCAGTGCGACTAATATATGTTTTTTTCCTTCTTAATTATGCATTTTCGGCAGGTGCGACTTATACTCCGAAAAATGCGGTATATTTTTTTTTATTTTTTTTTTTAGTTTTTGTTAATGTTAACAAACTCAGGGAACAATTCCCTGGACACAGGAGAATTTAGAGGGCAAAAACTAAAGGATTTAAATGAGTCGTCAATTGTACGGTAGTTAGATTTTTTTTTTTAGTTATCGTGTACTATTGACTTTGTTTAGTTCAAACAATGTACGTAATAAAAGAGAACAGGGAACTAGTTTAAATATTCTGTTTATATTGCTAAACTGTCAATAGCACTCACCATAAATACATTGAAAACTTTAGGTAATACATGTGATCGTGTCAGTGTTGGTATCAGCCGATCTCATTCACGGATGATCGATATCGGAATCAGCAGCAAAAATCCCTGATCGGAACATCCCTAATAATTAGGTTTCTTGATGCTGCAACGACTTGTCCAGGGTGTACCCCGCCTTCCGCCCAAATGCAGCTGAGATAGGCTCCAGCACCCCCTGCGACCCCGAACGGGACAAGCGGTAGAAAATGGATGGATGGATGTTGAATATGATGAATAGAATTAGGGCTGTCGAACGATTCAAATATTTAATCATGATTATTTACGTTTTGCACATAGTTAACTTAATTAATTGTAATTATTCACAATTAGAAGTGCTTTTTTTTTAATCTCAAGTAATAAAATGTACACCCAACAAGGTGTGATCTATAGAAATGTTTTTTTTTTTTTTTAAACATTATGTTTTTTTTAACAGCGCAAACAGACATTTTCACTTGGGGTCTAATCTAGTCTTTTAGTCCTTTCTCTTCCTCCCATTATGAAATATATATATACAGTATCTCTCAAAAGGATATTTTATATTAGATTTTCCCCACTAATTCTCCCTTTGTTTCATCACTTGTTTCTCTGTCAGTATGGGTTCTGGCGTAATTCATACTTGCCAACCTTGAGACCTCCGATTTCGGGAGGTGGGGGGTGGGGGTGGGCGTGGTCGGGGTGGGAGGGGGCGTGGTGGTGGGCGTGGCTAAAAGGGGAGGAGTATATTTACAGCTAGAATTCACCAAGTCAAGTATTTCATATATATATATATATATATATAATATATATATAACAAATACTTGACGTTCAGTGAATTCTAGCTATATATATATACGTATATATATATATATATATATATATATACATACATACATACACGTATATATATATATATTTATTTTATTATATGTATATGTATATATATATATATATATGTATACGTATATATATATATATTAATTTTATTATATATATATATATATATATATATATATATATATATATATATATATATATATATATATATATTAAAAATACTTGAATTTCAGTGTTCATTTATTTACACATATACACACACATACCACTCATCTACTCATTGTTGAGTTAAGGGTTGAATTGTCCATCCTTGTTCTATTCTGTCACTATTTTTCTAACCATGCTGAACTCTGATGATGCATTGATGTGTGGCACGCACAAAAGTGCTTTCATCAAATGCACTAGATGGCAGTATTGTCCTGTTTAAGAGTGTCACAACATTGCTGTTTACGGCAGACGAACTGCTTTATGGTATATAAAAACGTGACTGCTGTTGTTGTGTGTTGTTGCCGCTCTGGGAGGACGATAATGAAACTGCCTAACAATAAACCCACATAAAAAACCAAGAACTCGCCCTCCATCATTCTACAGTTATAACGTGATTGGGCAGGTATGCTGGTTATATTGTGGGTTAGCGGACTCAGGTCCATGAATTTCGGGAGAAAATTTGTCCCGGGAGGTTTTCGGGAGAAGCGCTGAATTTCGGGAGTCTCCCGGAAAATCCGGGAGGGTTGGCAAGTATGGCGTAATTGCACATGCGTCATTTGCGTGAGTGTGTTTGGGGGCATGTCAAGTCCACCGGAGATGCAAAAAAACCAGGAAACATTCAGTAGAAAAGGACAAATTACCTACCGGTGCAGTCGTGTTGTACAAACCCCGTTTCCATATGAGTTGGGAAATTATTGTGTTATATGTAAATATAAACGGAATACAATGATTTGCAAATCATTTTCAACCCATATTCAGTTGAATATGCTACAAAGACAACATATTTGATGTTCAAACTGATAAACATTTTTTTTTTGCAAATAATCATTAACTTTAGAATTTGATGCCAGTAACACGTGACAAAGAAGTTGGGAAAGGTGGCAATAAATACTGATAAAGTTGAGGAATGCTCATCAAACACTTATTTGGAACATCCCACAGGTGAACAGGCAAATTGGGAACAGGTGGGTGCCATGATTGGGTATAAAAGTAGATTCCATGAAATGCTCAGTCATTCACAAACAAGGATGGGGCGAGGGTCACCACTTTGTCAACAAATGCGTGAGCAAATTGTTGAACAGTTTAAGAAAAACCTTTCTCAACCAGCTATTGCAAGGAATTTAGGGATTTCACCATCTACGGTCCGTAATATCATCAAAGGGTTCAGAGAATCTGGAGAAATCACTGCACGTAAGCAGCTAAGCCCGTGACCTTCGATCCCTCAGGCTGTACTGCATCAACAAGCGACATCAGTGTGTAAAGGATATCACCACATGGGCTCAGGAACACTTCAGAAACCCACTGTCAGTAACCACAGTTGGTCGCTACATCTGTAAGTGCAAGTTAAAACTCTCCTATGCAAGGCAAAAACCGTTTATCAACAACACCCAGAAACGCCGTCGGCTTCGCTGGGCCTGAGCTCATCTAAAATGGACTGATACAAAGTGGAAAAGTGTTCTGTGGTCTGACGAGTCCACATTTCAAATTGTTTTTGGAAACCGTGGACGTCGTGTCCTCCGGACCAAAGAGGAAAAGAACCATCCGGATTGTTATAGGCGCAAAGTTGTAAAGCCAGCATGTGTGATGGTATGGGGGTGTATTAGTGCCCAAGACATGGGTAACTTACACATCTGTGAAGGCGCCATTAATGCTGAAAGGTACATACAGGTTTTGGAGCAACATATGTTGGCATCCAAGCAACGTTAGCATGGACGCCCCTGCTTATTTCAGCAAGACAATGCCAAGCCACGTGTTACATCACCGTGGCTTCATAGTAAAAGAGTGCGGGTACTAGACTGGCCTGCCTGTAGTCCAGACCTGTCTCCCATTGAAAATGTGTGGCGCATTATGAAGCCTAAAATACCACAACAGAGACCCCCGGACTGTTGAACAACTTAAGCTGTACATCAAGCAAGAATGGGAAATAATTCCACCTGAGAAGCTTAAAAAATGTGTCTCCTCAGTTCCCAAACATTTACTGAGTGTTGTTAAAAGGAAAGGCCATGTAACACAGTGGTGAACATGCCCTTTCCCAACTACTTTGGCACGTGTTGCAGCCATGAAATTCTAAGTTAATTACTATTTGCAAAAAAAAAAATAAGGTTTATGAGTTTGAACATCAAATATGTTGTCTTTGTAGTGCATTCAATTGAATATGGGTTGAAAAGGATTTGCAAATCATTGTATTCCGTTTATATTTACCCATCCATCCATCCATCCATCTTCTTCCGCTTATCCGAGGTCGGGTCGCGGGGGCAGCAGCCTAAGCAGGGAAGCCCAGACTTCCCTCTCCCCAGCCACTTCGTCCAGCTCTTCCTGTGGGACCCCGAGGCGTTCCCAGGCCAGCCGGGAGACAGTCTTCCCAACGTGTCCTGGGTCTTCCCCGCGGCCTCCTACCGGTCGGACGTGCCCTAAACACCTCCCTAGGGAGGCGTTCGGGTGGCATCCTGACCAGATGCCCGAACCACCTCATCTGGCTCCTCTCGATGTGGAGGAGCAGCGGCTTTACTTTGAGCTCCTCCCGGATGGCAGAGCTTCTCACCCTATCTCTAAGGGAGAGCCCCGCCACCCGGCGGAGGAAACTCATTTCGGCCGCTTGTACCCGTGATCTTGTCCTTTCGGTCATAACCCAAAGCTCATGACCATAGGTGAGGATGGGAACGTAGATCGACCGGTAAATTGAGAGCTTTGCCTTCCGGCTCAGCTCCTTCTTCACCACAACGGATCGATACAGCGTCCGCATTACTGAAGACGCCGCACCGATCCGCCTGTCGATCTCACGATCCACTCTTCCCTCACTAGTGAACAAGACTCCGAGGTACTTGAACTCCTCCACTTGTTTATATTTACATGTAACACAATTTCCCAACTCACATGGAAACAGGGTTTGTACTTTAAAGCGACGTAATGACAGTTTGAATGGTGATGGCGAGCAGCAATTTTCGCCACTATGAATGGGTATGAACAGGTACTGACACATCTGGCGCTTCTGGGTGTCTTCATCATCATTTCTACCAATTAGGATTGATAACGGATTTTGTGGCGCCGAGTTATGGACATTTCGTGTTTCGTGGCAAACAATTAGATCAAAGTTTAGCGCTATGCTACGCCCACGTCTTATGGCGTTGCCAAAATTTCTTCGCAATATATCATCGCTCATCTGTTTAGTATCTGTAATTTTAACTGTGGCTCAATTGGTCAAAGCCCCTAGCTGGAGTCCATTAAAGTACGACCCCTGTTTTTGTTCGAAAAATGGCAGACGGAAACTAAGATGGCTGACTTGTTTGTTTTCAAATATGACTTCTTGAGGACTTTTAAGTGCATCTTGTCATGATAGACGTGTCCAGCTATTTTTGTGTCTATACGTGAAACTGGTGTAGGGAGCTATTTTTTTTTTTTTTTTTTTTACTAATTTACAAGGTGGTGATCGTGAGCCAATTTTAAAATTGTGTTTTTCGGGACCCCCAAAATAATTATTGTGATGACAAAAAAGCAAGCTCAAATAGGCAACCGCATGTTCAAAAAAAGTCCAACTGTAACTCAGAGCAATGTTGATGGAAATAACTTGCCATTCAATATATCTTAGAACAGGGGTGTCAAACTCTTTTTTATTGAGGGACAGTGAATACAGTGTTGGTGCTAGGAATCTTCAAAACGGGGTCCCAGGGACCCCATCAAGTCATAAAAATGGGGTCCCATAGTACATTTTTGGGGTCCCACTTTTTTGTAAGCGTTTTGAAAACAAATGATACATGTATGCATTATCCTGTTGTATCTCACATTCTATATTGTGTTTTGGAAAAAGGTTGTCATAAAAGTGAATAATGTCAACTCACTACACCGGTATGTTTTAGCGCTTTCATGGCGAGTTTATTGACAGATATAAGTAAGAACTTTACACTACTTCATATTACAAATGGCACTAAAATATTTACTACTAAAACATTTTGATAGATTTTTTGAACGCCGTGTGTAATCTTCTATATTTTCAATGGGACATTTAAAATGTCGGTGTTGTTTACTTGAGACGTATCTCTTATGTTTGACTGCCATCTAGTGGTCACACTTATAATTACACCCTGTACCAAATAAAATAGTGTAGCGTCCCAGAAGAGTTGGTAGTGCAGGGAATTGTGGTATTTGTTCTGTGAAGTGAAGTGAAGTGAATTATATAGCGCTTTTTCTCTATTGACTCAAAGCGCTTTACATAGTGAATCCCAATATCTAAGTTACATTTAAACCAGTGTGGGTGGCACTGGGAGCAGGTAGGTAAAGTGTCTTGCCCAAGGACACAACAGCAGTGACTAGGATGGCGGAAACGGGATCGAACCTGGAACCCTCAAGTTGCTGGCACGGCCACTCTACCAACCGAGCTATACGGTACCGTTCTGTTGTGTTTATGTTGTGTTGCGGTGCAAATATTCCCCCGAAATGTGTTTGTCATTGTTGTTTAGTATGGTTTCACAATATGGCACAGGTTCATGACAGTGTTGGCGTTGTTTATACGGCCACCCTTAGTGTGACATGTATGGCTGTTGAGTAAGAATGGCCTTTATATATTTGTACATGGGATATCCTAAATCGAAATGTTCATTAAAATTGGCTATGAACATACAGAATGACAGCATTTCCTGTCATCTTCCATTTAAGGCCATTTTCACCCCTACCGATGGATCAAAAGTATTGAGGTGGGTAAGCTCAACTTTGGAAAACATGGCAAACAAAACGTCCGCGAAAAGCGATGATCGGTAAAAATTAATACATAAAAAAACGTGCGTCCAGGGGACACGTGGACTTCCGGGATTTCGCATCCTTTCTGGTTTCAAGGCGTAAAAAGACACAAAAAGTACGTTAATGCCAACGCTGGAATATATATGTGAAGTGAAGTGAAGTGAATTATATTTATATAGCGCTTTTTCTCTAGTGACTCAAAGCGCTTTACATAGTGAAACCCAATATCTAAGTTACATTTAAACCAGTGTGGGTGGCACTGGGAGCAGGTGGGTAAAGTGTCTTGCCCAAGGACACAACGGCAGTGACTAGGATGGCGGAAGCGGGTATCGAACCTGCAACCCTCAAGTTGCTGGCACGGCCACTCTACCAACCGAGCTATACCGCCCCGATATATATGAAAATAAACGTTTAATAGCCATGTTACACAATATACAAAGGCAACTGTTTTTGATTATAATAATATTAAAGGCCTACTGAAACCCACTACTACCGACCACGCAGTCTGATAGTTTATATATCAATGATGAAATCTTAACATTGCAACACATGCCAATACGGCCGGGTTAGCTTACTAAAGTGCAATTTTAAATTTCGCGCGAAATATCCTGCTGAAAACGTCTCGGTATGATGACGCCCGCGCGTGACGTCACGGATTGTACAGGACATTTTGGGACAGCATGGTGGCCAACTATTAAGTCGTCTGTTTTCATCGCAAAATTCCACAGTATTCTGGACATCTGTGTTGGTGAATCTTTTGCAATTTGTTCAATGAACAATGGAGACAGCAAAGAAGAAAGCTGTAGGTGGGAAGCGGTGTATTGAGGCCGACTGCAGCAACACAAACACAGCCGGTGTTTCATTGTTTACATTCCCGGAAGATGACAGTCAAGCTTTACCATTGGCCTGTGGAGAACTGGGACAACAGAGACTCTTACCAGGAGGACTTTGAATTGGATGCACAGACGCGGTACCGTGAGTACGCATGCAGCTGCGGCTTCCAAACATTTGACCGCTTGCCCGTACGTGCGTGTCGCTATGTGCATGTCACGTACGTAACTTTGGGGACTTTGGGGAAATATATGTGCTGTATGAACTTTGGGGAGGTGAACGGTACTTTGGGCTGTGGGATTGAGTGTGTTGTGCAGGTGTTTGAGTTGTATTGGCGGGTTATATGGACGGGAGGGGGGAGGTGTTTGTTATGCGGGATTCATTTGTGGCATATCAAATATAAGCCTTGTTGTGTTGTGGCTAATAGAGTATATATATATGTCTTGTGTTTATTTACTGTTTTAGTCATTCCCAGCTGAATATCAGGTCCCACCCGCCTCTCACAGCATCTTCCCTATCTGAATCGCTCCCACTGCCCTCTAGTCCTTCACTCTCACTTTCCTCATCCACGAATCTTTCATCCTCGCTCAAATTAATGGGGAAATCGTCGCATTCTCGGTCCGAATCGCTCTCGCTGCTGGTGGCCTTGATTGTAAACAATGTGCAGATGTGAGGAGCTCCACAACCTGTGGCGTCACGCTACTCGTCTGCTACTTCCGGTACAGGCAAGGCTTTTTTATCAGCGACCAAAAGTTGCGAACTTTATCGTCGATGTTCTCTACTGAATCCTTTCAGCAAAAATATGGCAATATCGCAAAGTGATCAAGTATGACACATAGAATGGACCTGCTATCCCCGTTTAAATAAG
This sequence comes from Nerophis lumbriciformis, assembly GCF_033978685.3. NCBI lineage: Eukaryota > Metazoa > Chordata > Actinopteri > Syngnathiformes > Syngnathidae > Nerophis > Nerophis lumbriciformis. Next base: position 21,184,183 of record NC_084573.2, read on the forward strand.
AAAATTGCATTTCAGTAGGCCTTTAAAGTGTAGAACATATGCAATTGCATGTGCAACATTTTCCTGTCAAAATTAAAATAACAAATACATTTAGCCAGCAAGTGCTTTTTTATTTCCAGCCTTTCGAAGGCCACATGAATGATGTTTCGGGCCACATAAAATATGTGGAGGACCGCGTGAAAATAAAGTGGCGGACGACATAAAATTATGTGGTGGACCACATTAGAATTGTGTAGTGTGCCATTGAAATTAGTCCATGTACAAATGAAGTGGCGGGCCACAATAAAATTATTTGGCAAACCACATAGAACGATGTGGCGGGGCACCTAAGAATGATGTGGCGAGTCAGATTTGGCCCCTGGGCCTTGAGTTCAGGGCCGGCCCTTGGCATAGGCCGTATAGGCAAATGCTAAGGGTGCCGTCCATCAGGGGGCGCCACGCCAGTGCCACAAATGTTGGAGGAAAAAAAAAAAAAAAAAGTTGGTAGTATTATTTCTAAATACAAAAAATAATCCCACGTTAATTAAAATGCAAAGTAAAGCCTATTTAATAGAAATATTATTATTTGTTACACCCCCCACCCCCCCCTCCCCCCGCACGGTGCGCCCCCTCCCTTCCCGTATCATGACTCTTTTTGGACGTCACCACATCAAAAAAATCAACACAAGATGTCAAAACGGCCAAAATTGTCAGGTGCCCAGGGAAGAAAAAAGAGAAAAGAAGAGGAGGAGAAACGAGAAAAGACAGAGGTAGCAGGTAGGTAACGTTAGCCTACATGAAATTATTTGTCTGTTACAGAATGTGATAGTAACCTGGCTTTTTAGCATTAAGCTAATGTTACATGATTCGGCAATTGCTAATCAATAAATAGCTAGTTCTGTTTTAACGTCGGGTTAATATTGTGGAGGGGGCTAAATTGTTATGGAAAATAATAATGTAATGTTAGGTAATTACAGTACTCCCACCTTACATTCCTCAGGGACATTTGTATTAGATCTTTTAAGCAGGTGTTTTTTGTTTACATTGTTATTGCCTTCTGGTTAGCTAATGTTTGCCCTGCAGGTAATAGTCACTTTTCCACCCCTTTATATGTTAGGTATAGTTGTAAGTAAAAAAAAAAAGGTCAAAGACAAAGCTATTCGGTTTCTTGTGAGTATATACACTTCACTGCCGATGTGGGGGGGCGCCACCTAAAATCTTGCCTAGGGCGCCAGATTGGTTAGGGCCGGGCCTGCTTGAGTTTGACACCTACGCCTTAGAATATAAATGATTGTTAGTGTCAACATGCTCTGGCTCATTTTACCTGAGGAAAAGGGATCTGGGCCCCTTGACGTCGCGTTCACTGTAGCACTTGACGCTGGGCTTGAAGATGAAGGGGTTGGTGTTGAGGTCGTTGTCAGGGGAGACGGAGCCATACTCGCTGCTGCTGCTGGTGTCCTCCACCACCACCGGTACTGGCAGGGAGATGCTGCGGAGGTACTCTAAAGGACAAATTAGACGTGAGAGGAAAATCAAGCAAACAATAATGTGTGATGGTAACGTCTAACTGCATGAATGTATACAGTAAAACGTGCAAGAAAAGTTACAGGGAAAGATCCACAGAAAAACAGATCTGTCGATGCCAAACTTCTTGATCTTGTTTCTGGAAATAGGTTCTTGTTTTAGATTTCAAGTGTATTTTTTCTTCTAATTTTAGGTTGAAATCTGCTTACTGAGGGTCCACTACCTGCATATGTAGAAAGGCCATTCTACCAAATCAGTGCTATTTGCATGTTATAAAAATTCTCTTCATTTCCTGTCTTTTTGCAACAAGAAGCGTGATTGTACACATGATGAACTACTCAAAATATGTCTTGGCTCGTCTCAGGCAACTTTATACAATTTTACTACACAGTACCTAAGCTGAAGATGACTCATTTGAGTAACATGAGTGAAAGTAACAGGAATGCGTTTTTGGCAGTAGAATTAGCAATACATGACATATACCCACATAGCATTCAAGCTAATAGTGTGTAGACATAGACGCTAACACATTAACGTCAAATCCCCCAATTCCTAGTTGAAATATCATTGAATATACACCTGACCATGTGACTTGTGGAGTATTAAATATAATATATATTATCAGAGGGGGTAATGTGTTAAGGTACAACAGGGACTTAAGTGTGAATTTTCACAAAATAGTTTTTTGTTTTTTTTATTCGAATAAACTAAAAGTATAGCTGGGATGAGGAATAACACACATATGTGAAAAGTATAACATTTTGTAAGGCTTTTAATGGTAAATTTTGATAGGTCTGGATTCCTAGGATGCAGAGACTGCATTTTTAGGAAGTGGGGACAGACAAAAATAAAGCTATTTTTTTCCAGTGTTTAAGGTAATCTTAATTATTTTTTAATTGACTTATGTTTAATTTAAAAAAATAAAAATAAAAAATAAAAAAATATATATAAATATACATATATATATATATATACATATATATATATATATATACACATACATATATATATACATATATATATATATATATATATATATATATACAGTATATATATATATATATACACACATACATATATATATATATACACACACATACACATATACATATATATATACACACACACATATATATATATATATATATATATATATATATATATATATATATATATATATATATATATATATATATATATATATATATGGACAGAAGCATCACCAAATCATACAAAAAAGCGCAACCCAACACCTTACAGAACATCCACCTGGAAAATAAAAGGATCGCGGCTGAACTGGACATTGAGGACAGGGTGGACGCCACAGCCAACAAGGAAGCCTTCATCACATTGAAGGACCACAAACCCAACTTCGCAAATAACCCAACATGCCGATTAATAAACCCAACTAAATCTGAAATAGGAAAAATCAGCAAAATAATCCTGGACAGAGTCAACACAAAAATCAAGGACAAAACACCACTCAACCAATGGAGAAAGACAGCAGCAGTAATCAAATGGTTCAACAACATCCAAGACAAACAACAGCACAACTTTATCTCCTTTGATATCGAGGAATTTTACCCTTCCATCACGCAAGACCTACCGACTCAAGCACTAGACTTCGCCTCAGACTACGACTCAATCACAGGCAACGAAAGAAACATCATCATCCACGCAAAAAACTCCATTCTCATCCACAACAGTACACCATGGCAAAAAAAGAACAATGCAACATTTGACGTCACTATGGGAAGTTTTGACGGAGCAGAAACGTGTGAACTCGTTGGGAGTTTCCTCCTCTCCCAGCTCGCT
>NC_084573.2:21192500-21232500 GCF_033978685.3 Nerophis lumbriciformis
TGAAATAAGACCTTGGTAGATTCAATTAAATTAAAAAAAGGAAGTCATATTGCGTAGCTTCCGGACAGTTCTGCTTCATTGATCACCATTATGTTAAAGTCAGCAGCGGAACTCTTCCGCTGTTGTTTGCTAACTTGTTAACTTCCGAGACACTTTTTTCCAGCGGGTCTTGGGATTTATCCAGGTCACTGGGGTTGTGATATACGTGTGTGAGTGACAGGAAGTAAAGCTCAGACTTGCTATTGCAGAAGTCGCTTGGTGGCAACTGTCGGCTTGCATGTATCAATTTCTACACCTAGAATATAAGTCGACCTGTTCTTTCAGACTTCCCCCCCATATAGTTGATACCGTAAATTGGCAAAAGCATTCTTGATATTATGTGACACCTACAAATTTAGTCAAAAAGGAACATGATACTGTATCACTCTTTTATTAATTTTATTAGAAAAATAATAACAAAAAAGCCAATAATACTGTCATTTTTCAGCGATACTGACCGACATTTCATGCGTCCGTCAACAAAGTTATTTTTTGATACCGCTTTGTCAAGCTAATTTAATGCAGAAGACTGCAGTGTAGAGAAATAATGGCTTGGAATTTACTTCTTTTACTTTTGATCTTGAGAATGAATTCAGTAATTTTTAGTAAAAGAGTAAGATGTTATATATTCACACAAGATTAATATTATTATTATTATTATTATTTTTGGTTTCTAACTAAATTGTGTGCAATTAATTTGTACCTTTTTGTTTTGTAAACAATGCTGTATTTTTATGGCCATTGTGTGATCCTATACTAGTATAACAATTGCGTACAATTAACGTGGAGCTGTTGTTTTATTTTGAATGTGCTGTTATTTGTCATGTATGAATATGTGTATTATTTTGCCCCAATGTTGTACATGCATAACAATGTTTTTGAAATTTTACACCGCAGGAATAATAGCGGCTACTACAAAAGTGCAGCAGCTAATGGATTACTTAATAATAATTAAAAAAAACCTCTAATTATCTGGGGTGTGAATCTTTTGACACTAGACAAATGGATTTGATTTGATTCTTTAGGGTAATGATTCGATTCACGATCGATTCTCGATTCAAAACGATTCTTGATTCAAAATCAATACTTTTGTAATAACATTGGTTGCCAGTAGGGATGTCCGATAATATCGGCCTGCCGATAAATGCGTTAAAATGTAATATCGGAAATTATCGGTATCGTTTTTTTATTATCGGTATCGTTTTTTTTTTTTTTTTTTTTTTTTTTTTTATTAAATCAACATAAAAAACACAAGATACACTTACAATTAGTGCACCAACCCAAAAAAACTCCCTCCCCCATTTACACTCATTTACACAAAAGGGTTGTTTCTTTCTGTTATTAATATACCCGGGCGCGGCACCGCTGCTGCCCACTGCTCCCCTCACCTCCCAGGGGGTGAACAAGGGTGATGGGTCAAATGCACAAGACAAATTTCACCACACCTAGTGTGTGTGACAATCATTGGTACTTTACTTTAATTCTGGTTCCTACATTATATATCAATATATATCAATACAGTCTGCAAGGGATACAGTCCGTAAGCACACATGATTGTGCGTGCTGCTGGTCCACTAACAGTACTAACCTTTAATTTTACTAATTTTCATTAATTACTAGTTTCTATGTAACTGTTTTTATATTGTTTTACTTTCTTTTTTATTCAAGGAAATGTTTTTAATTTATTTATCTTATTTGATTAATTTTAAAAAAAAGTACCTTATCTTCACCATACCTGATTGTCCAAACTAGGCATAATAATGTGTTAATTCCATGACTGCATATATCTGTTGATATCGGTATCGGTTGATATCGGTATCAGTAATTAAAGAGTTGGACAATATCGAAATAACGGATATTGGCTAAAAGCCATTATCAGACATCCTTAGTTGCCAGCTCTATGATTAACTACATTCCTCCATAAAATAGGTAAAAAGCTCTGATAAATTTCTATATTGCTTAAAAAAGTGTTTAATAAAATTCTACCTAAACATTTAATAAAGTCAAATACAAATAAGGCAACAATAGAAGTATCCAACACTTGTCTTTTCTAAAGTAAATCAGTACAGCAGATATGGGCATCTACCTCAACAATATGATTTCCCTGAGTGGCTGGACAGGACAGATTTAAAAAATATTAAAATAAATACATCATTAATAACAAACCAAACATTTTAATTTTAATTTTTTTTAATTCGATTAAGAATTGTTACAAATAAGAACTGCAATTAATAAAAAAAAAAAAAAATTGACACCCCTACTAAAAAAAACTATATAAATGTTCCTTTTATTCTGGTGTTTCTCACTATGACTGTAATCATTTTTGACCTAAAATATTGTTTAAACACTTAGCTAAGCAACTATAGAAATTCAGTTATGTTGTCATGCATCAACATCCTAAAGCACCAACATTCAGAGTAACATGTAAAGAAAATGTATGTTGTTGTTTTTTTTACTGCAGATCTAATATGTTGTTAAAGTTTCTGTCCAACAACAGTTCCTGGCTGTGTGCCAACAACACAGAGCTAATTGTCTTCGACCTTGGTTCAGAGCAAGTTAGAACGTGAATCATTGCATATTTGTGATGGAGCTTTGCAAAACAAGATGAACATGATTGTTAAAGTCTGTGGTATTTGGAGTTTTGGTTTGAAAAAAAAAGAAAAGATGATGACTCCATGTGCTTTTATTATGGCTGCCTCAGCACAAAAAAAAAAAAATCTGCCAAACAACATGTTCCACTTTTGCATCAAGCCTGCTGGCATCTCTCACCTTGAACATGGCAGCCTGCGGTTCTCCCAGTTCATAGAAAGGCGGTTTCCCCGTAGCCATCTCTATAATGGTGCAGCCCAGAGACCAGATGTCTGCAGGCTTGCCGTAACCACGGGGACCCTTGTCTATAATCTCAGGGGCCATGTACTGCAGGGTTCCTAGAAAAAACATACACAAATATAGCGTCTGTTGCATGCAATAGATTGACTACAAAATGTTACAATAAAGTCAGTGTTGGTTAGCAAACAACAAAGAACAGTCGGAAAATACAGGATTTATTTGGTGGTATGGATATTGTTGAACTGCCAATTAAGTGTATAATAACTATTGGGTCTAAAGATGGCGGCATGATATGAAGGTGCACTGCTAAAACTACAAAGGGGTGTATAAAATAAGCACTATTGTAATGTAGAAAAAAAAAAAGTGCATCCCTGCTTTGTCTCCATTTTGATTCCAATGTGCACCAAATTTTCGCAGATTTTTACTATGCACACATGCCAGCCATGAACAAGGTTTCATGGATATCAGTGCTGTGTTTCTTGGTGTAGTCTTGCTTAAAAGGGGCCTATGATGATTTTAATCTCCATTTGAAACTCTTCCTTGTGGTCTAAATTACATGTACCGTATTTTTCGGAGTATAAGTCGCACCCGGAGTATAAGGCGCACCTGCCGAAAATGCATAATAAAGAAGAAAAAAATACCCATATAAATCGCACTGGAGTATAAGTCGCATTTTTGGGGGAAATTTATTTGATAAAACCCAACACCAAGAATAGACATTTGAAAGGCAATTTAAAATAAATAAAGAATAGTGAACAACAGGCTGAATAAGTGTACGTTATATGAGGCATAAATAACCAAGTGAGAACGTGCCTGGTATGTTAACGTAACATATTATGGTAAGAGTCATTCAAATAACTATAACATATAGAACATGCTATACGTTTACCAAACAATCTGTCACTCCTAAATCCCATGAAATCTTATACGTCTAGTCTCTTACGTGAATGAACTAAATAATATTATTTGATATTTTACGGTAATGTGTTAATAATTTCACACATAAGTCGCTCCTGAGTATAAGTCGCACCCCCGGCCAAACTATGAAAAAAACTGCGACTTATAGTCCGAAATATACGGTAATTGGATATGCTTAGGTGTAAATTTTGCTTATATTTTACTGCCCAATCACTTTTAGAAACCGTTTTTTTGGATCTGTCTGCAAGAGGTTCGATGCGGCAGGCGTTCCCAGATTCCAAATGAAACCACTTCCCGCCCTCTCCAAAAGTACTTTTGAAAATGTACAATGTTTAAACATATATGCTGAAGTTGTCACTGCTATGTTTTTTCCCCAGACACGTTCGAAAATAAACTTCATAAACAGTGTTTGGATTCACCCGGCCACAATAATAGGTACACCTGCACATGCTCCGATCAATTCATAGAGCGCATTAAACATTTGTGCATTTATGTCGCTGCATGTGGCACGTCGGTGTTATTATGCACATGCCAAGATTAAATCAAAATAATACTCCATCCGACCTTGTCCACCTCGTTATGATGTTACAACGTAGCCAGACTACAAAACCCTGCAAACAGAGGCCATCTACAAACTCCGTTTCCATATGAGTTGGGAAATTGTGTTAGATGTAAATATAAATGGAATACAATGATTTGCAAATCATTTTCAACCCATATTCAATTGAATGCACTACAAAGACAACACATTTGATGTTCAAACTGATAAACTTTATTTATTTTTTTGCAAATAATAATTAACTTAGAATTTCATGGCTGCAACACGTGCCAAAGTAGTTGGGAAAGGGCATGTTCACCACTGTGTTACATGGCCTTTCCTTTTAACAACACTCAGTTAACGTTTGGGAACTGAGGAGACACATTTTTTAAGCTTCTCAGATGGAATTGTTTCCCATTCTTGCTTGATGTACAGCTTAAGTTGTTCAACAGTCCGGGGGTCTCCGTTGTGGTATTTTAGGCTTCATAATGCGCCACACATTTTCAATGGGAGACAGGTCTGGACTACAGGCAGGCCAGTCTAGTACCCGCACTCTTTTACTATGAAGCCATGTTGATGTAACACGTGGCTTGGCATTGTCTTGCTGAAATAAGCAGGGGCGTCCATGGTAACGTTGCTTGGATGGCAACATATGTTGCTCCAAAACCTGTATGTACCTTTCAGCATTAATGGCGCCTTCACAGATGTGTAAGTTACCCATGTCTTGGGCACTAATACACCCCCATACCATCACAGATGCTGGCTTTTCAACTTTGCGCCTATAACAATCCAGATGGTTCTTTTCCTCTTTGGTCCGGAGGACACGACGGCCACAGTTTCCAAAAACAATTTGAAATGTGGACTCGTCAGACCACAGAACACTTTTCCACTTTGTATAAGTCCATCTTAGATGAGCTCAGGCCCAGCGAAGCCGACGGCGTTTCTGGGTGTTGTTGATAAACGGTTTTCGCCTTGCATAGGAGAGTTTTAACTTGCACTTACAGATGTAGCGACCAACTGTAGTTACTGACAGTGGGTTTCTGAAGTGTTCCTGAGCCCATGTGGTGATATCCTTTACACACTGATGTCGCTTGTTGATGCAGTACAGCCTGAGGGATCGAAGGTCACGGGCTTAGCTGCTTACGTGCAGTGATTTCTCCAGATTCTCTGAACCCTTTGATGATATTACGGACCGTAGATGGTGAAAACCCTAAATTCCTTGCAATAGCTGGTTGAGAAAGGTTTTTCTTAAACTGTTCAACAATTTGCTCACGCATTTGTTGACAAAGTGGTGACCCTCGCCCCATCCTTGTTTGTGAATGACTGAGCATTTCATGGAATCTACTTTTATACCCAATCATGGCACCCACCTGTTCCCAATTAGCCTGCACACCTGTGGGATGTTCCAAATAAGTGTTGGATGAGCATTCCTCAACTTTATCAGTATTTATTGCCACCTTTCCCAACTTCTTTGTCACGTGTTGCTGGCATCAAATTCTAAAGTTAATGATTATTTGCAACAAAAAAAAATGTTTATCAGTTTGAACATGAAATATGTTGTCTTTGTAGCATATTCAACTGAATATGGGTTGAAAATTATTTGCAAATCATTGTATTCCGTTTATATTTACATCTAACACAATTTCCCAACTCATATGGAAACGGGGTTTGTAAAACTGCGTGCAAGCTCACGCCAAAATGCATGAGACTTATGATTTGATGCAATTGCACTGTTTAACGCCAGCAACAACATTTTTAAGTCAGAAAAGACTAAATTCATCTTTAATAACGACCACACATATCAAGTCATTTCCTTTAAGCTGCCGTGCTAGCACAGATTGTCAGCTGTTAATGAAAACATTGTTTTAAAATAGTCTGATCCTGGCTGGTCCACCAATGTGACAGAATTACTGGTAATGGAAAAAAAATAAAAAAAATATTTTATTTGTTGACTGGCAAATTATATCCATTATTAAGTTATTAATTGCCGGCATGAGGAAGTTGCAATTAGGTTATAAAAAGCTTATATTGTTGTCTCTCTCAACAGTTACTTTAATCACAGTTTATTCCAGAAATAACCCGCTGAGCTTCTCATTAAACGGACCACTTTGTTCTAATAATACCATTCTGACTATTCACTGCTCCCAGGAGCTTGTGTGCTAAAAACAGGCGCTGGCACATTTATAGCAGACCTCGCCTGTATGAAAAAGGAGCAGCCCTGGCTCCTACAACAGCACCGCCCTCATTTCAGGGTAAATCCCTTTCAGCTCCACTTCACTGTCAGGACCCCTAATGCAAAGTGACAAAAGTGTGCCGTAAGTGGTTTGAGCCATCTTTGTGTGGTTTCTCTTACTACTTGAAGTAACAATCACTTGTTTCTGTGCTGGATTATGCAACAACTATTTAACAGATTTCCATTATGGAACTAAGGTTTCTTCTTTAGTCCATGCCACAATCCTCTGCACACTTAAATCTGTGTATTGTTTTTTGCTAAATTCAGCATCCCAACAAATAGCAGCCTTCTTGTTTCCTTCAGAGCAGGGGTGTCCCGCAGCATATTGTTGAAATAAAATCAAACAAAACAAGTAAAAATGTGAAAAAAAGCAAAAAGAGACAATGCAGTGAGAAAAAAAATGGAATTTTGATACTGGTAATTAGGGGTGTTTCAATTCAACGTGAGGAAAAAAACACGTATCAAATTAGTGCAGTGCTTTGCAATTACTTTTTGTTACGCAAAATATTTTGCGCCCCCCAAACTCCAACGCCACTATAAATAGTATAATTTGTCTATAAAAATGTTATACACCTCTGCATAACAGCATAACCTTATTAACATTAAAGAAAACAAAAAAAGAAAAGAAAACAAAAAAAGAGTGGGTTAACCCTAACCCTACAAAGAAAACAAACAAAGAATAACTTTATTAACACTGTTTTTTAGTCCGTAATAGAAAAGATTTAAGTGCACCAATTTATCTAAAAAAAATAAAAAAAATGAAATCCCTGTTTACACTACAGTATAGGGATGTCCCGATCCGATATTTGGATCGGATCGGCTGCCGATATTTGCCAAAAATTGCGTATCGGCAAGGCATGGGAAAATGACGATCCAGATCCAGTTTTTAAAAAACTCCGGTCCGTGTTTTCCAACGCACCGATTTAAATAATACATTCCACTTTTATGCTGCTCCCTAATTTCCGTTCCGCATTTTGCAGCACACCTTAAACACATCCACAGGTCTGTGGATTCTCACGCAGTTGTTTTTAGCTGCTGGCATTACACGACAGGCTCTTCTCACTCTTTCCTGTGTCTCCCTCTCACAGACAGCAAATGCACCTTCTTACACACGTTACATACTGTCACGACATACGTCACATACTGTCACGTCATACGTCACATACGTATACATCCTCTCGCAGCAGAGAGGTAGCAGCATGGCTAACGTTAGCTGTGATGCTAGCGCAGCCGTGCGAGCAACGCTCCCTCTAAGGTGCTCGCCTGTGCAATTGCGTACTGTTTAAGCGTCCTCTGCGCATAGCAAATCTATGCCACGCACAAAATCAAATAAAAAATAAGCGCATAACAATTTTCGACACACGGTCACGACAGAGAAAACAGTTTTGGTCAACATTGTTCAAATATTATAACGTCTGTCGAGACGCTTATCTCCATTCGGTGCCACACGTCCACACCATCAAAATGCCGAGGCAAAAATTTCCACATCAACACCGTATGAAAAAATTTGTGCTTTTTTTAGTTGTGATTTCCTTCTCTGCATGAAAGTTTAAAAGTAGCATATATTAATGCAGTATGAAGAAGAATGTTTTAATGTAGACATGCAAGCCTTGAAAGAAAATGTTGAAAATCAAGACTACATTTCCTGCAAATGGGTGCATTTCTACCCTATATTTTAACTTTAGATTTATTCTCATATCAAACTCTTTTGGCTGTCTTTTTGACACTTACATCCGGCGCCCCCCTCCACACCCTGGATTATAAATAATGTAAATAATTCAATGTGATTATCTTGTGTGATGACTGTATTATGATGATAGTATATATCTGATAGTATATATCTGTATCATGAATCAATTTAAGTGGACCCCGACTTAAACAAGTTGAAAAACTTATTCGGGTGTTACCATTTGGTGGTCAATTGTACGGAATATGTACTTCACTGTGCAACCTACTAATAAAAGTCTCAATCAATCAATCAATCAAAACACATAGAATCATCATACTGCTGTGATTATATGCATCAAGTGTTCATTCAAGGTTAAGGCAAAATATCGAGATATATATCGTGTATCGCAATATGGCCTTAAAATATCGCAATATTAAAAACAGGCCATATCGCCCAGCCCTAGTTCAATGATGCCATTTCTGTTTGTCATGTATAATTTTGTCTATTTTGTGTTTATCCTTGAATAAACAGGTCAGTTTCCTGTTACCAACCAGTGTATTATTCAAACTCCCCTAATTCAGCTGGCTAGTTGTTATCAAGAGTACTAAAACCCTTTTCAACATGATTCTGACAACTAAGTAGGCTAAATAACTTTAAACTTTAATACATGCTCGGATAGGCCAGTATCGGTCAGTGTGGGTATCGGTCGGTATCGGATCGGAAGTGCAAAAACCTGGATCGGGACATCCCTACTACAGTATAAGCAATTTTTGACCAACTTGAACCACATGATGCTGAAAATAAAAATTAGGTAATAATAAATTCTAATTGATCAGCAACATTAACTCAGGGGCAGAATATATATAACACTTTAACCTACAAAACAATTTCTTATTAACTTCTAAATCAAAATGACAAAGTTAAGATTAATGGTGACAATGAGCACGTTTTGCACAGCTTTCCAAAGTGGGGTTTGAAGTATAATACTGCATTATACTGATAAAGCATGTTCCCCGGGGTCAAACACTGTATTTGAAAAGAACCGCCTTAATTGAACAATATTCAATCAATGTTTATCAATCAATGTTTATTTATATAGCCCTAAATCACAAGTGTCTCAAAGGGCTGCACAAGCCACAACGACATCTTCGGTACAGAGTCCACATAAGGGCAAGGAAAAACTCACCCCAGTGAGTGCAGTCTAAAACACGACGTTTGTCAATATTAACAAGTGTCAAATAATATTAAATAAAGATACAAAGTCTCCAAGGCAGCAGCGTCTAAAAAGTATCCAGTAACAAATGTGTCCGCATGACTCAACTTACTGCGCCAGGAGTTGAACAAATCAGTGAGGCCACTGAGTGTTGCCAAAAAAAACAATTACTACTCCCCTTTAACTTAAAGACAGCATAAGTCAATTCCAGACATTTAGTAATAAATAGATTAGTGTTTCTCATACCAACCATTGTTCTCTGTTTGAGTAATTTCACTTGATCAAACATTCTACAAAATACAAAGCTATCAGATTATTACCAGTATATATACACGCCAATATCGGGGACGTATATAAATAATAATGTCACCTATAACTACAGATGTCCGATATTATCGGCCGATAAATGTTTTAAAATGTAATATCGGAAATGATCGGTATCGGTTTCAAAAAGTAAAATGTATGACTTTTTAAAACGCAGCTGGATGGAGTGGTACACGGACGTAGGGAGAAGTACAGAGCGCCAATAAACCTTAAAGGCACTGCCTTTGCGTGCCGGCCCAGTAACATAATATCTACGGCTTTTCACACACACAAGTGAAAGCAAGCATACTTGGTCAACAGCCATACAGGTCACACTGAGGGTGGCCGTATGAACAACTTTAACACTGTTACAAATATGCGCCACACTGTGAACCCACACCAAACAAGAATGACAAACACATTTCGGGAGAACATCCGCACCGTAACACAACATAAGAACCCCTTGCAGCACTAACTCTTCTGGGACGCTACAATATACCCCCCCCCCCCCCCCTCCCACCTCAACCTCTTCATGCTCTCTCAGGAAGAGCATGTCCCAAATTCCAAGCTGCTGTTTTGAGGCATGTTAAAAAAAATAATGCCCTTTGTGACTTCAATTATAAATATGGCAGTGCCATGTTGGCATTTTTTTCCATAACTTGAGTTGATTTATTTTGGAAAACCTTGTTACATTGTTTAATGCATCCAGCGGGGCATCACAACAAAATTAGGCATAATATTGTGTTAATTCCACGACTTTATATATCGGTATCGGTTGATATCGGAATCGGTAATTAAAGAGTTGGACAATATCGGAATATCGGCAAAAAAGCCATTATCGGACATCTCTACCTATAACACAAAGTTGACCGAAAGTTCTATTGATAAATATACATAAATTCTGCTTTTAGCATTTTTTACAGAACAAAAACATCCCCGTATGCTATTGACGGTACAATTTGCAAACCCTTGGTGACAGAAGTTTGGACCCCCCTGCCATAGAGTCAGGGTTATAGTGCGGGCATACCTGTGAACGTCTCAGTGCAGGGGTTAATTCCAGCCAAGCGCTTGGATGTGCCAAAATCAGATATTTTGAGCACGCCGCTGTAGGTGTTGATTAGGACGTTGTCACCCTGAGGGTTGAAAAAACAGCAATAAGGGGGGAAAAAAAAGTAACCTTTAATGGTTTCAAGCCTTGTTACCTTGATGTCCCGGTGTGCAATCTGATTGTCGTGCAGGTATTTGAGTCCCTCCAGGATCTGTCGCGTGTAGAACCCTATGGTGGGCTCGTTGTTTTTAAGGGGGCCCCACTTGGATCTGAGCAGTGCAGAGAGACTCCCTACAAACAGGAAGTGCAACATTTAATCAAGTATTTTTTTTAAGCGCCGGTAGCCACACAAATGGTCCCCTAACACTTCATAACCATAGGAGACAAAATGCTACACTTGACAGAAGATGCGCTCAATTTGTCGGTTTTATGACATCATGAAGGACATAATACCACTTCTGATCCAACACTAATTAAATTAACCGGCTCCATGCACGATAAGCCCTCCACTTCATGCAGACAACTGAAAAAACAGAACGGGAAAAGGCAAAATTGATGATTTTGTATGTCTACAGCGAGTAGGTGAACCAAAAATGATTTAGCTATAGAAAGGTGACAGTAATCTTAGCACTTTAGCTCACATAGCTATGCTAATGTTGCTAATGTGGTCACTATGACGTCATTGCATCATGTCGTTTTAATATTTGCACATTTTGTAGATCGCTGTCCGCGGATATATCTGGGAAATAAGTTACGTGCACATCGCAGACATGGTGACTAGGCTCCGGACAATCGAGTGCGTCTTGTTTGCATCCGGTTTTGGCAGCACTGTTCTGGTGGTCTAAGTCTTTTTTCGGTGGTCGAATTTACAGTGAATCAGTAGTCAATAGTGCAGCCAAGAATGTTAAAATAATGAAAATATGGAAAAGCTGCCGATGGTGTGTTTGACGGCGAAGCAGCTGGAAGGAGAAACAATAGAAGTCCACTTTCCAAGGTGTGGAGGGGGGGGGTGTGGCCCGCGGGCCTGCAGCAGAACAGGGTGTGCCAGGACCGGCCTCGAAGTCAGAGACAGGTGCGTAGATGGCCCAGTTGGGCCTTGTCATATAATCACCTGTCGCCCTGTATAAGTAGCAGTCGGGAGGAGAGAGGTGGCTGGAGCGAGAGCGAGAGCGACTTGGTGCTGAAAAGCAAACAAATGGCAAACGCTGAAAATAAACCAGCATTAAACCCTGAAACCTGGACTCTCATGTCAGTGCTTGGTGGTAGTCCTGAATCTTGGCCAGGTGGCAGGCAAACTGCTTCAAACCGGTCTTCAGGCTGGGAGTCTCCGTGTCAGAATACTCGCCCAGCTCTCGCACCAGCAGGTCCAGCCTTGTCCCGAAGACGCGCCAAGTTACGTCCGTACGCCGCAAACGTCTGACACATCTCGCCAAAGTGCTTCTCCACGTTACTGATGCGCTCCTGGATCCTCTTGGTCTGATTGTCCCACATTGGGCGCCAAATTGTGAAGGTTGCCCTCCACCAGGGGGTTCTTCTGACCAACAAGCACCGACATGAGAGCCCAGGTTTCAGGGTTTAATGCTGGTTTATTTTCAGCGTTTGCCATTTGTTTGCTTTTCAGCACCAAGTCGCTCTCGCTCTCGCTCCAGCCACCTCTCTCCTCCCGACTGCTGCTTATAAAGGGCGACAGGTGATTAGATGACAAGGCCCACCTGGGCCATCTACGCAGCTGTCGCTGACTTCGAGGCCGGTCCTGGCACACCCTGTTCCGCTGCAGGCCCGCAGGCCACGCCCCCCTCCACACAAGGTAAATGCTGTACACTATTATTACATTTCTTCATAAAACTAATGTAGTTGTTAGTCGTACATTCTATTCTATTGTTTTTGTACAACATTTTTATACAATATTTTTATTACATCGAGCTCTATCTTTCTGTAACTAAAAGTTAGTTTTTTTCCATTTCAAAAGACGTTACATGGTAATATTGTGCTGTTTTGGTGGCGCCAAGCACCAATCAAAATTGATTTCAATTAATTTCACTGGGAGGCGTTAATTTGAAATACAGTTAAGAGCTCTATCACTGAACCGATTAAGCTTGTAAGTTAAGGGGCTACTGTATAACTACAAACCCCGTTTCCATATGAGTTGGGAAATTGAGTTAGATGTAAATATAAATGGAATACAATGATTTGCAAATCATTTTCAACCCATATTCAATTGAATGCACTACAAAGACAAGATATTTGATGTTCAAACTCATAAACTTTATTATTTTTTTGCAAATAGTAATTAACTTAGAATTTCATGGCTGCAACACGTGCCAATGTAGTTGGGAAAGGGCATGTTCACCACTGTGTTACATGGCCTTTCCTTTTAACAACGTTAAAACGTTTGGGAACTGAGGAGACACATTTTTTAAGCTTCTCAGGTGGAATTCTTTCCCATTCTTGCTTGATGTACAGCTTAAGTTGTTCAACAGTCCGGGGGTCTCGGTTGTGGTATTTTAGGCTTCATAATGCACCACATATTTTCAATGGGAGACAGGTCTGGTCTACAGGCAGGCCAGTCTAGTACCCGCACTCTTTTACTATGAAGCCACGTTGATGTAACACGTGGCTTGGCATTGTCTTGCTGAAATAAGCAGGGGCGTCCATGGTAACGTTGCTTGGATGGCAACATATGTTGCTCCAAAACCTGTATGTACCTTTCAGCATTAATGGCGCCTTTACAGATGTGTAAGTTACCTATGTCTTGGGCACTAATACACCCCCATACCATCACAGATGCCGGCTTTTCAACTTTGCGCCTATAACAATCCGGATGGTTCTTTTCCTCTTTGGTCCGGAGGACACGACGTCCACAGTTTCCGAAAACAATTTGAAATGTGGACTCGTCAGACCACAGAACACTTTTCCACTTTGTATCAGTCCATCTTAGATGAGCTCAAGCCCAGCGAAGCCGACGGCGTTTCTGGGTGTTGTTGATAAACGGTTTTCGCCTTGCATAGGAGAGTTTTAACTTGCACTTACAAATGTAGCGACCAACTGTAGTTACTGACAGTGGGTTTATGAAGTGTTCCTGAGCCCATGTGGGGATATCCTTTACACACTGATGTCGCTTGTTGATGCAGTACAGCCTGAGAGATCGAAGGTCACGGGCTTAGCTGCTTACGTGCAGTGATTTCTCCAGATTCTCTGAACCCTTTGATGATATTACGGACCGTAGATGGTGAAATCTCTAAATTCCTTGCAATAGCTGGTTGAGAAAGGTTTTTCTTAAACCGTTCAACAATTTGCTCACGCATTTGTTGACAAAGTGGTGACCCTCGCCCCATCCTTGTTTGTGAATGACTGAGCATTTCATGGAAGCTGTTTTTATACCCAATCATGGCACCCACATGTTCCCAATTTGCCTGTTCACCTGTGGGATGTTCTAAATAAGTGTTTGATGAGCATTCCTCAACTTTATCAGTATTTATTGCCACCTTTCCCAACTTCTTTGTCACGTGTTGCTGGCATCAAATTCTAAAGTTAATGATTATTTGCACAAATTTTTTTTTTTATCAGTTTGAACATCAAATATCTTGTCTTTGTAGTGCATTCAATTGAATATGGGTTGAAAAGGATTTGCAAATCATTGTATTCCGTTTATATTTACATATAACACAATTCCCCAACTCATATGGAAATGGGGTTTGTATTACTACCGTAATTTCCGGACAATATGCTGTTAATTATTCCTCATGCTTTAAACCCTGCACCTTATACAATGCTGTGACTAATTTATGGATTTTTTTACAGGTTTACTAGCATCATGCCGCCAATAAATTTAGCCTTGTCACATCAGACCAATGAAATTGCCGAACGGGGTGGACCAACATAATTGTTCACATTTGATTTAATGAAATGACTTACACAATCATTTAGTTAGCCCATTTAGCACGTTATGCACTCCCCCTCATCATGGCGAAGACACGACAAAATACATACGACTATCAAGTTAAAAGTTATTAAAAAGCTATTGAAAAAGGAAAATAGAGCTGCTGCCGATAATTGTGAAGTCATCAACGTTGGTGCGATTGGTCAATGGAAGGTCAACAGAGAAAAATGGTTGCAAAAACACTGCATGTGAAAACTTTAAAAGTACGGAACCATTTCACCCTAACCGACTCCAAGTGGACTTTGCTTTCTGTGCAGTACGTCTGTGATGTGGGAGCATTTAAAGCGGAGACAAGTTGGACATCTGGAGGATGCTTGTGAGCTAGCTCGCCAACATTGCTTTAACTGTCGTTTGTCTGTCAGCTAAACTTTGTCGAAATACTTGTGTGAAGATTTCGAAACACATCGTCACAAAATATATGAATGATAGTTCATAAATAAATCATTTTGAAAGGAGTAGTCATCTTAATTGTTATTTAGCACTTGGCTAAAAATATCTCAAGCTGAATTTAACAGCTTGAGGCTAAATCAGAGCCACTGAATAGCCGTGTGCTTCATATTCTGATTAGTCAACTACCGTATTTTTCGGACTATAAGTCGCAGTTTTTTTTCATAGTTTGGCCGGGGGTGCGACTTATACTCAGGAGCGACTTATGTGTGAAATTATTAACACATTACCGTAAAATATCAAATAATATTATTTAGCTCATTCACGTAAAAGACTAGACTTGTACGATTTCATGGGATTTAGCGATTAGGAGTGACAGATTGTTTGGTAAACGTATAGCATGTTCTATATGTCAGTGTTTTTCAACCACTGTGCCGCGGCACACTAGTGTGCCGTGAGATACAGTCTGGTGTGCCGTGGGAGATTATCTAATTTCACCTATTTGGGTTCAAAATATTTTTTGCAAACCAGTAATTATAGTCTGCAAATGATGTGTTGTTGTTGAGTGTCGGTGCTGTCTAGAGCTCGGCAGAGTAACCGTGTAATACTCTTCCATATCAGTAGGTGGCAACAGGTAGCCAATTGCTTTGTAGATGTCGGAAACAGCGGGAGGCAGAGTGCATGGTAAAAAAGGTGTCTAATGCTTAAACCAAAAATAAACAAAAGGTGAGTGCCCCTAAGAAAAGGCATTGAAGCTTAGGGAAGGCTATGCAGTACGAAACTAAGACTGAACTGGCTACAAAGTAAACAAAAGCAGAATGCTGGACGACAGCAAAGACTTACTGTGGAGCAAAGACAATGTACATCCGAACATGACATGACAATCAACAATGTCCCCACAAAGAAGGATTAAAAACAACAGAAATTATCTTGATTGCTAAAACAAAGTAAATATCGCTCAAAGGAAGACATGAAACTGCTACAAGAAAATACCAAAAATAGAGAAAAAGCCACCAAAATAGGAGCGCAAGACAAGAAGTAAAACACTACACACAGGAAAACAGCAAAAAAAGTCTAAATAAGTCAGGGCGTGATGTGACAGGTGGTGACAGTACACCTACTTTGAGACAAGAGTTATATTGATGCATGCTTGGTTATGCTTTAAAGTCATATCCAACAATTGCGACAACAACTTTTTACTGTCAACTGTTTTTTAATGATTTCTGCTGGTGGCGTGCCTCCGGATTTTTTCAACGCTAGAAATGTGCCTTGGCTCAAAAAAGGTTGAAAAACACTGCTATATGTTATAGTTATTTGAATGACTCTTACCATAATATGTTACGTTAACACACCAGGCACGTTCTCAGTTGGTTATTTATGTGTCATATAACATACACTTATTCAGCCTGTTGTTCACTATTCTTCATTTATTTTAAATTGCCTTTCAAATGTCTATTCTTGGTGTTGGGTTTTATCAAATAAATTTCCCCCAAAAATGCGACTTATACTCCAGTGCAACTTATATATGTTTTTTTCCTTCTTTATTATGCATTTTCGGCAGGTGCGATTTATACCCCGGTGCGACTTATACTCCGAAAAATACGGTAATCTAATGTATATGTAAAAAGTGGATACAGTGCACAATAGCATTTCTTGCATATCAAGGTACAGTGTGTGTACAGTGTGTGTTCCCTGTAAGGTTTACTAAAAGCACTTTTGAGCAGTCTAAATTCCAGCATCCTTCAAGGCAAACAAACGCTTGCTTTTGTGGGACCACTGAGACTTATTTAAAATTGTTGAAAAATGGTAGAATAATGTGACACTAGACAATTAATAACACTTAAAGTAAATAGTGGGATTCAATGGTGTGATTACCGTATTTTTCGGACTATAAGTCGCAGTTTTTTTCATAGTTTGGCCGGGCTCCAGTGTGACTTAAATATGTTTTTTTCCTTTTTTATTATGTATTTTCGGCAGGTGCGACTTATACTCTGGTGCGACTTATACTCCGAAAATACAGTATGTAATTTATTATAGCTTGTATGGTTTAAAATGCATATTTAAATAATGGGGGCTAAGAAATGAGAAGTCTAGATGATTATTCAATCTTGAAAAAGCAGCACCACGCAGACAGTTAAGCATGTTTGCACAGTGATTAGGGACCGTCCTGTTATTATTTCCCTGTGCAAATACTGGGACAGGCGATGACGGAAGCTCGCTTACCTCCGGGCACCTGCTCCATAAAGATCTTGATGAAGCCGTTCTCGCTAATAGAGCCCAGGTATTGGACGATGTTCTTGTGCTTCAGGTGCTTGTGGAGGGCGATCTCCTCGTGCAGGGGTTGAGAATACCTGCAATGAAAATAGCAAATCAAAAACACACATACCGGTAATGTATAGTCTGGGCAATAAAACAGGACACCATTTTTCTTTTTAAACACACACCGTTAAATAGCACCCTGTCTAAATTATTCACGCACCGGCTCCTTTACTCTCAAACATATGGTTAGCGGATCAGTGTGTCAGTGTAATCATTCTGTCCGTCACAGGTGGAGGCCGGGAGTCTTCGCTAGAAGCAGTCCCTCATGTGAGATCAATTTAAAGTACACCGCAAACCACCAGACATGACACTCTTGTGTGCTTCTCACTTTCACTTTTGATGAGCAGCAACTAGGGCTGTCCCAATACCAATATTTTGGTACCGGTACCGAAATATAAAAACTGTATCTTTAAACTTTTTGATACTTTTCAAATTGTCATTATTGGCTTTTCTTTATTTATTACATTTAATTTTATAGTGCACATACTAGACAACTTCTCTTTTTATAGTAAGTAAGCAAACGGGTTTGAAAAGCTCCTAATTTATAAAAACGTATGCAGTAACATATTGTGTCATTTTCTATTCTATTATTTTGTTAACATTATAAGGGGCAAGCGGTAGAAAATGGATGGATGAATGGATTATTAATTTCATTTACTGTCCATATCTGGTTACCGTATTTTTCCAACCATAGGGCGCACCACATTATAAGGCGGCCTGCCAATGAGTGGTTCTATTTTCTTTAATGTTCTATATTCTCCAAGAAACATCAACTTTTTGGTCTTGCTTGCTTACCGGTACTTGCTAGCGTCATTTAGTGAACAGGCTGCAGTCCACACGTATCTCTTATGTGTGACTGCCATCTACTATTATAAGGCGGACTGCCAATGAGTGGGTCTATTTTCTTTAATGTTCTATATTCTCCAAGAAACATCAACTTTTTGGTCTTGCTTGCTTACCGGTACTTGCTAGCGTCATTTAGTGAACAGGCTGCAGTACACACGTATCTCTTATGTGTGACTGCCATCTACTATTATAAGGCGGACTGCCAATGAGTGGGTCTATTTTCTTTAATGTTCTATATTCTCCAAGAAACATCAACTTTTTGGTCTTGCTTGCTTACCGGTACTTGCTAGCATCATTTAGTGAACAGGTTGCAGTCCACACGTATCTCTTATGTGTGACTGCCATCTACTATTATAAGACGGACTGCCAATGAGTGGGTCTATTTTCTTTAATGTTCTATATTCTCCAAGAAACATCAACTTTTTGGTCTTGCTTGCTTACCGGTACTTGCTAGCGTCATTTAGTGAACAGGCTGCAGTCCACACGTATCTCTTATGTGTGACTGCCATCTACTATTATAAGGCGGACTGCCAATGAGTGGGTCTATTTTCTTTAATGTTCTATATTCTCCAAAAAACATCAACTTTTTGGTCTTGCTTGCCTACCGGTACTTGCTAGCGTCATTTGGTGAACAGGCTGCAGTACACACGTATCTCTTATGTGTGACTGCCATCTACTATTATAAGGCGGACTGCCAATGAGTGGGTCTATTTTCTTTAATGTTCTATATTCTCTAAGAAACATAAACTTTTTGGTCTTGCTTGCTTACCGGTACTTGCTAGCGTTATTTAGTGAACAGGCTGCAGTCCACACGTATCTCTTATGTGTGACTGCCATCTACTATTATTATAAGGCGGACTGCCAATGAGTGGGTCTATTTTCTTTAATGTTCTATATTCTCCAAAAAACATCAACTTTTTGGTCTTGCTTGCCTACCGGTACTTGCTAGCGTCATTTAGTGAACAGGCTGCAGTACACACGTATCTCTTATGTGTGACTGCCATCTACTATTATAAGACAGACTGCCAATGAGTGGGTCTATTTTCTTTAATGTTCTATATTCTCTAAGAAACATCAACTTTTTGGTCTTGCTTGCTTGCCGGTACTTGCTAGCGTCATTTAGTGAACAGGCTGCAGTCCACACGTATCTCTTATGTGTGACTGCCATCTACTATTATAAGGCGGACTGCCAATGAGTGGGTCTATTTTCTTATAAAAAGCGCACTGGGTTAAAAGGTTCATATTCTGATTTTTTTTTTACTACATTTAAAACACTTACTTGTGGTCTACAAAACATTTAATGGTGGTTCTTTGATAACAATTCTGCATAGAATGTTTTCAAGCCGCTTTCTGACAGTCTCTTGTCCCGTTTTCTGGGCGCTCTTATTTACGTGCCTCCACTTTGACTGTGTCTTCTCACTGTCATCTTTGTTGTACCGGTAGTTTTATGACAGATATAAGTTATATCTGTAAGAAATGGCAACATTGGAAGATGAATACCCCACAACAAGAGGATAGAGAAAAAGAAGGAGCTTATTGACTACGATGTAGGCTACAATGGCAGATGCGCGCAAATTTTCGGTACTTATGCAGATCCCAAATACATAACAGCAGGTACCAATAGGTAAGAAAAGTTGGCTTTACATAAAAAAAGGCCAGATAATATGTCTACTAATAGGTGCCATTTTGGGGTCCTTATACACACACCATAATAATTCCCATATGTTGAAGCACAGTACGTCTGACTACGGTAGCCGTAATGCTTCGCGTTCCATCAAGCGGTGCAGCTTCGTAGCTTACCAAAGTCGTACTAAAACATTTTGACAGATTTTTGAGAGCGGTGTGTAATGTTCTATATTCTCCAAGAAACATCAACGTTTTGGTCTTGCTTGCTTACCGGTACATGCTAGCGTCATTTAGTGAACAGGCTGCAGTCTACACGTATCTCTTATGTGTGACTGCCATCTACTGGGCACATTTATCATTACGCCACGTACCAAATAAAATTGCTTGAAAGGTCAGTAAGCACAACCAGAATTATTAGGTCACTAAGCGCATCAGGGTTATGAGGCACACTGTCCATTTTTGAGAAAAAAGAAAGGATTTTAAGTGTGCCTTACCATCTTTTACTACTTATCTGAATTGATCCGCCCATTTGTTTACAATCAGGAGCGCTAGCTTGCAGTTAGCGGTTATTATATCCTCCAGTGTGTAGTGAGGCATGTTTAGCTATTCCTAGTACACCAGGGAAGATAATTGTAAGAAATGTAGTTTCTTTGTCGCCAAGGAGGCGAGGATAAGTGGTTTAAGAAGTAAAACACTGCGGAGGGACATTAGTAGCTAACTAGCTATGTTTTAAAGCGCCGCTCTGCAGTGTTTATAGCTTCACCTTTATCGTTTTTTTTTAAAGCCATTCCCCCTCTTCTGTCTTCACACTGTTTCTGTGTGTGTTGACTCACATGCGCCTCGGCTCGTATTACCAACAATGTCACATCATGTCAAAGAAAAAAAAATACCGGTATTTTTCAAGGGCAGTATAGTACCTTTATCAATTATTTGGTACTGTACTACCTTATTAGTACCGGCATACCGTACAACCTTAACAGTAACACAGATGAACAAAATGATATTTGTCTGAAACGTGGTGCTTTTGCAGCACGATACATTAATGGACAGATAATAGGAGTACACATCACCTGCTGTCTCTCTCCGGTATCTCTTTGATGGCCAATCGGACCTGGTTGCTGAGGTCCCGGCCTGCATACACCACTCCAAATGTGCCTTTTCCAAGAACCACCCTGTCACCGTGCTCTTCGTACTCATAGTCGTACTAAAAAGACAAAGGCAGGTAACTTATGTACTGTAAATCCGGTCAAAGCTTGAAAATGTTGTCCCAAAAATGTTGTCAAAAAGAAATACAATCATGTGTGCTTACGGACTGTATCCCTGCAGACTGTATTGATCTATATTGATATATAATGTATATATTGTGTTTTTTATGTTGATTTAATAAAAAAAATAAAAATTTTTTTTTAAATATTTATAAAAAAAAATTATTTTATATTTTATTTTTATTTTTTTAAATTTCTTATGCGGCCGGTACCGGTCCATGGACCGATTGGTACCGGGCCGCAAAAAAAAATAAAAAAATATTCATATTCAAATAAAAAAAAATTTTTGGTGACTGAATTGATTAAATACCTTTTTAAAAAATCTAAACACATTTTTAAATACATTTATAAAAAGAGGTTTTTAGGCCATCTCCGCGCTTACTTGCAATATGTCATATTAGCAGCCAAGAGCAGCTTCTGCAATCTGTTTTAAAAAAGTTTTATAATAATTTTTATACCAAATAATAAATTGCGAGAATGGGTTTGCATCGAGAATCGGGTTGAAACAAGAATCGTTTCTGAATCAAATCGGAATCGAATCGTGAGTTGCTATAAGATTCACATCCCTATTAATTAGGGGTGTCCCGTTACTACTTTTTATTGGAGCCTCGAGTATTGACCGATACTGATATTGATCTGATTAGATATCAGCAGGAATTATTTATCATTTTATTTTTTTGTGAAAAAGTTAAATTACTTAAAAAGAAAAACAACTGTAAGTATGAAAACTCTTGCCTATTCACATTCAACCCTCTCAAATGGACTGTTTTAAGTTGAAGTGGCGCGGCATTGGGATTTTTGCCGACACATATGGTTGTGGTTATGGTTTTGATTTCTTTCAAACATGCATACAGTTACTATACTGCAGCGACATCACATTTATCTACAGTTACTCATTACAACATGTCCAACAAGAAGTAGGAAGAAGCAAAATGTATTTAATCCCAATCCATTTCATAGCAATTTCTTACACATTTGTTTGTTCACTTCCTGTGCTCGATTGGTAACACAAAATACATAAAGAAATAATCAATATAGTTTTCACGAATAATTAGTGAAGTGAGTTGTGATTCCCATAATGAGTAACCAAAATAATTAATTAAGTTAAACTCATGACACAGTAAATTGAATGATGCGGACACACTTGTTACTTGACATTTTCAATACGTTCCCGCCTTGGAGACTTTGTATGTGTAAGTAATATAGAACTCAATTTACGTGATACTTGTTTATATTGACAAATGCGTTTTAGACTACAATATTCTTCAATTAAGGACCCATATTACACATGTCTAGCTTGTGTGCTTGGCTGTTGTGTAGCTGTTAGCTTCGAGTATCCTATAGCCTACCATGGTTATCTTTTGTAAATTACTGGACTAAAATACAGGATAAGACCAAACTTGTGTGTTTATTACACAAGTAAAAGTGCTGCGGGACTGCTTGTATTGGAGCTTAAAGGCCTACAGAAACCCACTACTACCGACCACGCAGTCTGATAGTTTATATATCAATGATGAAATCTTAACATTGCAACACATGCCAATACGGCCGAGTTAGCTTATTAAAGTGCAATTTTAAATTTTGCGCGAAATATCCTGCTGAAAACGTCTCGGTATGATGACGTCAGCGCGTGACGTCACAGATTGTGGAGAACATTTTGGGACAGCATGGTGGCCAGCTATTAAGTCGTCTGTTTTCATCGCAAAATTCCACAGTTTTCTGGACATCTGTGTTGGTGAATCTTTTGCAATTTGTTCAATGAACAATGGAGACAGCAAAGAAGAAAGCTGTAGGTGGGAAGCGGTGTATTGCGGCCGACTGCAGCAACAACACAAACACGGCCGGTGTTTCATTGTTTACATTCCCAGAAGATGACAGTCAAGCTTTACCATTGGCCTGTGGAGAACTGGGACAACAGAGACTCTTACCAGGAGGACTTTGAGTTGGATGCGCAGACGCGGTACCGTGAGTACGCATGCAGCTGCGGCTTCCAAACATTTGATCGCTTGCCCGTACGTGCGTGCCGCTATGTGCATGTCACGTACGTAACTTTGGGGACTTTGGGGAAATATATGTGCTGTATGAACTTTGGGGAGGTGAACGGTACTTTGGGCTGTGGGATTGAGTGTGTTGTGCAGGTGTTTGAGTTGTATTGGCGGGTTATATGGACGGGAGGGGGGAGGTGTTTGTTATGCGGGATTAATTTGTGGCATATTAAATATAAGCCTGGTTGTGTTGTGGCTAATAGAGTATATATATGTCTTGTGTTTATTTACTGTTTTAGTCATTCCCAGCTGAATATCAGGTCCCACCCGCCTCTCACAGCATCTTCCCTATCTGAATCGCTCCCACTGCCCTCTAGTCCTTCACTCTCACTTTCCTCATCCACAAACCTTTCATCCTCGCTCAAATTACTGGGGAAATCGTCACTTTCTCGGTCAGAATCGCTCTCGCTGCTGGTGGCCATGATTGTAAACAATGTGCAGATGTGAGGAGCTCCACAACCTGTGACATCACGCTACTCGTCTGCTACTTCCGGTACAGGCAAGGCTTTTTTTTTAGCGACCAAAAGTTGCTAACTTTATCGTCGATGTTCTCTACTAAATCCTTTCAGCAAAAATATGGCAATATCGTGAAATGATCAAGTATGACACATAGAATGGACCTGCTATCCCCGTTTAAATAAGAAAATCGCATTTCAGTAGGCCTTTATATTGGACATTCTAGAACAGGGGTGTCAAACTCATTTGGGCTGGACTGGTAAAATCACGGCATGATGACTTAAAAATAAAGACAACTTCAGATTGTTTTCTTTGTTTAAAAATAGAACAAGCGCATTCTGAAAATGTACAAATCATAATGTTGTTGTTTTTTTTACACTTACATGTTTCAGTTAATAGTATTCTATCTTTATTTGTCGTTATTTATATTTTCTGAAAAAATTATGTGATAATGTTCATCAGTCAACTCATTGGTGTTAATTTTCAATCATCAAGATAAAAAAAAGTATATCAAAATCAAATTACAGGATGTTATTTATGTAGTTAGATCATTTTCCTCGCCTGATGTACTAACATCATGTGGTTTATTTTGTACATATGTAGCATCATCTACAAAGATACAAATAATTGCGACATCCAGTGAATTGCATAACGTGGACCCCGACTTAAACAAGTTGAAAAACGTATTCGGGTGCTACCATTTAGTGGTCAATTGTACGGAATATGTACTGTACTGTGCAATCAACTAATAAAAGTTTCAATCAATCAATCAAAGTGGACACTTTTAAAACAGCAGTTTATTTCAATCAAAAATTTCAGGTTAATTTTTATACTTAGCAAATTGATCCCGCGGGCCGGATAAAACCTGTTCGCGTGCCTGATCCGGCCCTCGGGGTGTACGTTTGACACCTCTGTTCCAGATGCAAGCTAATATAATCCGATACTTGTATTTTTGCTGATATCGCACTGATATCAATTATTAGATTAGGACACTGACTGAGCAGTTTGCTCGTTACTGCTATTCCAACGTTGTGCAATATACAATACACAATAACAAGTGTGAGCGACTCACTTCTAATGTGTCCGCGTCGCAGTCTCCTTCGTCAGGACCTCGCCAGGCCTCCTCGGTGATGCTGTTGACCAGATCACAAAACCTGAGAAAAGACATGCCATAAAATGTAAATAACGTTATAGTAACTATACAAATGGGACTCATTACCTCCCTGCTTGGCTCTCAGCATCAAGGGTTGGAATTGGGGGTTAAATCACCAAAATGATTCCCGAGCGCGGCCACCGCTGCTGCTCACTGCTCCCCTCACCTCCCAGGGGGTGGAACAAGGGGATGGGTCAAATGCAGAGGGTAATTTCACCACACCTAGTGTGTGTGTGACTATCAGTGGTACTTTAACTTTAACTTATATTGTTTTTGACCCTTATGTGACTTGATATTATTTTTAAGGAGTAAGCTGATCATCTTTCTTGATGTGTGAAGTCCAGGTCCCGCCTAAGCAAACGGCCAGCATGAGGCGCTAGTTAGCTTGTTACTGACTCGCTCGCTGCTTTATGCGCACACAATTCATTT
Organism: Nerophis lumbriciformis; assembly: GCF_033978685.3. Classification (NCBI taxonomy): domain Eukaryota; kingdom Metazoa; phylum Chordata; class Actinopteri; order Syngnathiformes; family Syngnathidae; genus Nerophis; species Nerophis lumbriciformis. Next base: position 21,217,757 of record NC_084573.2, read on the forward strand.
TATTATTTTAAAGTTGTACATTAAATTAGTGGTTAACTGCTTTTTACACTTGCATGACCGTTCAAAAAAATGGCTTCAGGACATTTTTACACAATGCTAAAATGCCACTGCAAACATTGCCTGCACTGACAATGAAGGCAGTTTGACTATGGAAAAATTACAGTTAAACTTAATATTTTCTTTTTTGTGGCAAAATTAAATAAAAACTAAGCCAGTTAAAATAGATGATGAAAATGTATATTTCACATACATATAAATTCATATATATTGCATGACCAATATATTATTTTCACAAGCTTTTCAATCATTTTTATGAATGTTTTATTTATTTATTTTTTAAATTATCATTACATAAAACCTCTCATACATTCTTACATACACAATGAATGTAATAATTACACATGTTTTTTGTTAAATTGATTAGAGTCGGTGTATCCTAAATGTGGCCTGCAGCTAATTTTATAAAGGCCTGCGGCACATTTTTATAAATAGTAGAAATAATAGGAATACAATATCAAAAAGGTGTGGTGTAACGAGAGAATGTTGCAATATTGACATTGATAACACAAAGCTGCCATGCAAGCAGTTTGGCATTGCTCCAAAAATAATAAAAACTTATAATCAACGGATAAATCCGCAAGTTGAGGTAGGGATTTAAGCGTGACAAGTAAAAATAATATATTGATATGACTTATTTTAATACTTAGTAACACTAAGAGTCTGATATTTTTTTTTTTAACTGTCATTTTTCAAAAAATAATTATGAATTAAAAGCAACGTTGTTAGGAATTATTTACCTATTTAAGGCTCCGATTACTTCCCATCGAATAGTCTTCTTTTTGTGTGTGTGTTTTTTTACCATAAAAACAGGGTGTTCTTTGACACAAAGGGACAACAAATGTAAACTTTGTGTCAAATGATTGATCTGAAGTTGATCTACAGCTATTTTAACGACGAAAGTAAAAAAAACTTAACACTTTAATGACAGAGACCCTTTTGGGTTCTTGGGACTTTTAACATTCACCAAGATTGAGGGGAGCCCTGGACCCTAATGCTTACAATAAACATTGTATTGGTTTTGAAAATGCAAAATATTAAAAAAGCCCTCACTGGCTTTCATCTTTCAGTGTGCGACCCTCAGTGGAAAAATATTTGGACACCCCTGAATTAGAATTGTACCACACTTAAGTTAGAGTTAAAGTACCAATGATTGTCACACACACACTAGTTGTGGTGAAATTTGCCCTCTGCATTTGACCCATCCCCTTGTTCAGCCCCTGGGAGGTGAGCGAAGCAGTGAGCAGCAGCAGTGGCCGCGCCCGGGAATCATTGTGGTGATTTAGCGCCCAATTCCAACCTTTGATGCTGAGTGCCAAGTAGGGAGGTAATGGGTCCCATTTTTATAGTCTTTGGTATGACTCGGCCGGGGTTTGAACTCACAACTAGGGATGTCCAATAATGGCTTTTTGCCGATATCCGATATTGTTCAACTCTTTAATTACCGATACCGATATCAACCGATACCGATATCAACCGATATATACAGTCGTGGAATTAACACATTAATATGCCTGATTTGGACAACCAGGTATGGTGAAGATAAGGTACTTTAAAAAAAAAATAATAACAAATAAAATAAGATAAATAAATTTAAAACATTTTCTTGAATAAAAAATAAAGTAAAACAACATAAAAACAGTTACATAGAAAATAGTAATTAATGAAAATGAGTCAAATTAACTGTTAAAGGTTAGTACTATTAGTGGACCAGCAGCACGCACAATCATGTGTGCTTATGGACTGTATCCCTTGCAGACTGTATTGATATATATTGATATATAATGTAGGAACCAGAATATTAATAAGAGAAATAAACAACCCTTTTGTGTGAATGAGTGTAAATGGGGGAGGTTTTTTTTGGGTTGGTGCACTAATTGTAAGTGTATCTTGTGTTTTTTATGTTGATTTAATAAAAAATAAAAAAATCGATAATAAAAATAACAATACCGATAATTTCCGATATAACATTTTAACGCATTTTTCGACATCTCTACTCACAACCTACCGATCTCAGGGTGGACACTCTAACCACTCATTTTTTATTAGAAATAAACAATTTGCTCCATTCCTAAGATGTATCTATTGAAGAGTTTAGCATATGCTAAAGGTGCCATTATTGCAAAAGTATGTGGCTGGCACTCTTATCCAGACGTTATTACAGTATGTTTGCAAGCATACCTCCCACACACACACACAGCGACAGGATAATAACCTTTAACACGCTCACTACAGACAACCTGGGATTCAGCATGTTGCCTCGTTGCACACATTGTGCACGCAGGTGCTGCACGTGTGGCTGTCTCCCGTCTCACATGCCGTCTTCCCATCACACCGTCTTCCCTTCACTGTTTTCTATGCAAAGAAGAGCGCCATGACAACAGTAGGCATGACTCATTGACTTTTCACACGCCACGTCACGGCGGTGCTCGGGAGCCTCCGAGGGGGGAAAAAAAAACGGAACACTTTCCCTGATCAGCGAGCGAGGATGACAAACGAAGCAAGGCGTGTGTGCGATAACAAGGAAGTGTGAAATGTTGCACCTGAGCGCTGCACTGACACGGACGGGTGCCTCAAGTGCGGATAGTTAGTACGTGGCGTAAGTGTTCTACTCAACAATAACAACGTATAATTGCAAGTTTGCCATGATTTTCCAAACATCTGTCAACACAAGTACAGTGGAAACTCGATTCACGAACCACAGCCCGAATAAAAATACACTTTGATGTAGAGATGTCCGATAATGGCTTTTTTGCCGATATCCAATATTCCGATATTGTCCAACTCTGGGGGGTTAGGGCGCAGCAGGGGGTGTATATTGTAGCGTCCTGGAAGAGTTAGTGCTGCAAGGGGTTCTGGGTATTTGTTCTGTTGTGTTTATGTTGTGTTACGGTGCGGATGTTCTCCCGAAATGTGTTTGTCATTCTTGTTTGGTGTGGGTTCACAGTGTGGCGCATATTTGTAACAGTGTTAAAGTTGTTTATACGGCCACCCTCAGTGTGACCTGTATGGCTGTTGACCAAGTATGCTTGCATTCACTTGTGTGTATGTGTGTGTGAAAAGCCGTAGATATTATGTGACTGGGCCGGCACGCGAAGGCAGTGCCTTTAAGGTTTATTGGCGCTCTGTACTTCTCCCTACCTCCGTGTGCACAGCGGCATTTTAAAAAGTCATAAATTTTACTTTTTTAAACCGATACTGATAATTTTGAAACCGATAACGATAATTTCCGATATTACATTTCAAAGCATTTATCGGCCGATAATATCGGCAGTTCGATATTATCGGACATCCCTACTTTGATGTATCAACATTTCATCCACTCATTGTGTGTCTGCAGTGTAGCCATTTTGTGGCCGGCAGCACATCCATTGTGGGTGGGCTACTGTGCTACTTTGTGTGCTTTCTAAGAGATTTTTAGCCTTTTTCTAGTTTTGCTAGCTTAACATGGGTCCAACAAAAGCAATGGACAAGCAATGTGTTGTTGGAAACATTCCGAACGTGTCCACAGCGTTGTCGACACTGCCTACCCCCCTTGCCCCTCCTTTGCGAAGATTAACCGACAAGGTAAAGTGGATTAAAAAAAATTCTACTAATCATTAGGGCTGGGAAGATAATACGATATCAATCTATATCGCGATAGACACAATCGATATCAACATAACATGTGTTTGATAAAATATTCAATATATACATATATTTTTTGGTCGGAAGAAACCAGAAATTATGAAGCAAGATTTGTTTCATGAAGTCACTCACGCTTTGGGAACCCAGAAAACAGGAAACAGGAAGTATCACTGAGCAATAGGAGGGACACGTTAACAGCCAATCACGTAACAGTATCAGCTACACCTTTCAGGTCCCAGACTGTAGTCGAGGAGCGCAGAGGAGACGTTCCCCCCCAGGACCGATGTTTTCGTTAGGGGTATCACTCTTCACTTTACAATGGGTCTGCTAAGCTCTGCTTTCGGGTCGAAATGACGAGGCCTTGACAATTTGGTCGCTATATTCTTATTTCTGCCGGACATATTCGCCTGTCGCCAGTACTGCTGCATGCTACCGCTTGCTCTCCTAACTCTTCCACTCACTCACTGCCATCACTCACCCAACACACTGCCATTCTTAAAGGAGCACACACACATACGCTACTCTCATAACACTAGTGTGGTTACCGTCTTTCTGTCTTGCTGTGGATTCTCTGCATGGAGTGAGAAGAGAAACTGTGATATCTTGATATTAGGGCTGTCAAGTTAACGCGATAATAATGCCTTAACTATGAATTTCAATAACGGCACTAAGTTTTTAAACAGCCGATTAACACGAACACTTCCTTTTTGACCCTCCTGCCGTGCCGTAGCGGGGGAACTTGGCTGCAGTTCACTTGCTACTGATGAGCCACAAGCGAGCAGAAATGGAAAGAGAAAGGCACATTATGGAAATATCAGGTTGAAAGCCTTTTAACAAGTTGTTCTCCCGACAAGAAAAGACTATTTTTTTACCGTGAGAAGGGACAACATCCCTGCAGCAAACACCTGCTGTGCGTGTCGTTCTAGAGGTAGGTGGTGCTTCACTTCCGTGTTCAGATTACGGTTAAGGTGCAGTAATAACATAACATTTAGATCAGGGGTCTCAAACTCAATTTACCTGGGGGCCACTGGATGCAGAAACTGGGTGAGGCTGGGCCGCAAGAAAAGATTTCTTAAAAAAATCTAACATGCAATGAATTCACCTTCTTTGAATGGCTATCCCGCCCTAGCAACATACTTGCCAACAATGTTCCCTCTAATTTTTCATGTGTGTGAGCAAACGCAAAAACTCCCTGAGCATTCAGTGGAGCCCATGTGAGCAACATCAGACGTGCACACTGTGGCTACACCAGCAGCACACCTGTCCCAAACCTGACTAAATAAGTTCAATCTCCATCCATCCATCCATTTTCTACCGCTTGTCCCTTTCGGGGTGGCGGGGGGTGCTGGAGCCTATCTCAGCTGCATTCGGACAAGTCCCCACCTCATCGCAGGGCCAACACAGATAGACAGACAACATTCTCTTATTATTATAATCAAATGACAGCAGTCATTTCTATGAGGTTATTTTCTAATATAAGTGTTTAGGCCCACTTACAATGACAATAACACAAAATATTGTTTTTTATGAACTGTGTACTTGTATTGTTTGTCTGGGTGGAGGTCCTGCTTTGGAAATAATTTGTACCCTTTTCAGACATTGCATTTAGTTCCCATTAAAACATTCACATGTTACACAATGAGATGTAAGCAGGGGATCATGTGTACATTCCTGCAACTTCCTCTTTGTAAAAAATATATTTTTATTAGTATTTATTTAATATACTAACAGCATTTCATGATTAATATTCATAAATTAAGATTCCTAATAAATGACACTAAAATAAGCACACATTTGATTGGTAAATCATAGTGTAACGACCTGGAATGGGGTGGGGTTGGTGGTAGCGGGGGTGTATATTGTAGCCCGGAAGAGTTAGGGCTGCATGGGATTCTGGGTATTTGTTCTGTTGTGTTTATGTTGTGTTACGGTGCGGTGCGGATGTTCTCCCGAAATGTGTTTGTCATTCTTGTTTGGTGTGGGTTCACAGTGTGGCGCATATTTGTAACAGTGTTAAAGTTGTTTATACGGCCACCATCAGTGTGACCGGTGTGGCTGTTGATCAAGTATGTCTTGCAGTCACTTACGTGTGTGTACAGAAGCCATATACAACATGTGACTGGGCTGGCACTCTGTTTGTATAGGTTGTAGAGGGCACTAAAGGCAGTGCCATTACGGCACGTCCTTAATATTGTTGTTTGGGTGAAAATCGGCAGACATTTGAGAGAATGGTTGCCCTGAAATTCGGGAGTTTCCCGGAAAAATCGGGAGGGTTGGCAAGTATGACGCTGTCAAGTGCCATTCATATAAAACTTGCGGGCCGCACTAACATTAAATTTTCATATTAAGGTGCGGGCCGCAAAATAACGTCTCGCGGGCCGCAATTGGCCCACGGGCCGCGTGTCTGAGACCAATGATTTAGATTGTTACTTTGACTGATTTAGTAAGTTTACATAAAAGCTCAACAAAAATAAAAGACGGTCGGCAGGATGTCGAAAGGAGCCTTTTTTTTTATTGCAAACAGTCGATCCATCATTAAAACATGTCAAGACACTTTCTCAAACCAATCACACACTTTTCCGTCTTCAAAATATAAGTGCTACACTATACATCCGGCTTAATTACAACTAGGGTTACTTCTTAATGTACGGGCTTAATATTAGCCACCACACCTAACAAAATAAAGTCATATAATGTATTGCAGTGTCCAGAAGAAAAGAAACAACGTCTGACGCTCTTTTTAGCTTTTATGGCCAATTTTTATGATAACAATGGGCCCAATTCCACCAAGTATTTCCTCCGTGCTTCACTACTAGAGAACCAACACTTGCTCATTCTCCACCGACACGGTGTGTTCACAGACCATGGGACAAATGGCCACCATAAGACACTAACATACACATTGCAATTGCGCACTGCTCAAGCGTCCTCTGCGCACAGCAAATATATGCCGCGCACCAAATCAAATCCCATCTGAATTCTAAACAAAATAAACATTTATTCTGTGTAATTTTGTAATGCAACTCTGAGTGACAGTGACAACAAGCGGCCCTAACGGTGTTCGTCAACACCGTTCAATTGAACACCGTTCAATTATTGTAACGTCTATCGAGATGCTTCGAGGCCAGGAATTACATCGATCACTTTATTGAGCAAAACTGTTTATATTCGTCCATAACCACACCAAAAACATGTGCAAAACACTTCTATCTCGAAAAACTAGTCATTTTCTGCCGTACAAACCAGGCCAAAACCAACTTGTCATCTGTCACCAACACGCATAGCACTAAGCCACTGGTGCGTTTATGGCCACACAAAAAGTCGGACAACTCAAACACCACACAAAGTTACACTATGACTCTTCAGTCATACGCAGTGTTGGGACTAACGCGTTACAAAGTAAGGCGTTACTGTAAGGCCGTTAGTTTCGGCGGTAACTAGTAATCTAACGCGTTATTTTGTATATTTAGTAACTCAGTTACCGTTACTACATGATGCGTTACTACATCAAAAGTAACGTAAAATAACGCAGTATCGGCTAGAAACAGAAGCGCTGCGGTGTCGTTCTTTGGAATCTTCCTCTGTCACAAGCCGGAGAGAAGAAAAGAGGCGCGGTCTATGTGTGTGTCTGGGTGTGGGTGTGGGGAGGGGAGGCACACACATGATCCGCGGTTTGATATATGAAACAAAACAAAAAAAAGTTGTTGGCACGTTCAGTCCACACACAGCGTGGTCATGGCGAGCGGAGTAACGGAGGAGCTTGAACGCCCCGCGCCATTGAATCGGTGTGTTTATAGGTGCAGACTCGGTTGTGCAAAACGAGGGTTTTAAACACATGCTGAACGTGCTTGAGCCACGTTACGACATCCCGTCGCGCACCCACTTCAGCGATAAGATTGTGCCAGGCAGGAGAAGAAAAAAGTTGTGGATGAACTATCCCGAGCATCATCTGTTGCGCTCATGACAGACGGGTGGACGTCCAGAGGAACTATAAGCGCTCACTTCATCACAGTAGACTGGGAGATGAGAAGACACGCCCCCTCTACGAGAGTCACCTTGCGCAGGTACTGACACAAGCAGCGGAGGAATGGAAGATAAAGATATCGCAGTCACACGTGATAATGCCAAAAATCAAATAATTACAGTGAATGAGGCAGGACTGGGACCACAGTTAGGTGCTTTGCACATGTAGTGAATTTGGCATCACAGAAGGGAATCTCAGTCAATAGGATGGAGCGCCTCTTTGGGAGGATCAGGAAGGTTTCTTACTTCCACCCAAGCACAACAGCTGCTCATGTGCTTAAGACAAAGCAAGAAATGCTAAAGCTGCCTGCTCATACATGATGTCCCAACGAGGTGGAACTCCACTTATGATATGTTGGAGCAGCAGGCAGCTATATACTCTGCATTGACCCACAACACCCTGAAGACAAATGTCACCCTGTCTGATGATGATGTGAGAGTGGCAGATGAGGTCCTCTAGGTGCTTAAACCCCTCAAAAGTGTTACATCTCTACTGAGCACTGAAACTTCACCATCTGTGTCAATGATCCTGCCACTGAAAACAAGGATTCTACAATCCATGGCTCCAAGTGTGGAAGACAGCAGCATCACTCCAGATGTCACGCTTTATTTCACTACCTATGTTTCAAGGAAGATGATGTGCCTTCTTATGTTGCACTTTAACTTGTTTTTTATTAATGGTCATTGGTCCAAGTTTAAAGAAAGGAGGAATGCCTTTTTATGTTGCACTGTTTTTCATTAATTATGTTAAAAGGAAAATAAAAATGCATGTCAAGTTGATCAACAGATTGTATTATTCTCCAGTGCAATAACAGTACTGAAATGAAGGCTAAAAGGGCATTAATGGGAGCTTTAAAAAAAAAAAAGAAGAAAAAAAGAAGTACCGTATTTTTCGGACTATAAGTCGCAGTTTTTTTCATAGTTTGGGATAGTGCGATTTATATATGTTTTTTTCCTTCTTTATTATGCATTTTCGGCAGGTGCGACTTATACTCCGAAAAATACGGGAACTAAATAGTTACTTTTCACAGTAACGCATTCATTTTTGGTGTAAGTAACTGAGTTAGTAACTGAGTTACTTTTGAAATAAAGTAACTAGTAACTGTAACTAGTTACTGGTTTTCAGTAACTAACCCAACACTGGTCATACGTGTGCTTATTCTACTGTCATTTATTATTAATGTTAATTTATTTATATTAATCATGGAATTCTGTTACTAGAGAAAGTTACAGGAATGCACACTTCATCCTATGCTTACATTTCATTGTGCAACATGAGGATGTTTAAGCGGAACTAAATGTGATCTCTGAAAGGGGTACACATGATTTCCAAAGCAGTGCTTTTGGTATAAAGTTAAGTTAGGTTAAATGAAAGTATTATTATTATTATTATTATTGTTATTTATCTTACGGTATATATCAAAAATAATATTGAGCAAAATTTAATTGAAATATTGTCGATGTGGCCCTCCAGCAGTGCTCGGGTTGCTCATGCGGCCCCTGGTAAAAATTAATTGCCCACCCCTGTTTTATTGGAATATCAGTATTTAAATTGAAAAATGAAGCGTGAGAAGAAGCGGTAGGTCAGGGGGGAAACACACACCCACCTTTTGCAGTGCATCTCGGTGCAGAAATAAATCTGAAAGTCCTCCGCATTGTGAAGGACGTAGAGGAAAGCGCTCCGCTCGTCAAACTTGGAGATGCTACGGAGAGACAGTGGACGCATTGCCATGAGAGCGGACACGAGTCACATAGAGAAAGAAGGTTAAGTGCATGTGCTGAATGCAGAAGCAAAAAGATGCATTATGATAATTGGTTTGGAATGGAAAGATAGCTTGAATTCACCGATTATATGCAAACTCTCATGCGCTTGGCTGCAAGTGGGTCAGCGTTACGGAGTGACTGTGCAGTACATGTGCTTGGATAGATGTTATTGTGTCTCACTGCAGGCTGAGTGGGCTCCGAGAATGAGTCGTTCCCTAGCAACATGTGAGCAAAGCCCTCCATGTCTCCGTGCTGACACTCAATTCCTCTGAGGTTTGTGGAAATAGAGAGCAAAATTCATACTAACCGGCCACAGCAGAGCGCTGTGCTATTTATGGTTGACTTTTCAAGGCTAAGGGGTGATAATGTGCCTGTGAATTAAATGCAACACTTGTTTTTATCGCTACATGTACTGTGCATGCACACATTGGCTTTGGCACTGACCTGACGCCTCGCACAAAAGTGGCGCTGAAGTTCCACTCGTGTATCCCCTTGTTCTGCAGAACACAACCATAAATAAACGTCATTGGAAGGGACAAGCGGTAGAAAATGGATGTATGGATGGATGAAGCTTCCGGTAGATAATGTATAACTGCGTTTAGTGTAGAGTACAATATAATGTTGAGAGCTGCGTTATAGTAGTGGGACATTTGTAACATGATTGAAAATCTGATGGTTGACCTTTTAGTAGTGAAAAGAGGTTATTTAACACTTATAGTGGGCATTTTATTGTTCTTTCAGGTACATTTTTGCTCTATTTTGGGCCAAAAATCTGGTTATTTTGAACGATTTTATTATATAAGAGTTTTTTCGTGTTCAATTTTATTATGATTGTTTACATTTTTTTTATATATCAACGATACACTGGAAAATTGTTTAATTATTTTTGAGCGTATACACATTTTATTTGGATCAATATTTTTTTCTACTTTTTTTGCTCAAATTTCTTAATCGACCAAATAAAAATAGCAAATATATAATGTTTTTTTTATTTTTATTTTAACACTTTGAATGCCAATTTGATCTAATCGTGTATTTTTTTTTTTTTTTTTTAAAAATGTGCATAACATGAGTTGCCATTCATACAGTAAATGTTAAAGGGTTAAGGTACTGGGGTAAAGATCAGGCCTGAATATACATAAAATCAGTAATAACACAAACTTTGGTGTTTCATTTTGGAGGAAAAATTATAAAATTTGTCATATTTACTGTTTGGAATTTGATGGGACAATGTTGGGATTTTTTTAAATATGCTTTTAATTCTCCTGAGGACTCGCTAGCATCATGTTGACATAACTTAGCTTTTCAACCAAGGGTAGGAAGAAAGTGAGTGTGAAGGACAATGCCGAGAGATGATATACTGTATATCCACTGAATTGAAGAAAGAAATCATCAAAAACATGGTAGAGTGCGTAGCCGCCTTGGCCAGGCAGTTTGAGTGTAGCGCTGCTCGTCTGCACCATACTGAAGCAGAATGAGTCTAACTCCAACCAAGAGCATTAAAAGAATAATCAAACGGCAGACATTTATTCATGAAAATATGGAGAAGCTGCTGATGGTGTGTTTGACAGAGGAGCAGCTGGAAGGAGATACCGTAGAAGTCCACTCTCCAAGATAAATGCTATATATTACTATTACACTACTGTAGTTGTTTGTACTACATTTTACTGTATTTTCTCTCATACAATATCTCTTATCTAAAAGTTTGTTTTTTAAAATTGTGCTGTTTCGGGGGCCAAGCACCAGTTAAATGGATTTCAAATCATTTCAACGGGTGGCGGTGATTAGAGATACTCGTGTTTTGAGTTACAAACTATGTCCTAGAACTAGTTAGGCATGTACGTTGAGGTACTACTGTACTAATATATTGCTACTTAAATCCAAGTTAAAGGTTAAAGTTTTGTACAGTGTGGCATCTATTCAAGAATCAACATCTAGGAAATCTAGGTCTAAGTGAGACCTACATAGATGTTTTTGTTTCATGTCTCTACGACATTCGTACTGGGAGTTAGAGGCAGTTTTCTTCCTAGGGGGCGCTAAAGCGCAATTTTGAGTTTTGGGGTTTGATTTTTTACTAAAGAGTGTTGTTCGCGTTTATTGATGTGTGCGTCAAATTTGGTGAGTTTTGAAGCATGTTAAGGGGTTCAAAGTACAGCGCAAAGCTGCGGAAGAATAAGAAAGAATAATAAAACCTTACAAATTCAATAGGGTCCTCTGTCCCATTGTAAAAGGACTCCCGTTGGGATTCCTTTTACAATGGGCCATGCGGGCCCTAATTAAAGCTGCAAGCAGCGTTGGTCGGGCCCGCATATTTGGCAGGTGCTAGTCCTAAGTGTCCCAATACTTTTGTCCAGTTTTAGTCCTAAGTGTCCCAATACTTTTGTCAAGTTGTAGTCCTAAGTGTCCCAATACTTTTGTCCAGTGTAGGTGTCCCAATACTTTTGTCCAGTGGTAGTCCTAAGTGTCCCAATACTTTTGTCCAGTTTTAGTCCTACGTGTCCCAATACTTTTGTCTAGTGGTAGTCCGAAGTGTCCCAATACTTTTGTCCAATTTTAGTCCTAAGTGTCCCAATACTTTTATCCAGTTTTCGTCCTAAGTGTCCCAGTACTTTTGTCAAGTGTTAGTCCCAAGTGTCCCAATACTTTTGTCCAGTTTACGTCCGAAGTTTCCCAATACTTTTGTCCAGTTTTCGTCCTAAGTGTCCCAATACTTTTGTCAAGTGTTAGTCCCAAGTGTCCCAATACTTTTGTCCAGTTTACGTCCGAAGTTTCCCAATACTTATGTCAAGTTTTAGTCCTAAGTGTCACAATACTTTTGTCAAGTTTTAATCCTAAGTGTCCCAATACTTTTGTCCAGTTTTAGTCCTAAGTGTCCCAATACTTTTGTCCAGTTTTCGTCCTAAGTGTCCCAATACTTTTGTCAAGTGTTAGTCCCAAGTGTCCCAATACTTTTGTCCAGTTTTCGTCCGAAGTTTCCCAATACTTATGTCAAGTTTTAGTCCTAAGTGTCACAATACTTTTGTCAAGTTTTAATCCTAAGTGTCCCAATACTTTTGTCCAGTTTTAGTCCTAAGTGTCCCAAAACTTTTGTCCAGTTTTAGTCCTAAGTGTCCCAATACTTTTGTCCAGTTGTAGTCCTAAGTGTCCCAATACCTTTGTCCAGTGTCAGCGTCCCAATACTTTTGTCCAGTGGTAGTCTTAAGTGTCCCTGTACTTTTGTCAAGTTTTAGTCCCAAGTGGCCCAATACTTTTGTCAAGTTTTAGTCCTAAGTGTCCCAATACTTTTGTCCAGTTTTAGTCCTAAGTGTCCCAAAACCTTTGTCCAGTTTTAGTCCTAAGTGTCCCAATACTTTTGTTAAGTTGTAGTCCTAAGTGTCCCAATACTTTTGTCCAGTTTTAGTCCTAAGTGTCCCAAAACTTTTGTCCAGTTTTAGTCCTAAGTGTCCCAATACTTTTGTCAAGTTGTAGTCCTAAGTGTTTTTTCCTTTACCGTATAATTGTAATTCTCAACACTCCTAAAAATGCAAACCTATGCAGATACTAGGGTACAAAGCAACAACATGCATTTTTTTTAGGGAAAACATTTTTTTTCACAGAAAAGCCCAAAAAAGAGCAAATGAAAGACAGACCTTGTCATCAGAAGCGACGTGCCAGATGGACACCGTGTTGTCATCCACGTCTTTGTTTATGGACAAATATGACGGTTGGTACACTTTAGTGGGCTCCAATATCAACACCTTCGGGAAGGGATACAATCAGTTTTTTTTAAGGATGACATTATCTGTTTTTCCAAAATAAAAATAAAAATAATAATATTGAACCACCTACAGGAAACCTCACAGATGAGACATCTTTTTTGGTAGCTTCCACCAGGAAGTCCATCCAGAAGTCCACCAGTTCTTGTTTGGGAGCGGGCTGCTCTACGCCTGGCTTCTTGAAGTGCTGATAGATCAAAATGGTCTCCACCAGGGACCGAAGATACCTAAAGTCCACCAAACACATGATAATTACTATCAGAAAACGTATATCGTATTTTTCGGAGTATAAGTCGCTCCAGAGTATAAGTCGCACCGGCCGAAAATGCATAATAAAGAAGGAAAAAAACATATATAAATCGCACTGGAGTATAAGTCGCATTTTTTGGGGAAATTTATTTGATAAAACCCAACACCAAGAATAGACATTTGAAAGGCAATTTAAAATAAATAAAGAATAGTGAACAACAGGCTGAGTAAGTGTACGTTATATGAGGCATAAATAACCAACTGGTATGTTAACGTAACATATTATGGTAAGAGTCATTCAAACAACTATAACATATAGAACATGCTATACGTTTACCAAACAATCTGTCACTCCTAATCGCTAAATCCCATGAAATCTTATACGTCTAGTCTCTTACGTGAATGAGCTAAATAATATTATTTGGATATTTTACGATAATGTGTTAATAATTTCACACATAAGTCGCTCCTGAGTATAAGCCGCATCCCCGGCCAAACTATGAAAAAAACTGCGACTTATAGTCCAAAAAATACGGTACTTAAAATATTCATTACCGTGGTTGTAGTAGCATCATACTGCATACCGTATCTAATATTGGGATGACCTCATCAAGAATGACCACAATAATAGTCATTGCACCACAATAATACATGATAATAATGTAAATATATATCACTAATAACAAATAATGGCAGTATTTTTTTGCAATAATTTAGCATTTAAACTTTCTACATGAGGACACAATGCTGCTCTATTTGAGTACTTCAAACAAGCCAATGAGCTCCTTGCAATATTTATTTTCTCCCTCCCCAGATGCTTGCAGACGGGCCGCAGATGGCAGCCGAGCTCTCCGTGGTAAGTGGAGCACGCCATAAATCACAGACACCTGCCGGAGATGGACGCCTTTTTGGGCAATTTTAATCCCAAGTATCTGGCGATGCCTTCTCACCAGATGGGGGCTTTGAGTTTGAAGAGTTTCTCGGAGGCCTGGATGACCCTGGTGCTGTCGCAGGCCAGGATGCTGGCGCCCAGGAAGAAGCCCACGTCCCAGTAACTCTGCAGCTTGTCCAGGCTGCCCTTTTTTCCCAGCAGGCTGCTCAGTTTCACACCTGGTGAAGCGACAACAATGCAAAACACAACATTTCCAGAAACGAGTGAGCGTCAAATCAGAATGCTATTGATGCTATTTCAGGCAACTAGGATGCATTCAGTACATTTCAGAACTGAACATTAATCATGTGATAATGCCAATGTAACTAGTAGAGCAT
>NC_084573.2:21235000-21290000 GCF_033978685.3 Nerophis lumbriciformis
CACACACACACACACACACACACACACACACACACACAGTGTTAGCCTCCTATTATTTCGATAGCGTGGGCCACACACACACACACACACACACAAGGCTGTGTGCCAAGAGATAAGCCGAACAACACTTCTCTCTTTTTTGGTGCCGTTGTTTGACTTAAAGGGGAACATTATCACAATTTCAGAATTGTTAAAACCATTAAAAATCAGTTCCCAGTGGCTTATTATATTTTTCGAAGTTTTTTTCAAAATTTTACCCATCACGCAATATCCCTAAAAAAAGCTTCAAAGTGCCTGATTTTAACCACCCGTCCATTTTCCTGTGACGTCACATAGTGAAGCCAACACAAACAAACATGGCGGAAAGAACAGCAAGCTATAGCGACATTAGCTCGGATTCAGACTCGGATTTCAGCGGTTTAAGTGATTCAACAGATTACGAATGTATTGAAACGGATGGTTGTAGTGTGGAGGCAGGTAGCGAAAACGAAATTGAAGAAGAAACTGAAGCTATTGAGCCATATTGGTTTGAACCGTATGCAAGCGAAACCGACGAAAACGACACGACAGCCAGCGACGCGGGAGAAAGCGAGGACGAATTCGGCGATCGCCTTCTAACCAACGATTGGTATGTGTTTGTTTGGCATTAAAGGAAACTAACAACTATGAACTAGGTTTACAGCATATGAAATACATTTGGCAACAACATGCACTTTGAGAGTGCAGACAGCCCAATTTTCATTAATTAATATATTCTGCAGACATACCCTCATGTCAGCAGGCCAGGGAAGCTAGGGTCGATATTCTTCTCTTGATCATCTTGGGACGGTGTGAGCCAAGACATCCAGGGGGTTTAGCTGGCTCGTCTGCGGGAACAAACTGCCGCCATTGCTTGTCGTGCTAGCGAGGTCCTTTGTCCCTGAATTGCTCACACACTCCGGCAGATTCAATGGGGTTCTGGCGGCAGATTTCTTTGACTTTATCGTTGGAAATGCATCTGCTTTGAGTGTCGCAGGATATCCACACATTCTTGCCATCTCTGTCGTAGCATAGCTTTCGTCGGTAAAGTGTGCGGAACAAACGTCCAATTTCTTGCCACTTTGGGCCACTGGTGCAACTTGAATCCGTCCCTGTTCGTGTTGTTACACCCTCCGACAACACACCGACGAGGCATGATGTCTCCAAGGTACGGAAAACAGTCGAAAAAACGGAAAATAACAGAGCTGTTTTGACCTGGTGTTTGAGAAAATGGCGGATTGCTTCCCAATGCGACGTCACGTTGTGACGTCATCGCTCCGAGAGCGAATATTTAATTCGCCAAAATTCACCCATTTAGAGTTCGGAAATCGGTTAAAAAAATATATGGTCTTTTTTCTGCAACATCAAGGTATATATTGACGCTTACATAGGTCTGGTGATAATGTTCCCCTTTAATCTTTTTGGGGAAACCATGTCGGGGTATTAGGTCATTCACAAGTCATTTAATTACTAATTTGGCATCCTCCTTTGAGGTTGGGGTTGCTTCCGGCCAACCACTGTAATTGTCAACACAAGTCAGCAAGTACCTTTTCCTTTGTACCGGATTGATCATATCAATGAAGAAAAAAACTTGACGCGCTCAAACTCGTCACGATCCAATTCACCTCCTCCCCCCTCTGTCCCTGAAAAAGGGACAGTGTTAGTAGTACTATCACTTTCAGAAACATCCAAGAAAAAGAAAAGACAGCTGAGAGTCAAGCACAGCAAGAGCAGAGGCGGAGGACAGGTCATGTTTGAGGTCAATGAAAGCCTTTTTCTGTGGACCACTGGAGGTTGGCATTAGGGTAGGGAACCCCTTAGCGATATTGACCCTACATTTTATGCATATTATTCAATATGGCGAAAGCCACAAAATAATTTTATATATATATTGGCACTAGTGCCAACAGGCAAAAAATACATTGATACCTGTTTTTATTTAGTAGCGACAGTACCAAATACTGAACAACAAATTGGCCCTAAATTGCTTTACGGTAAATTCCTGGCAACCACAGCTGCCAGTATTTTACCTAAATTCTATATATTTAAAAACAAATTAACAACAGGTTAACAATATATAATCTTTTTTTCATAGTAATTTATTGTAAGCAATTAACGGTAAAATTAACGGATTCAACAGCACCTCCAAAACCCTAAAATCTAGACTCCAAACATCCAAGAACAAGCTAGTCAGATTACTTCTAGACCTCCACCCCAGATCCCACCTCACTCCTACCCACTTCTCCAAAGTGGGCTGGCTCAGGGTGGAGGACAGAGTAAAACAACTTGCACTGAGCCTGGTCTATAAAATCCGCTACACCTCCCTGATACCGCAGTACATGTCAAACTACTTCCTTAACGTAAATGACCGCCATAACCACAACACCAGGGGGAGCTCCACTAACCACGTTAAACCCAGATTCCGATCTAACAAAGGTCTTAACTCGTTCTCTTTCTATGCCACATCAATGTGGAATGCGCTCCCAACAGGTGTAAAAGAAAGGGCATCTCTACCCTCCTTCACAACCGCACTAAAAGAACACCTCCAGGCAACTTCAACCCTAAACTAACACCCTCCCTTCCTCATCATACCTCTTCGGATTGTAAATAATCAAATGTAAACAATCAAATGTAGTCACTTTTTCTTATAATTTCTGATCTCTCTCTCTGTGTCCACTACTTGCTGTACATATGTACCAAGTCAGACCTACACTGTTCGAATGTCAATTTCTCTTATGATGCAATTGTTGATGACTGAAGTGTTGATACCAACCAAACTTAACCCTCCTCCCCCCTCCATATCCCACACCCCGGATTGTAAATAATGTAAATAATTAAATTTATATACGGTGATGATTATCTTGTGTGATGACTGTATTATGATCAGTGTTGGGACTAACGCGTTACAAAGTAACGCGTTACTGTAACGCCGTTAGTTTCGGCGGTAACTAGTAATCTAACGCGTTATTTTTTTATATTCAGTAACTCAGTTACCGTTACTACATGATGCGTTACTGCGTTATTTTACGTTACTTTTTATGTAGTATAAAGTGTGTTTTATCGGAGCGCTGCTGTGTCATTGTTCTGATTCTTCTTGTGTCACAAGCCGGAGAAGAGAGACGTGCGCTCTGTGTGGGTGTGTGGGTGTGTGGGGAGGGGAGGGGAGGGGAGGGGGGGCGTGTCTGATCATGGCGGAGCCAGAAGTCGAGTTTGCTAACATGGAGATATTTTCACTACTTTTCTTTTGTCGAGCACAAAGAAAATAACATTTTAGTTAATTGTAAATTGTGCTTTGGATCAAAGATCCCATCTACTGCCCAAAACAGCAATTCAAATCTGCTGAAACAAGCTACATAAGCAACATGCTTCGACGAAGCTAGTAAAGAGAGATAGCGACTCTGATGCCACTTCACCTCCACCATTTAAGGATTAACTTTGCCTCTTCTCATCATTCACCGCTGAAGGTACACACTGTCAATCAATGTTCCCTCTAATTGTTCATGTGTGTGAGCAAACGCAAAAACTCCCTGAGCATGAGTGGAGCCCATGTGAGCAACATCACATGTGCACACTGTGGCTACACCAGCAGCACACCTGTCCCAAACCTGACTAAATAACAAGTTCAATCTCCATCCATCCATCCATTTTCTACCGCTTGTCTCTTTCGGGGTGGCAGGAGCCTATCTCAGCTGCATTCGGGCGGAAGGCAGGGTACACCCTGGACAAGTCCCCCCCTCATCACAGGGCCAACACAGATACACAGACAACATTCTCTTATTATTATAATCAAATGACAGCAGTCATTTCCATTTCTAATATAAGTGTTTAGGCCCACTTACAATGACAATAACAACAAATTTTGTTTTTCATGAACTGTGTACTTGTATTGTTTGTCTGGGTGGAGGTCCTGCTTTGGAAATAATGTGTACCCATTTCAGACATTGCATTTAGTTCCCATTAAAACATTCACATGTTGCACAATGAGATGTAAGCAGGGGATCATGTGTACATTCCTGCAACTTCCTGTTGTAAAAAATATATTTTTATTAGTATTTATTTAATATACTAACAGCATTTAATAATTAATATTTATAAATTAAGATTCCTAATAAATGACACTAGAATAAGCACACATTTGATTGGTAAATCATAGTGTAACGACCTGGAATTACACTTTATGTGTGGTGTTGGAGTTGTCTGACTTTTTGTGTGGCTGTAAACGCATCACTGGCTAAGTGCCATATGTGCAAGTGTTGGCACACGTGAGAAAGAGCGAGTGGCTGCTGTTGATATAACAAAGTTGCTTTTGGTCTGGTTTGTACTGCAGAAAATGACCACTTTTGCTAGATATCATTTTTTTTACTAATGTTTTGGTGATGTGTTTATGGCCGACAATAAAGAGTTTTGCTCAGTAAAGAAAATGCCTGGTTAGGCTTTGTGTATGTAGTGTGTGCCTTTCTTGGTTTACATCTATGCTGTTATTATGCTGTTTGTTACTTATGTACGTTATGTTGCAGCTATTTAAAATAGTTTTGTCAATTTGTTCTGGCCAGAAACAAATTGGCCTTTGTAACATATTTTTGTCTTTGTGTGTTGTATGTAGAGCACATTGCTTAGCAGAGTTCAGTGATGCAAATGCATGTCAAGTTGATCAACAGATTGTATTATTCTCCAGTGCAATAACAGTACTGAAATGAAGGCTAAAAGGGCATTAATGGGAGCTTTAAAAAAAAAAAAAAAGAAGAAAAAAAGAAGTAACTAAATAGTTACTTTTCACAGTAACGCATTACTTTTTGGTGTAAGTAACTGAGTTAGTAACTGAGTTACTTTTGAAATGAAGTAACTAGTAACTGTAACTAGTTACTGCTCTGCAGTAACTAACCCAACACTGATTATGATCATAGTATATATCTGTATCATGAATCAATTTAAGTGGACCCCGACTTAAACAAGTTGAAAAACTTATTCGGGTGTTACCATTTAGTGGTCAATTGTACAGAATATGTACTTCACTCTGCAATCTACTAATAAAAGTTTAAATCAATCAAAGTCCTTTACATCTTGACTGTCTTTTTTACGTTGAATTCCTGGCCACCACAGCTGCCGGTATTTCACCGTAAATTGTGCAGATTTTTTTTTTTACAGTGTTGTATTGGGAAACCCTTAAACCCATACCATACCAAACATTGATGCCACCATTAAATATGTTGTTTTGACAAACCTGTAATATTCAACAGTATATAAAACCCCAAAACCAGTGAAGTTACTTAGATTCAATATCCCTCTTCAAATCAAGACTCAAAACACACCTATTCCTGACTGCTTATTCATTGTAATCATATTTTCTTTTCTCTTTGTTGTTGTTGTTTTTTTTATCCAATTTGATTTTATTGTTGTGATTTTGTACGGTGTCCTTGAGTGCCCAGAAAGGCGCCTTATAAATAAAATGTATTATTATTATTATTATTATTATTAAGTTGGCACGTTGTGTAAATCGTAAATAAAAACAAAATACAATGATTTGCAAATCCTTTTCAACCTATATTCAATTGAATAGACTGCAAAGACAAGATATTTAACGTTCGAACTGAAAAACTTTTTTATTTTTTGCAAATATTAGCTCATTTGGAATTTGATGCTTGCAACATGTTTCATGCCACTCAGCATAGCTCAGACCTCCTCCAAGACTACATTTCTTATGATTATTTTTTATTGCTAATACCGGTAAACCATAGTCAATGGTGAAAATAATAATGCACACACGTTTATCCAGATTTTCAATAACATGTAAAGTTGTGTTTGTTTTTTTCTGCATGTGTCTCCATATTTACCGTATTTTTCGGAGTATAAGTCGCACCGTAGTATAAGTCGCACCTGCCGAAAATGCATAATAAAGAAGGAAAAAAACATTCGGCAACTTTCATAAACTATGAAAAGAACTGCGACTTATAGTCCGAAAAATACGGTACTCTTTGTGCCAACATGACTGCTGGTCATGTACAAACTAAGTACTGTATTGTTTTTGCATTTTATTTATTGAAAAATAGTGTAAATAATAATACATGGCATGCAAAAAAAGGACACATTTACTCTATTTGAATGGTTGGTAAACAAGCTGTGATACTTAACATAATGTGTTGCAAGTGTAGTAATGTAGTAGTAATAATCACATTTCTGGTGCCATTGCCACTACTCATAATGGTAAAAATACATGATTACTTAATAAATTGCTCTCATATCATGCTTGTTATAATATGCTGTGATGTTTAACTTTTACATACTATATAGAAAAGGGAATATAACATATTTGGTGCTACCTCGGGAAATTGCTGTTCCCTCGACCTGCAGCAAAAAAACTAAATGACGGTTCAGGGGGGAAGTCATGGTGATAAGCAGGCTTTAAGATATCTAAAGGGGCGGGGCTAATCTAATGCAGGCTGATTCCTAAAGCCCTGCCTGCCCTGCGTCTGGCATTCCTGAGCACCTAGGAGCTTTTCAGCCTCTGATGTCGGTCTGCTTCACTCGACTCTGAGCAATGAAAGTAAACATTAGCTTTTTTTTTTATCGAGAAAATAACCAAATTTGGTAAGTGGGACTTCAAAACGGTCTCATCACGAGGCTTTTTACACAGAGATCCTGTAGGAGTGCACCATGGGAGCTGTAATAGAAGATTTATGTGCCTTTTCCATGGGATATTGCTGCAACGGTGTGCGCTTTCACACAGCGACAGCATTCTTCAATCAGCGTTATGGCATCAGCACCAGCGTCTGGTGTGTCCAACACAGGGCCTTATATGCAGATCACGCGCCGTGCCTTGGACCCAGCTATATGTCAAATGTTACTGCAACTGGATTCCTAGCCTCGTCCTGCTCCGCCACTGATAAGTATATTATGGCAAATTTCAAATTTCAAATAGGCTTATGCCCTATAGACTTTGTATCTGTAAGTAATATGCAACTATAATTATTTGATACACATTTTTATAAGTGGCGACCCTCGCCCCATCCTTGTTTGTGAATGAAGCTGCTTTTATACCCAATCATGGCACCCACCTGTTCCCAATTAGCCTGTTCACCTGTGGGATGTTCCAACCAAGTGTTTGGCGAGCATTCCTTAACTTTCTCAGTCTTTTTTGCCACTTGTGCCAGCTTTTTTGAAACATGTTGCAAGCATCAAATTCTAAATGAGCTAATATTTGCAAAAAATAAAAAAAGGTTTCCAGTTCGAACGTTAAATATCTTGTCTTTGCAGTCTATTCAATTGAATATAGGTTGAAAAGGATTTGCAAATCATTGTATTTTGTTTTTATTTATGATTTACACAACGTGCCAACTTAATAATAATAATACATTTTATTTATAAGGCGCCTTTCTGGGCACTCAAGGACACCGTACAAAATCACAACAATAAAATCAAATTGGATAAAAAAAACCCAACAACAACAAAGAGAAAAGAAAAGATGATTACAATGAATAAGCAGTCAGGAATAGGTGTGTTTTGAGTCTTGATTTGAAGAGGGATATTGAATCTAAGTAACTTCACTGGTTTTGGGGTTTGTACAATGGCCATTACTAAATTTTAAGCAGGGATCCATCCATCCATCCATTTTCTACCGCTTGTCCCTTTCGGGGTCGCGGGGGGTCGCTGGAGCTTATCTCAGCTGCAATCGGGCGGAATGCTGGCGTACACCCTGGACAAGTCGCCACCTCATCGCAGAGCCAACACAGATAGACAGACAACATTCACATTCACACATTAGGGCCAATTTAGTGTTGCCAATCAACCTATCCCCAGGTGCATGTCTTTGGAGGTGGGAGGAAGCCGGAGTACCCGGAGGGAACCCACACAGTAAGCAGCAGGGATCTTCAACTGTAATTACTCAACTAACCTGTTCGATTTCCCCGGGCTTACAAGGAAGGATATCCTTTTAAGTCAAGTCAGTCCAGTTAAAAATAAGGTTGTATTTAATGTACACAAATTTCCACTCACCCACTTTGCGAAGCTCAAAGGAGGTTTCAAACTGGTGTCCGGCAGCCAGGAGCAGAACAGCGTAGTTGATACCAGAGTGCAGCGTTGGCTCCGACTCGAATCCCATTTTAAACCTCAAAGGACGAGGACAAATAACTTTAATAAACATGCTTCTTCCACGACGTGCGTCATCCTAAAATTCCCAAAGCGTCCCTCATCTGAAATAAGACCGCTTCCCTGAAACACTTCCAAGTTGGAGATTGCAATTAGAGGAAATATTGAGCTGGGGGTACGTAACGACAGCAGCGTGGACATTCATCTAATGAGTAAAGTGTGCATCTGAGGGAATGAAGGTTATTAAGAACCTCTGGCTTGTTGTGACAGGCCAATAACAGCCAGATGGGACGCGGCGCATTCATTCGGCACATATGAGATCTTGAAAGCAATTTCCACCCGACAGCAATCAGTAACTTGATGTTTTTTCCCCCTTCCTCGCTCTGCTATCAAGTTAGCCTACATATAGTGCACCCGGAAAGTATTCACATCGCTTTATCTTTCCACATGTTGTTATGTTACAGCCTTTTTCCAAAATGGAATAAAATACCTTCTTGTCTTCAAAATTCTACACACAACACCCCACAAGGATAAAGTGAAAATCAGTAGACCAGCACCATCCATACAGTGAAGCATGGTGGTGGCAGCATCATGCTGTGGGGGTGTTTTTCAGCGACAAGAACTGGGAGACTGGTTGGGATGGAGGGAAAGATGAATACAGCAATGTACAGAGACATCCTGGATGAAAACCAATGCTTCCCATTCAACCTGATGGAGATTGAGAGGTGCTGCAAAGAGGAATGGGCAAAACTGCCCAAAGATAGGTGTGCCAAGCTTGTGGCGTCATATTCAAAAAGGCTTGAGGCTGTAATTGCTGCCGAAGGTGCATCAACAAAGTATTGAGCAAAGGCTGTGAACTAGAGATATCCGATAATGGCTTTTTTGCTGATATCCGATATTGTCCAAGTCTTAATTACCGATTCCGATATCAACGGATAACGATATATACAGTCGTGGAATTAACACATTATTATGCCTAATTTTGTTGTGATGCCCCGCTGGATGCATTAAACAATGTAACTTTACCATGAATTGATTAACGTGGACCCCGACTTAAACAAGTTGAAAAACTTATTGGGTTGTTACCATTTAGTGGTCAATTGTACGGAATATGTACTGTACTGTGCAATCTACTAATACAAGTTTCAATCAATCA
Source organism: Nerophis lumbriciformis (assembly GCF_033978685.3). NCBI lineage: Eukaryota > Metazoa > Chordata > Actinopteri > Syngnathiformes > Syngnathidae > Nerophis > Nerophis lumbriciformis. Next base: position 21,244,257 of record NC_084573.2, read on the forward strand.
ATCAAAAACAAGGTTTTCCAAAATAAGACTAAAACTTCAACTCAAGTTATGGAAAAAAAGTGCCAAAATGGCACTGCCATATTTATTATTCAAGTCACAAAGTGCATTATTTGTTTTAACATGCCTCAAAACAGCAGCTTGGAATTTGGGACATGCTCTCCCTGAGATAATCCTGATACCCACTACAACTATGGGAAATACTACAGGTATACTTTGACTTTCACAAAGTGCATTTTTTTTTTTTTAAACATGCCTCAAAACAACAGCTACAAAAACAATGAAGGCACACAGCTTCAGCCCAGAGGATACTAGAGCATACTTGCCAACCTTGAGACCTCCCAATTCGGGAGATGGGGGGTGGAGGTCGGCGGGGGGGCTATTGTAGCGTCCCGGAAGAGTTAGTGCTGCAAGGGGTTCTGGGTATTTGTTCTGTTGTGATTATGTTGTGTTACGGTGCGGATGTTCTCCCGAAATGTGTTTGTCATTCTTGTTTGGTGTGGGTTCACAGTGTGGCGCATATTTGTAACAGTGTTAAAGTTGTTTATACGGCCACCCTCAGTGTGACCTGTATGGCTGTTGATCAAGCATGCCTTGCATTCACTTATGTGTGTGTAAAAGCCGCATATATTATGTGACGCTTTTTGTATGGAGGAAAAGCGGACGTGACGACAGGTTGTAGAGGACGCTGAAGGCAGTGCCTTTAAGGCACGCCCCCAATATTGTTGTCTGGGTGGAAATCAGGAGAAATTTGGGAGAATGGTTGCCCGGGGAGATTTTCGGGAGGGGCACTGAAATTCGGGAGTCTCCCGGGAAAATCGGGAGGTAGAAACCGATACCGATAATTTCCGATATTACATTTTAAAGCATTTATCGGCCGATAATATCAGCCTGCTGATATTATCGGACATCTCTACTGTGAATACTTATGTACATTGTAAATATGTAAATTGGCAAGTAAAAAAAAAAAGTTTTTACATTGTCATTATGGGGTATTGTCTGTAGAATTTTGAGGACAAAAATGAACGTATTCCATTTTGGAATAAGGCTGTAAAGATAAAAAGTGAAGCACTGTGAATACTTTCCGGATGCACTGTACATGTACTTTCTGACTGTCTCTTCAAAATAAGCCGTTTTGTGGGCGGTCTTATTTACATGCCGGAGACCTCATCTACGGATCGCCTACTGCGACTGTGTCTTCGCCCTGTCAGCCATCTTGTAGTTTTAGAATTTTTTTTATCTCAAAGGTTTGTTTATTATTTCTTTCAACGCCTTTCTGTCCATAAAGCTCTGAGTACACAGGCCGCGTTGTCATGCCCTGTTGCCACAGGTCATATATCTTGTTCGGTTTTTGGGTGCATTTCCTGTGTTTTGGGTTTGTTGCCTGTTTCGCACTCTTATTTTGGTTCGACTTCCTGGTCTGTGTGTGTTAGCTTGCGGTACCTTCACCCCTGCTTCCAAGCACTGTTCTTGTCATCTGCAGTATCGATTATAGTTCACACCAGCTGGCTATGATCATTAGAGGGCTTGTGTTAAAAGTATTTGTTGCTGCTGAGATTTGTGCTTTGCAAGCTCTCTTTGAAGCTTAGCTTCACGCGCACAGCTCCCCTGTACTTGCCGTGCGCATTTTCCCTGCTGCATTCTACAAACCCCGTTTCCATAGGAGTTGGGAAATTGTGTTAGATGTAAATATAAACGGAATACAATGATTTGCAAATCCTTTTCAACCCATATTCAATTGAATGCACTACAAAGACAAGATATTTGATGTTCAAACTCATAAATGTAATTTTTTTTTTGCAAATAAAAATAACTTAGAATTCCATGGCTGCAACACGTGCCAAAGTAGTTGGGAAAGGGCATGTTCACCACTGTGTTACATGGCCTTTCCTTTTAACAACACTCAGTAAATGTTTGGGAACTGAGGAGACACATTTTTAAGCGTCTCAGGTGGAATTCTTTCCCATTCTTGCTTGATGTACAGCTTAAGTTGTTCAACAGTCCGGGGGTCTCCGTTGTGGTATTTTAGGCTTCATAATGCACCACACATTTTCAATGGGAGACAGGTCTGGACTACAGGCAGGCCAGTCTAGTACCCGCACTCTTTTACTATGAAGCCACGTTGATGTAACACGTGGCTTGGCATTGTCTTGCTGAAATAAGCAGGGGCGTCCATGGTAACGTTGCTTGGATGGCAACATATGTTGCTCCAAAACCTGTATATACCTTTCAGCATTAATGGCGCCTTCACAGATGTGTAAGTTACCCATGTCTTGGGCACTAATACACCCCCATACCATCACGGATGCTGGCTTTTCAACTTAGCGCCTATAACAATCCGGATGGTTCTTTTCCTCTTTGGTCCGGAGGACACAACGTCCATAGTTTCCAAAAACAATTTGAAATGTGGACTCGTCAGACCACAGAACACTTTTCCACTTTGTATCAGTCCATCTTAGATTATCTCAGGCCCAGCGAAGCCAACGGCGTTTCTGGATGTTGTTGTTAAACGGTTTAAGCCTTGCATAGGAGAGTTTTAACTTGCACTTACAGATGTAGCGACCAACTGTAGTTACTGACAGTGGGTTTCTGAAGTGTTCCTGAGCCCATGTGGTGATATCCTTTACACACTGATGTCTCTTGTTGATGCAGTACAGCCTGAGGGATCGAAGGTCACGGGCTTAGCTGCTTACGTGCAGTGATTTCTCCAGATTCTCTGAACCCTTTGATGATATTACGGACCGTAGATGGTGAAATCCCTAAATTCCTTGCAATAGCTGGTCGAGAAAAGTTTTTCTTAAACTGTTCAACAATTTGCTCACGCATTTGTTGACAAAGTAGTGACCCTCGCCCCATCCTTGTTTGTGAATGACTGAGCATTTCATGGAATCTACTTTTATACCCAATCATGGCACCCACCTGTTCCCAATTTGCCTGTTCACCTGTGGGATGTTCCAAATAAGTGTTTGATGAGCATTCCTTAACTTTATCAGTATTTATTGCCACCTTTCCCAACTTCTTTGTCACGTGTTGCTGGCATCAAATTCTAAAGTTAATGATTATTTGCAAAAAAATAAATGTTTATCAGTTTGAAAATCAAATATGTTGTCTTTGTAGCATATTCAACTGAATATTGGTTGAAAATGATTTGCAAATAATTGTATTCTATTTATATTTACATCTAACACAATTTCACAACTTATATGGAAACGGGGTTTGTACTTGGTTTTGTACTCTCGAACATTAAATACTGATTTACCTGCGCATATTGGGATCGTGAACACCAACGATAAGCCAGTTTGTGACATACGTGTTATTAGTGAAGTGTGAATTATATTTATATAGCGCTTTTCTCTAGTGACTCAAAGCGCTTTACATAGTGAAACCCAATATCTAAGTTAAATTTAAACCAGTGTGGGTGGCACTGGGAGCAGGTGGGTAAAGTGTCTTGCCCAAGGACACAACGGCAGTGACTAGGATGGCGGAAGCGGGAATCAAACCTGGAACCCTCAAGTTGCTGGCACGGCCACTCTACCAACCGAGCTATGCTATAATGTCTGACTCCCTATTTGAAACAACTAACGTAAATTGCGGACTATAAACCACTACATTTTGAACCCTTATGAGACGGTGCGGCTAATTTATGGATTTTTCTTCTCTGATGGCTATAATATCAATCAATCAATCAATCAATCAATGTTTATTTATATAGCCCTAAATCATGAGTGTCTCAAAGGGCTGCACAAGCCGCAGATGTGGGGACCCCCCCATAATAAGTAATCTATTTATTTATGTATATATATTTATTTTATATATGTATATATTTATATATTATTTATATATATTTATTTATTTTATATATGTATATATTTATATATTATTTATATATATTTATTAATTTATATATGCACCTTATTGCTTTTTTATCCTGCACTACCATGAGCTTATGTAACGAAATTTCGTTCTTATCTGTGCTGTAAAGTTCAAATTTGAATGACAATAAAAAGGAAGTCTAAGTCTAAGTCTAAGTCTAATAATACAAATGTTTTTAAAAAAAACAGGCAAATACACAGAGATGTGTTTTATTGTTTGTGCTATGGTGCCATCTTTTGGACGTAGCCTTCCATTTACCGGTACGGTAGTGCTTTCAACCGGACGTAAAAGTGCTGTTCAGTCTTCTTGCCGTACATAGCGGTTTAGTATGGCGTAGTGCAGTGTTTTTCAACCACTGTGCCGCGGCCGTGAGATATTGTCTGGTGTGCCGTGGGAAATTATGCAACTTCACCGAATTGGTCCAAAAAAACCATCTAATTTCTACCACTTTTTGGGGTAGCGGGGGGTGCTGGAGCCTGCATTCGGACGGAAGGCGGGGTACACCCTCGACAACTTGGCACCTCATCGCAGGGCCAAATATTTTTTGCAACTCAATAATTATAATAATGTGCCGTTGTCTAGTGCAGTGTTTTTCAACCTTTTTTGGAATGTAAAAGGTATCCATCCATCCATTTTCTACCGCTTGTCCCTTTTGGGGTATGCAACGCTTAAACCAAAAATGAACAAAAGGCAAGTCCCGCTCGGAAAAGGCACTGAAGCATGGCTATGCAAAACAAAAGTAAAACTGAACTGGCTACAAAGTAAACAAAAACAGAATGCTGGACGACAGCAAAAACTTACAGCGTGTGGAGCAGGGCGACGGCGTCCACAAAGTACATCCGTAAACGACATGACAATCAACAATGTTCCCACAAAGAAGGATAGCGTACGCACAACTGAAATAGTCTTGATTGCAAAAACAAAGCAGGTGTGGGCAATAGCACTCAAAGGAAGGCAAACAGGAAGGGTCACCAAATTAACAGCGCAAGACAGAAACTAAAGCACTACACACAGGAAACAACAACACACTCAAAATAAGGCATGACAACCTGGTGGAGTTTCATTTTTTAACCTTTTCTGCTGGTGGTGTGCCTCCGTATTTTGTTTTATGAAAAAAATGTGCCTTGGCTCAAAAAAGGTTGAAAAACACTGGCGTAGTGGGTAAAGCGGCCCTGCCAGAAACCTGAGGGTTGCAGGTTCGCTCCCCGCCTCTTGACATCCAAATCGCTGCCGTTGTGTCCTTGGGCAGGACACTTCACCCTTGCCCCCGGTGCCGCTCACACTGGTGAATGAATGATGAATGAATGATAGGTGGTGGTCGGAGGGGCCGTAGGCGCAAACTGGCAGCCTCGCTTCCGTCAGCCTACCCCAGTGCTTTTCAACCACTGTGCCGCGGCACACTAGTGTGCCATGAGAGATTGTCTGGTGTGCCGTGGGAAATTATGCAACTTCACCTAATTGGTTCAAAAAATATTTTTTGCAAATCAATAATTATAATCTGCATATAATGTGCCGTTGCTTAGTGTCTCCTCCTCCGCCGTACTGAAACCGCTAAAGTCGTCTTCTTTTGCACTTGGCGGTCCGGCCTTTCGTGTGGTGGCTGTTTCCTTTTTTCACGGTGTCTTCTCCATGACGAGTGTGAGTCCATAACGCGTTAAATGGCTGGTTGAATGATTATGCAGCCCCCACGCGACCCAGAGAGGGACAAGCGGTAGGAAATGGATGGATGGATGGATGGATGGATGATTATGTAAGAGTGTTGGACTAATTGTGAACCATTGTGCTGTGTAAAACTCGACAGGGTAACCACGTAATACTCCATGTCAGTAGGTGGCAGCAGGTTGTTAATTGCTTTGTAAAAGTCGGAATGTGTCGGGTGAGACAAGGATGGTTTGTTGTGATCCCAATATGCAGACCACATAGGGAGGCAGCGTGCAGGTAAAAAGGTATGTAATGCTTAAACCAAAAATTAACAAAAGGGAAAGGGAAAGGTAATGGCTATGCAAAACGAAAGTAAAACTGAACTGGCTACAAAGTAAACAGATACAGAATGCTGGACGACAGCAAAAACTTACAGCGTCCACAAAGTACAGCTGTTCTTGACATGACAATCAGCAATGTCCACACAAAGAAGGATAGCAACAACGTAAATAGTCTTGCTTGCTAACACAAACCAGGTGTGCGGAATAGCGCTCAAAGGAAGACATGAAACTGCTACAGGAAAACACCAACAAAACAGGAAGGGCCACCAAAATAGGAGCGCAAGACAAGAACTAAAACACTACACACAGGAAAACACCAACAAACTCAAAATAAGGCACGACGACCTGGTAGAGTTTCATTTTTTAACGTTTTCTGCTGGTGGTGTGCCTCCGGATTTTTTAATGAGAAAAATGTGCCTTGCCTCAAAAAAGGTTGAAAAACACTGGTCTACCCCAGGGCAGCTGTGGCTACAAATGTAGCTTACCACCACCAGGTGTGAATGAATGATGGGTTCTCACTTCTCTGTGAGCGCTTTGAGTATCTAATAATAGAAAAGCGCTATATAAAATCTAATCCATTATCATTATTATTATAGCGTTACTACACGTATGGATTTCTCATTCATAACACCAAGCAACGTTTGTAAGTTTTACAGTCTAACTAAAACTTGTTATACTTACTAAACCAGTGGTTTTTAACCTTATTGGAGGTACTGAACCCCACCAGTTTCATATACGCATTCACAGAACACTTCTTTAGTGAAAAATAAAATGTTTTTTTTTCAAATTCAAGACAAAGTTATATGTTTTTGGTAACACTTTAGTATGGGGAACATATTCTAAGTAACAAAGACTTAATTTAGAGTTATTTGGTGAGGGTTAGCGTTAGGGTTAGAGGGTTAGGGCCAGGGTTAGAGGGTTAGGGTTAGGGTTAATAATGACTAGTTAAGAGCCAATATGTTACTAATTTGCATGTTAATAAGCAACTAATTAATGGTGAATATGTTCCCCATACTAAAGTGTTACCATGTTTTTTTACTGGTGCACAAAATGAACCGTGCATGAACATCACCTTGTTCAAACAACAAAACCAACACAGTGCATGAACTCACAACAAATTACACACCTGCAAATCAGTCTGACTTCTGCTGTCGCCGTATCCGTAATACGCCGATAGGGAGAAGTTTTTATTCACACGATGAGTCGGGTGTGTCTTGATCTCCGCCAAACCCCTGAGCCCGACTCACCGAACCCCTAGGGTTCCATCGAACCCAGGTTAAGAACCACTGTACTAAACCATTCCATGTGTGATGTCTGTAGGAGTGTTTTCATTCATATTTGTACGTGCAATCGTAATGTATTGGCGTCGTTAGCATTAGCTAGTATAAATTGTACCGTGGGAACTAGAGATGCGCGGATAGGCAATTATTTCATCCGCAACCGCATCAGAAAGTCGTCAACCATCCGCCATCCACCCGATGTAACATTTGATCAGAACCGCACCCGCCCGCACCCGCCCGTTGTTATATATCTAATATAGACGATACAAGGCATTAGTGAGGTTAGAAAGCTTTTGCCTGTTAAAGAAAGGAGACTGATCCAATGCAGCACAGACATTCGCGTGCCCCGCTGTCACGACCCAGACGCACACCAGTGCGCAATCATATGGGAGCCGCGCTGAGCGCACCTCCAAGCGCGTCTCGCTGCCGGCGACGGCCGGGTATGGGCCCGACGCTCCAGCGCCATCCATTTTCAGGGCTAGTTGATTCGGCAGGTGGGTTGTTACACACTCCTTAGCGGGTTCCGACTTCCATGGCCACCGTCCTGCTGTCTATATCAACCAGGGTGAGCCCCACCCCTTTCGTAAGCGCACTGCGCGCGGAGTGACCCCTGTTACGCGCCCCCGGCAACAGGGGTGGCGGGCAGGTAAGCTGCGCGGGCGGAGCGCGCGGAGTGACCCCTGTTACGAGCCCCCGGCCACGGGGGTGGCGGGCAGGTAAGCTGCTTACCTGCTGCGCGTGACGCCGGCCGCGGCGAAGGCGGACGAGGCGGGGTGTCGGTGCGGTGGGCGCGGTGGTGACCCTGGACGTGCGTCGGGCCCTTCTCGCGGATCGCCTCAGCTACGGCTCCCGGTGGGGCCCTCTCGGGGGAAGGGGCCTCGGTCCCGGACCCCGGCGAGGCGTCCCTTCTCCGCTCCGTAAAAGTGTCCATCCCTTTTTTTTTCTTTCTTCTGTTGTGGCATATGCTGCAGGTGCCTGCTCGTTTTTCGTATGTGGGTAACAACATTTAACTATGTATATATATTTCCGAATTGGTTTAACTGCCACCCGCCTGAATCTATTTAAAATCTAATTTTTTTTTATTTCAACCGCCCGACCCGACCCGACCCGCGGATAAAATCTAATTTTTTTAAATTTCATCCGCCCGATCCGCGGATAATCCGCGGACTCCGCGGTTGTGCCCGCAAACCGCGCATCTCTAGTGGGAACTATCACCGCAATGAAATGTAGTTTCGGGTAAATCCTTCTATATACCGTCCTCACACTAAGGCGGGTTTTTTAGCCAGGCTCTGTGCTTCATGTTAGGCTGCAATTCTCGCTACTTCCAGTAGGTGCATTGCCACAAAACACCAAAGTCAAGCAGACACTTCCTACTTCTTCAGATTTGGCTGAAAGTTTGTTTAGTGTAAAACAGGGGTGCCCAGACTTTTTCAGCAGGCGAGCCACTTTTAAATTGACCAAGTCGAGGGAATCTACCTCATTCATATATCCATCCATCTTCTTTCGCTTATCCGAGGTCGGGTCGCGGGGGCAGCAGTCTAAGCAGGGAAGCCCAGGCTTCCCTCTCCCCAGCCACTTCGTCCAGCTCTTCCTGTGGGACCCCGAGGCGTTCCCAGGCCAGCCGGGAGACATAGTCTTCCCAACGTGTCCTGGGTCTTCCCCGGTCGGACGTGCCCTAAACACCTCCCTAGGGAGGCGTTCGGGTGGCATCCTGACCAGATGCCCGAACCACCTCATCTGGCTCCTCTCGATGTGGAGGAGCAGCGACTTTACTTTGAGCTCCTCCCGGATGACAGAGCTTCTCACCCTATCTCTAAGGGAGAGCCCCGCCACCCGGCGGAGGAAACTCATTTCGGCCGTTTGTACCCGTGATCCTGTCCTTTCGGTCATAACCCAAAACTCATGACCATAGGTGAGGATGGGGACGTAGATCGACCGGTAAATTGAGAGCTTTGACTTCCGGCTCAGCTCCTTCTTCACCACAACGGATCGATACAGCGTCCGCATTACTGAAGACGCCGCACCGATCCGCCTGTCGATCTCACGATCCACTCTTCCCTCACTCGTGAACAAGACTCCGAGGTACTTGAACTCCTCCACATGGGGCAAGATCTCCTCCCCAACCCGGAAAAGGGTGGAGTGCCATTTCCTTCATATATATCATTTATATTTATCTATTTATGAAAGAGACGTTTGTGTTAACAAGTTAAAGGTGTTTAATGATAATACAAGCATGTTTAACACATGTAGATTCCTTTCTTTCGTAAAGACAAGAATATAAGTTGGTGTATTACCTGATTCTGATGACTTGCATTGATCGGAATCAGACAGTAGTGCTGATAATGTTCGCATTTTCATATGGAAGAGAAAAAAAGTCTTCCTTTCCGTCCAAAACCACATGAAATTGGTAGTTTTTTTTTTTGGCATCTTATTTGTCCAGCTTCCATACTCCTTTTTATACAATTTACAAGAAATACATTGGCGGCAAACTCCGTAGCTTGCTAGCTTGTGTGCACTAGCTTTCTGAGACTCTTATTTTGTTAGCGCAGGCAGGATAGAGCAGCGCTTTTATTGTGAAGACAGGAACTGTGCAGTCAGTCTTTAGAGATTTGACGGCAGGTACATCGCGAGAGTCCGTTGAAATAAAAAGTGTTTCTCGCCTTCCTGTCGGTCATTTTTTCTTAATAATGATCTCACAGCAGCCAGCGTCATCTCACAAGACACTCGGGTGCTGTGAATGTCAATCAAGTGAAGATTGACAATCGCTAATTTTTAGGTCTATTTTTTTTAATACCTGGCTGGCGATCGATTGACACACCCTCTGCGATCAACCGGTAGCTCGCGATCGACGTAATGGGCACCCCTGGTGTCAAACAACAAAAAATAGTATTTTCGGTCATCAGATTTTTGTTTGGACTACAACTGCTGTAGGGATAATAGAAATGGCGGACTCACGCAGAGGTCTTCTGGTAACCCTCAACCACGTTCAGAGATATCTGCTGATGTCTCTGGCCTTCTTCGCACTGCAGGTCAGTTCCGATTTTTTTGCCCATATGTGACCTGTTACCGGATTCTTTTTATGTCAAAGTGAACATTGCAATTCGGAATTTTTCAAATCCGACCAATACGTCGTCAAAAAAGCGATAATCGTCGTCATTCTTGGCCAAAATAAGACGGTTACAAAATGGTTGACAAATGAGCAGAAAACTAAAATGTTTTAGGAACTCACGTCAACGTTCCACCAGCTGTCTCCGAATGCTCGCCCACACGCTCTTCTGGGCAGACATCGAAACAAATGTCCCGCAAATTGCGAAAGTCAAAACGTTTGCTCTCTTCCCTCTGAATCTTCTAGGGCAGTGGTCCCCAACCTTTTTGTAGCTGTGGACCGGTCAACGCTTGAAAATGTGTGCCACGGACCGGGTAGGGTTTATGGTATTTTTATTATATTTTTTTGTCATAAAGAAATACAATCATGTGTGCTTACGGACTGTATCCCTGCAGACTGTATTGATCTATATTGATATATAATGTATATAGCCCTTTGAGACACTTGTGATTTAGGGCTATATAAATAAACATCGATTAATTGATATATTGTGTTTTTTATGTTGATTTAATTAAAAAAAAAAAAAAAAAAAATTTTTTTTTAAATGTATTTCTTGTGCGGCCCGGTACCAATCGGTACCGGTGGTTGGGGACCACTGTTCTAGGGTGCAATAACTCCGTTCAGAAAATGTTGAGTGCACAGAATCCGAGAAATTGCCGCAAGGACTGAGACTTATGTGAGAATGAGATTTTTTTGAGAGTTCTTTTTAATCATAGTCATGTTTAAATCATCTAGTATTTTCTTATGTAGTGTGTCTTCTCGTGATTTCCGTGCTTTAATCTTTTGTTCGCTAGTAAACTAGTTTTACCTTGAAAGAGCTGGAATGTGTATTGGGACTATAATGTACTCCCTTTTTACCTTATCAGTTTAGAACAATAAGGCTGTATTTCTTTCTGGGCGGGAGGGGGCTGTTTTCATACTCCATCCATCCATCCATTTTCTACCGCTTATTCCCTTCGGGGTCGCTGCAGCCTATCCCAGCTACAATCAGGCGGAAGGCGGGGTACACCCTGGACAAGTCGCCACCCCATCACAAGGCCAAAACAGACAGACAGACAACATTCACACTCACATTCACACACTAGGGCCAATTTAGTGTTGCCAATCAACCTAACCCCAGGTGCATTTTCAGACCGCTTCTTGATGCTGCTATTATCGCATTGGGCTGGTCTCCTAAAGCTTTAGTAAAACTTGGCCAAGTATTATTCTGTCTCGGTGGTGCTTCTTACTCAACATATATGTCATCCAAAAGAACTTGACCAGTGTGTTTTATTCCCTGAGAGGAAGACTTACTAGAATTAAGTCAAGTGTACGTCCATGAACACTGAAGCTCGTGTGACGTCATGACGTCATGTCTGAATCGGATTGTGTTCACATTAGACACCGCATTTTTTTAAAAAGATCGGGTTTGACAAAAAAAACACATCCGTATTGGACATCCTACCCTGCAGTGTGAATGTTGGTTTTGCATAACATGACCCATTTAAATGGTCTTGTATTCTTAACTTCTCCCCAGAGCTTTTCTCCTGGTCACTTCCCTAAGGTCATGTGTCAAACTGGGTGTTGATTGGGGGAAGTGATTTTACAGTCGCGCCATTGAGACGAATTGAGGGTGTATTGATAAATGCTACATTCACACGCACGCACGCAGAGAAATGAATGCACATTCTCTCACCAGTGTGTGCCGCTGTCTCGACTTTGCGTGTCGGCGAAGTGAGATTCCAGGAACATGTCCTTGTAGATCCTCCCCACCAGGCAGTAGATGTCCGACGCCACCTGCTCATCAGCCTCCACTAGGGGCAGCATGATGTCCAGGGCCTTCTGTCTGTCGCCCGGCTGGTTCCTCCTACGCACAAAAAAAGTTAGTCACACAAAAGTTGTTAGCGCTGATCCTTAAAGGCCTACTGAAACCCACTACTACAGACCATGCAGTCTGATAGTTTATGTATCAATGATGAAATCTTAACATTGCTTACGGGTTAGCTTACTAAAGTGCAATTTTAAATTTTGCGCGAAATATCCTGCTGAAAACGTCTCGGTATGATGACGCCTGCCCGTGATGTCACGGATTGTAGAGGACATTTTGGGACAGCATGGTGGCCAGCTATTAAGTCGTCTGTTTTCATCGCAAAATTCCACAGTATTCTGGACATCTGTGTTGGTGAATCTTTTGCAATTTGTTCAATTAACAATGGAGACAACAAAGAAGTAAGCTGTAGGTGGGAAGCGGTGTATTGCGGCAGGTGTTGTGCCAGATAACGCACCCCCGCCGTAGAATGCACCCCCTGACTGTTGTGCCGGATAACATAGCCGGTGTTTCATTGTTTACATTCCCGGAAGATGACAGTCAAGCTTTACCATTGGCCTGTGGAGAACTGGGACAACAGAGACTCTTACCAGGAGGACTTTGAATTGGATGCGCAGACGCGGTACCGTGAGTACGCATGCAGCTGCGGCTTCCAAACATTTGATCGCTTGCCCGTACGTGCGTGCCGCTATGTGCATGTCACGTACGTAACTTTGGGGACTTTGGGGAAATATATGTGCTGTATGAACTTTGGGGAGGTGAACGGTACTTTGGGCTGTGGAATTGAGTGTGTTGTGCAGGTGTATTGGCGGGTTATATGGACGGGAGGGGGGAGGTGTTTGTTATGCGGGATTAATTTGTGGCATATTAAATATAAGCCTGGTTGTGTTGTGGCTAATAGAGTATATAGTCTTGTGTTTATTTACTGTTTTAGTCATTCCCAGCTGAATATCAGGTCCCACCTGCCTCTCACAGCATCTTCCCTATCTGAATCGCTCCCACTGCCCTCTAGTCCTTCACTCTCACTTTCCTCATCCACAAATCTTTCATCCTCGCTCAAATTAATAGGGAAATCGTCGCTTTCTCGGTCCGAATCGCTCTCGCTGCTGGTGGCCATGATTGTAAACAATGTGCAGATGTGAGGAGCTCCACAACCTGTGACGTCACGCTACTCGTCTGCTACTTCCGGTACAGGCAAGGCTTTTTTATGAGCGACCAAAAGTTGCAAACTTTATCGTCGATGTTCTCTACTAAATCCTTTCAGCAAAAATATGGCAATATCGCGAAATGATCAAGTATGACACATAATAAGAAATAAGAAAATCGCATTTCAGTAGGCCTTTAACAATTATTTCTCTTGTGTAAGAGCAGACTTGGAACACCCAAACACGCTTAAAACAACAAGCATGAAATAACTGCACGGCCAATTAAGTTGTATCCTGGCCTGTAGGGCTGTGAATCTTTGGGCACCACAGGAGTGGATCCGATTCAGAGTCGATTCTCGATTCAAAAACTATATTTTTTTAATAACATTGGATGCCAGTTCTATGATTAACTACATTCTTCCATAAACTTTGCGCCTATAACAGTCCGGATGGTTCTTTTCCTCTTTGGTCTGGAGGACACGACATCCACAGTTTCCAAAAACTATTTGAAATGTGGACTCCTCAGACCACAGAACACTTTTACACTTTGCATCAGTCCATCTTAGATAAGCTCAGGCCCAGCGAAGCCGGGGGCGTTTCTGGGTGTTGTTGAAAAATGGCTTTCGCTTTGCATGGTAGAGTTTTAACTTGCACTTACAGATGTAGCGACCAACTGTAGTTACTGACAGTGGTTTTCTGAAGTGTTCCTGATCCCATGTGGTGATATCCTTTACACACTGCTGTCGCTTTTTGATGCAGTACCACTTGAGGGATTGAAGGTCACAGGCTTTCAATGTTGGTTTTCGTGCAGTGCAGTGATTTCTACAGATTCTCTGAACCTTTTGATGATATTACGGACCATAGATGGTGAAATCCCTAAATTCCTTGCAATAGCTCGTTGAGAAATGTTGTTCTTAAACTGTTGGGCAATTTGCTCACGCATTTGTTCACATCCTTGTTTGTGAATGACTGAGCATTTCTTGGAAGATGCTTTTATACCCAATCATGGCACCCACCTGTTCCCAAGTAGCTCGTTCACCTGTGGGATGTTCCAAATAAGTGTTTGATGAGCATTCCTCAACTTTCTCAGTCTTTTTTGCCACTTGTGCCAGCTTTTTTGAAACATGTTGCAGGCATCAAATTCCAAATGAGCTAATATTTGCAAAAAATAACAAAGTTTATCAGTTCAAACGTTAAGTATCTTGTCTTTACAGTCTATTCAATTGAATATAGGTTAAAAAGGATTTGTAAATCATTGTATTCTGTTCTTATTTACCATTTACACAACGTGCCAACTTCACTGGTTTTGGGTTTTGTACGTTTCACCTGTATTTATGTTGCATAATCTGGTGTTTTTGGAGCAGAATACCAGATTGCCTCGTGTTGGGACTTTTATCAGTGTTTAGAACTTGTCATGCAACATCTGTTCCTCCTTGAGTTTGCAAATACAACATCACTTCATGGTAACAATCCAGTCAGAAGGAGCCTACACAAGTTTATCTGGGCAGCGTGCAAAAACACAATTTTAACCGCTGCCAAACTGCAGCCTTGCACGCGTCGCCACAGCAGGAGCAACTAATAATGGGCGGTGTGGGGGCTCAAAGCTTGCTTCATTATTACTCATTAGTACATTCATGCCACTGATACAGTTCATGCTTGTTTGTATGCTCCGTTCATACAGACTGCAGCACAAAGCAATAGCTGTGGGATTCTAAATAACAAAATGATGCACTGTCATGAAATGGTAAAAAACCTAAGGCAGTACCTCATTTAGCACAATTAACACTGATGTAAGACGTAATAAGCATGAACATGTCCTGACTTGTACTGTGTGGTTTGTTTTTTTAGGACCACTTCCCCTTACACACTCAGGATGACAAGTGAAGGGCAGCTGCTTTCACTTTCACATTATTGCTCTGACAGTTTGAGGAAGTTACATGTTGCATCAACGACACAAGAAAAAAAAACAGTTGTACAAATGGCAATGGAACCTTTTACAGCCATTTTTAGGTGTCACTAAACTAAAAAAAAGCAACATATATTAAGTACCAGTCTAACGTTGGGCACAACCTCCTCACTGGATAACATGAAGAAGTGTCTTTATACTTTTGACTGGTATGTGTGAAAAATGTCTGTGATATAATATCTTGAAATGAGTTCCAACATGCACTGACTGCACACAACTCATAACTGTAACAGTGATGAGGTGTCCTGGCTGGTCCACCAGTGTAATCTGGGGGTGGCCATAGGAATAAAAAGTTAAAGTACCAATGATTGTCACACACACACACTAGGTGTGGTGAAATTATTCTCTGCATTTGACCCATCACCCTTGATCACACCCTGGGAGGTGAGGGGAGCAGTGGGCAGCAGCGGTGGCCGCGCCCGGGAATAATTTTTGCTGATTTAACCCCCAATTCCAACCCTTGATGCTGAGTGCCAAGCAGGGAGGTAATGGGTCCCATTTTTTATATAGTCTTTGGTATGACTCGGCCAGGGTTTGAACTCACGACCTACCGATCTCAGGGCGGACACTCAAACCACAAGGCCACTGAGCAAAAGATGCTACTATTCTTATTAGAAGCCAGTGTACAATTAACACAACCGTGAATATGTTTTATTTATTTATCTATGATTACATGATATTGCTTTAACGCAGTGCTTCTCAATTTTCTGTAAAGCCCGCCCAAGAGGAAGGAAACATTTCGCCCTCTTTCCCCCACACTCTCTGCTATAAAATTGTCCAGTTCAGTTCAGTTAAGTTTATTTATTTATTTCATTCATAAAACATCAAACAAAGGAATAAAATAAAAATAAATCATGTAACGTAACATTGAATTATGAACGGAAAGGAGCAGAAAGAAATTAAAAACGTATAATATCTGCCTATAATATATGTTATAAGTACACCTCTGCATAACATTGTGTCCCTATTAACATTTAAAAAAAATGAATAAATAAATATAGATCACTTTACGACAAAAAACTTTATTATTATTGTTTTTTGAGTCTCTAACAGAAAAGATTTAAAGTGCATTATTTGGCCCGAAAATAAATAAATAAATAATAATAATTAAACATTTTTGATGGACTTGAACCATTTGATATTGAAAAATAAATTAAAATAAACTCAATAAATAATACAAAACGTAAACTGATTAGCAACATTAACTCAGGAGCACAAAAAACACTTTAATCTACAAAATAATAATAATAATAATAATAATTTGTTTACGACAAATAATTGTATTATTATTATTTTTTAGTCTCTAACAGAAAATAATTAAAGTGCATTATTTGGCCTGAAAAAAATTAAAGATAATAATAACTAAACATTTTTGATGGACTTGAACCATTTGATATTGAAAAATAAAATGAAATAAACTCAATAAATAATACAAAACACTTTAATCTACAAAAAAAATTAAAATAATAATAATTTGTTTACGACAAATAACTTTATTATTATTATTATTTTTTAGTCTCTAACAGAAAATAATTAAAGTGCATTCTTTGGCCTGAAAAAAATAAAAAATAAAAAATAATAATAATTAAACATTTTTGATAGACTTGAACCATTTGATATTGAAAAATAAATTGAAATAAACTCAATAAATAATACAAAACGTAAACTGATTCGCAACATTAACTCAGGAGCACAAAAAACACTTTAATCTACAAAAAAAAATTAATAATAATAATAATAATAATTTGTTTACGACAAATAACTTTATCATTATTATTTTTTAGTCTCTAACAGAAAATAAATAAAGTGCATTATTTGGCCTGAAAAAAATAAAAAAATAAAAAATAATAATAATTAAACATTTTTGATAGGCTTGAACCATTTGATATTGAAAAATAAATTGAAATAAACTCAATAAATAATACAAAACGTAAACTGATTCGCAACATTAACTCAGGAGCACAAAAAACACTTTAATCTACAAAAAATAATAATAATAATAATTTGTTTACGACAAATAACTTTATTATTATTATTTTTTAGTCTCTAACAGAAAATAATTAAAGTGCATTATTTGGCCTGAAAAAAATAAAAAATAATAATAATTAAACATTTTTGATAGACTTGAACCATTTGATATTGAAAAATAAAATGAAATAAACTCAATAAATAATACAAAACGTAAACTGATTTGCAACATTAACTCACTTTAAAAACATTTTAATCTACAAAAAAAATAAAAATAATAATAATTTGTACTGATTTTTATTTTTTTCCAAAATGAGGAAGTCGGATTTAATGGTTACAATGAGCAATTTTTGGAGTACAATGCTTTTTCGAAGCGGGGTTTGAACCATGATAGCGCATGATACTGATAAAGCATGATCCCCAGGGTCATGCTTTATTAAGCCACTATTTGAGAAGAACTGCTTTAACTCAAGGTATCAAGATGCCGTAACTATGGACATAAGTATTGACACCAACTTCTTCATTACTCAATTTGTCATCTTAATAGGACATTTTGGACAATTCTATACTTGGTAGGATGTGTTTGGGAAATTACCTTTTTGTGTAAAGGCATTGCTGTATGAGTTTGGTGTGGAAGAACCTGCACAGAACCCTGACTTCAACACCACCAAACACCATTAGGATAAAGCACAATATTTTAATGTTGTGCCTATAACAACTGTGAACTAAGTCGACGACGTAGTAGTCAACTCACCGATTCAGTGCAAAGGCATAGTGGAACTTCACGTGAGGATGTGCAACGAGGTCAAAGGTCGGGAGCTTCTCCAGAGTCTCCACCAGCTTCACGACCGCTTCATAGTCCTAAACAGCCATGTAGAAGAGACACTCAGAGGATAACAAGGACATAATCTAGCTAAACAACAGTGGCACTTAAGCAATTACGTGGGCACCCCCAATCACATTGTTGCTGCCGGAATGTCGCCTACATGCCGACGGTACACCAAACGCATGCTGAATAATTGAGCGCGCCCTTGATGCTCGACGTCACCATGACTCATTCATGAGGCTGCGCGAGAGTAGGAGGCGCTGAAAGGTAAGCAAAACGACGTTTTAAAAATGGATGGGACTCTTTATTAGGTACACCTGAATAAAAATGTGCCTTTACAAAGACGCCAAATTTGGCCCTTTCAGTCATTTGGTAGGGTGGCTTCCCTAATTTAATACACATTCATACGGAACTCTTTCAGGCTCGTTAGGGGTGTCCCGATCAGATTTCAGACTTAAAAGTATAATATTGGCTTGAATCTAAACTTGTTGATGTAAGCGCTCCGATACAAGCATTCCTGCAACGCGTTTACCTGTGCAAAGCTATACAGTTAACATTTTAAATGTCCTACAATAAGCACACACGTTTGGTCTTTTCTTGTATTTTAATGAAGAGGTAAATCGCATAGGCTTCTAGGAGGTAGCAGCAACCACAACAGCTAAGCACACAATAGCACACAAGCTTGACATACAGTACAGGGCAAACGTTTGGACACACCTTCTCATTCAATGTTTTTTTTTAATTTTCATGATTATTTACATTGTAGATTGTCACTGAAGGCATCAAAACTATGAATGGACACGTGGAGTTATGTCATACTTGCCAACCTTGAGACCTCCGATTTCGGGAGGTGGGCGTGTTCGGGGTGGGATGGGGGCGTGGTTGGGGGCGTGGCTAAAAGGGGAGGAGTATAATTACAGCTAGAATTCACCAAGTCAAGTATTTTATATATATATATATATATATATATATATATATATATATATATATATATATATATAAGAAATACTTGACCTTCAGTGAATTCTAGCTATATATATATATATATATATATATATATATATATATATATATATATATATATATACGTATATATATATATATATATATATATATATATACATATATATATATATATATATATACATATATATATTTATTTTATTATACATATATATATATATATATATATATATATATATATATATATATATATATATACAAAATAAATACTTGAATTTCAGTGTTGATTTATTTACACATATATACACACATAACACTCATCTACTCATTGTTGAGTTAAGGGTTGAATTGTCCATCCTTGTTCTATTCTCTGTCACTATTTTTCGAACCATGCTGAACACCCTCTCTGATGATGCATTGATGTGTGGCACGCACAAAAGCGCTTTCATCAAATGCACTAGATGGCAGTATTGTCCTGTTTAAGAGTGTCACAGCATTGCTGTTTACGGCAGACGAACTGCTTTACGGTATACAAAAACGTGACTGCTGTTGTTGTGTGTTGTTGCCGCGCTGGGAGGACGTTAATGAAACTGCCTAACAATAAACCCACATAAGAAACCAAGAACTCTCCCTCCATCATTCTACAGTTATACCGTGATTGGGCAGGTATGCTGTTTATGAGGACCTGAGTCCGCCTGAATTTCGGGAGATTTTCGGGAGAAAATTTGTCCCGGGAGGTTTTCGGGAGAGGCGCTGAATTTCGGGAGTCTCCCGGAAAATCCGGGAGGGTTGGCAAGTATGAGTTATGTTCTTAACAAAAAAAGGTGAAATAACTGAAAACATGTTTTGTATTCTAGTTCCTTCAAAATAGCCACCCTTTGCTCTGATTAATTTTTTGCACACTCTTGGCATTCTCTCGATGAGCTTCAAGAGGGTTTTCACTTCACAGGTGTCATAGTTTTGAAGCCTTCAGTGACAATCGACAATGTAAATAGTCATGAAAAGAGAAAAAACGCATTGAAATGAGAAGGTGTGTCCAAACTTTTGGCCTGTACTGTATATAATAAGTAGAGACGGTATTATTGATAACTGCAGCAAAACTCCCATTAATTAGTCATACCATTTGAATTTAAAATGACGGAAAAACCGTTATTGATAACTGCACTTTCATAAACTCACAGACTGACTGGCTCCAGCTCGCTAGCTTAAATGCTAACATGAAAACAAGAGCTATTAATGTATTTCCCCATTAAGAAATAACATATCCCAATTTAAATTTATACAAACACATTACTGTCTGATCAACTAAGCCATTCAATTGTGGACATTGGACCTACAAGCTGTGCGCTCTTAGGACAAACTGATCGAACTACAGAAAAAGAGACGGAGGTGTTTTTACAGTGCTTTCAAGGACCGCTGAAAAGAATAGGACGTCACAACGCCCGCCAGTTATAATAAGTAATTTTATTTTATAGACACTTTTACACCAATATTTAAAACAATAAAATCTTAAAATACAAAGACTAAAACACTATCAGTAGAGCAAAACAAACACAAAATGTATGATAAGAGATTTTAGTGTATGTATAAGTAAATTTTTTTAACACATTAAAAATACCACAATAATAATGATAACTGTCATCATTTTGATCACGATGACCGTGATGTGAAATGTTCATATTGTTACATCCCTATTTAGCAAGTGTCCTCAAAGTACCAGTGGAGTGGAAAAACAAATTGCCTTTATATTGAAGTTATTATCATATATACCTGATTTATGACACCAAAAGACTTCCAAAGTTTGCAAACAAATAGATATGATTAAAATTGTATCAATCTCACTGATATTCCTGAGCCACTTTGAGAATTAATAAGGACGCCAGTCAAGTGATCCGTTACGTAGCGCTCGGAACCAAAGATCCCTTCCCCATCAACAACAATGCTAATTAAGCAGACTTTGTCAGAGCCAACAATGAATACTTTGAGAAAAATTATGATCCAGAACTAGAGATGTCCGATTGGCCGATAAATGCGTTAAAATGTAATATCGGAAATTATCGGTATCGTTTTTTTTATTCTCTGTATCGTTTTTATTTTTTTATTTTTATTAAATCAACTTAAAAAACACAAGATACACTTACAATTAGTGCACCAACCCAAAAAACCTCCCTCCCCATTTACACTCATTCACACTCATTCACAAAAAAGGGTTGTTTCTTTCTGTTATTAATATTCTGGTTCCTACATTATATATCAATAATATATCAATACAGTCTGCAAGGGATACAGTCCGTAAGCACACATGATTGTGCGTGCTGCTGGTCCACTAATAGTACTAAACTTTAACAGTTAATTTGACTAATTTTCATTTATTACTAGTTTCTATGTAACTGTTTTTATATTGTTTTACTTTCATTTTTATTCAAGAAAATGTTTTTAATTTATTTATCTTATTTTATAAAAATTTTTTTAAAGTACCTTATCTTCACCATACCTGGTTGTCCAAATTAGGCATAATAATGTGTTAATTCCACGACTGTATATATCGGTTGATATCGGTATCGGTAATTAAAGAGTTGGACAATGTCGGAATATCGGATATCGGCAAAAAGCCATTATCGGACATCCCTATCCAGAACCTTACATTTTTGAGCCCGAACACAAAGAGGATGAGCAATAAGTTTTAGAAGCAGAGTGCTAAACGGATGTAGCTTTATTGTAACACTAGCATCGGCAGCATTGCTAGGTGCTAAACATCCAAACTAACCATAATAAAACATTTACTGTAAAATTTTCACTCTTCCTGGGATGCCGACCGACGGGATGCTCACATAATCCTGTTTAGATGAAGAATCAATCACAATTCTCATATCATAAGGGTTAACAAAAAGTTTCCGCAACTAGTGTCTTTTTTGCCGTCTCCGAGGATGTCAAAGTCGACCAGCCTGTCGGTCAATGGCCAAATTTGTCTACGACCAGGTGAGAGATGCATGAGTTATAATCTAAAATGTACTTTTATCAAGTTTAAGACAAAGCAGAAGCATCCCCCAGTTTATAGTGTGTCAACAACCGCTATCAATGCGCCGTTAAAATCTCATTCCAATTTTTGCGTATTTCCATGATGACTAATCTGATACCATGGTCAGAGTGCAAAAGCTTTACTACAGTGACGTAGAATCTACGAAAATCGCCGAAGATATTCAAAGCGGAATATTCAAAATGCCACATACTTTGCGGGTTGTAAATACAATTGGATATGGTTTAATGCAATGATTTTCAACCACTGTGCCGCGGCACACTAGTGTGCCCTGAGATATTGTCTGGTGTGCTGTGGGAAATTATGCCACTTCACCTAATTGGTCCAAAAAATATTTTTTGCAAAGCAATAATCATAATAAGGTGCCGTTGTCTAGTGCCTGCGCTGTGTAGAGCTTGGCAATCCCAATATGCAGAGCACAGCGGGAGACAGCGTGCAGGTAAAAAGGTATGTAACGCTTAAACCAAAAATTAATACAAAAGGCAAGTCCCGCTAGGAAAAAGCACTGAAGCATAGGGATGGCTATGTAAAACAAAAGTAAAACTGAACTGGCTACAAAGTCAACAAAAACAGAATGCTGGACGACAGCAAAAACTTACAGCGTGTGGAGCAAAGACGGCATCCACAAAGCACATCCGTACATCACATGACAATCAACAATGTCCCCACAAAGAAGGATAGCGTATGCACAACTTAAATAGTCTTGATTGCGAAAACAAAGCAGGTGCGGGCAGTAGCACTCAAAGGAAGGCGTGAAGCTGCTACAGGAGAACACCAACAAAACAAGAAAGGCCACCAAAATAACAGCGCAAGACAGGAACTAAAGCACTACAGAGGAAACAACAACAAACTGGGGGAGTTTAATTTTTAACATTTTCTGCTGGTGATGTGCCTCTGTATTTTTTTAATGAAAAAAATGTGCCTTGGCTCAAAAAAGGTTGAAAAACACTGGTTTAATGGATACAATGAAATAAGCACAAATAAGCATATAAAGTCAACATGTTTTTCCACTCTACTGGTACTTTAATTGAAAAATATTGCAGTCTAAAACACGACATTTTGTCGATATGAACAAGTATCAAATAACTGTAATTGCACAATACCGATACTTAGACATACAAAATATCTAAGACAAAAACATATTAGAAAGTATACAGAAACAAGTTTGTTCGCATCATTCAACTTACTGCACCATGAGTTAACTTAATGAATTATTGTGGCCACTAGGTGTCGGCAAAAAAAATTACTACTCTACTCCAATTTAAGGACAACACATGTCTATTCCAGATAGTTAATAATAAATAGATTAGTGTTTATCATACCTACCTTTGTTCACTGTTTGACTAAGTGCACTAGATCAAGCCTTATCTAACGTTCCACATTACAAAATAGTAAGTATGTGTGACACATGCTGTTATCGCATGGGGTCAATTTTGGTATCTGCCAAAACTCAAAGCTCCAATATCGGTGTCGTATCAAAAGTGAAAAAGTTCAGACAATCTATAGGTAAAGTCTAGCGAGTAAGACCGTATGTTTCAGTCAGATCTCCCAACTAATGGTCAGGGTTCTTGTGATTCAAATTCTTGCTTGTAACTTAAAACGATTAGTCTGGCCTAGGGTTGTACGGTATACCGGTATTAGTATAGTACCACGATACTAATGAATCATATTCGGTACTATACCGCCTCTAAAAAGTACCGACCCCCACACCCTCCCCCGTCGTCGTCACGTCGTGTCATTGCTGGTTTACGAGCAGAGGAGCATGTTCGGCAGCGCGCACACACACAGAGTACTTACAAACAGACAAGGTGTGTAGACAGAAAAGGGAGAACGAAGGCATTCTGGCTTTAAAACTAACGATTAAGGTGAAGTTATAACACTGAAACGCCCTCAGGAAGAGGTGCTTTAAGACATGGCTAGCTAGCTAACGGTTAAAGTCCATCCGCATTCTGCAGTGTTTTAGCTACTTCTAAATCACTAATCCTCGCCTCCATGGCGATAAATAAAGTAAGTTTCTTACAAGTATCATCCCTGCAGGACGAGGAATAGCTAAACATGCTTCACTACACACCGTAGCTCACCGGCGTCACCGCTAATGATGCTGTTCCTTAATGTAAACACATGCCATTAGTGGATCTACACCCAACATCCACTGTAATGATACCAAGTACAGGAGCGTAAATCAAAATCTTCCTTCGTTTTTTAAAAATTTATAATATAGTTTTAAACTCAGGAAATTTGAGGACTTAGACTATGACCAATGTATGATCCTGTAACGACTTGGTATCGGATTGATACCCAAATTTGTGGTATCATCCAAAAATAATGTAAAGCATCCAAACAACAGAAAAATAAGTGATTATTGCATTTTAACAGAAGTGTAGATTGAACATGTTGAAACAGAAAATAAGCAGATATTAACAGTAAATGAACAAGTAAATTAATAATACATTTTCTAGCACTTGTCCTTAATAATTTTGACAAAATAATAGAATGGAAAATGACACAATATGTTACTGCATACACCAGCAGCTAAATTAGGAGCCTTTGTTTGTTTACTTACTACTAAAAGAGAAGTTGTCTTGTATGTTCACTATTTTATTTAAGGACAAACTTGCAATAAGAAATATATGTTTAATGTACTGTAAGTTTTTTTGTTAAAATAAAGCCAGTAATGCAATTTTTTGTGGTCCCCTTTATTTATAAAAAAGTATCAAAAAGTACTGAAAAGCATCGAAATACATTTTGGTACCGGTACTAACATGTTGGTATCGGGACAGCACTAGTCAAGAGACAGTTCTTATCTTAAAACACTCTTAAGTTGAGGTACCACTGTACAAAAAAACCTACTTTCTTGTATAGCTATCAGGCAAAAATTACATAAGAGGAAGCAACTGTTGATTTGCACACAACATGAGCACCAGAATGAACCATTAGAAACCAATGCAGCAATTACTGCCGTATACGTTACAGGTAGCCTCACCTGGATATCTCTATAGGTCAGCAGCAGGTTGATGACGATGTCGACTGAGAGGCACTCCACGTTGTCGAGTCGCTGTTGGATTCGGGCGAGCTCGGCGGCCAGCTCCGCTCCGGTATAAAGCTCCCGAGCTTTACGGATTTCACTCAGGATGGTTTCACGGAAATACTGGCTGTGGAAGGAGGACAACGATGTGTGAAAAATACACTGGTATTAATGAGGCTATTTATTTATACTGCTTGCTTGTGCTCTTTGAATTAGGGCAGTGATTCTCAAGCTGTGGTGCCCAGGCTCCATCTAGTGGTACGCCAAAGAATAACTTGATTAAATATTGTAATGGCGTGCCTCGAGCTGTTAAAAGGTTTAACAGCCTTCAATGGAAGTCGTTACGATCCGACTACTGTAGGTCAACAGAACCGTCTCACTCTGTAAAATTGTATTTTGATATTAATTTCAGTAGTGTTTAACGTTTTTGATTTGATTCATTATTATATTCAAACAGTGTTACTGTTCAAACTGTGTAATGTTACAGTGGCCAAAAATATTAAATATACTGTTGTTTTTAATTAATACTTGGGCATACTACGCTACTGCATTTTAATGTTGGTTATTATGGTGGTGCTTGGAGAACCAAGTGTTTTCTGAGGTGGTAATTGGGAAAAAGATATATATTGGATACAAGATAAATTGTTTCCAGGGCCACATTTCCAGAACGCTAAGAACCGGGGGGCTAGACTTATCCCTTTACAATTAGTCTTGTTTGTATATCACAGAGAACCAGAGTCCTCTACAGTAGACATTTGATTTTGGTCTTATTTATTTTGTCAGAGCTACAGGAGCGCACTGTTGTTTCTAAGAGACCTTCTGAAAAAATGTGAGTCTCTCACAAGTTTTTAGAACTGAACTGAACCAGTCGAATAGACCAAATGATTAAAACAGAGGACCTAAAATGGAACCTTGAGGAACACCACTAGTATAACAAGAGAAGTTGAACAAATGACTACAGACTGCTTCTGAAGTAAACAAGCTACAGCGGGGGCGTCAAACGTACGGCCCAGGGACCGTATTAGGCCTGCAAACAGGTTTATTCTGGCCCGCGGCCCGCAAGATGAGTTTGCTAAGTATAAAAATGACCTGCAATTTTTTAAAGAAAGAAACTGCTGTTCTAAATGTGTCCACTAGATGTCGCAACAGCAACTCAAGTGTAATCCACGTCACACATGACACTGTTTGAAGATGACGTCTCAGCTGAAATAAGTGCCCTCTGGGGTAGCTGCTTCAGCGCAGGTGCAAGCAATTAGCTGCTCCTGCTCTGGCTGGCAGCAGATGGCGGCAAACTAATGCTGTATAGACGCACAATACCTTCTTTCGTTGTAAATGAGCCACTCAACGGATAAAATAACGAAACGGTAAGATGCAAAGACTTAAGTCAACATGACCATAATTTTTGTAGTTAAAGTTCTGTGCAGCGCTCACAATTGGTTGATGGCACGATGCGCACCCTGAACTCCATTGTAAAAATGTATGTTTCTACATTTGTTGTTTGTTCTGTTTTATTTTATGCTCAAAACTACTATAATCACATACGTTAAGTTTGTTGTCATGTTACCTAGATGTTGGCTATGGTGTCATTTTGATAGTTGTTTTGTTTATATCATAAGTGTAGTATTTGAATGATGATAAATGAATGTGTTCTGGCAGTTGCGGATGTCACCAATGCGGCGGTTTGAGGAAACACTCGGTTGCTTTTCCAAACACGTCTTTAAAGGTGAACTACCAACATGAGCATGCTAAATAGGGCTGCAACGATTAGTCGACAATAAAATTTATCTCCGACAATTATATTTGTCGACAAAAGTCGTGACGTCATCACTCGTGTTTTTCCCGCCGGAAGTGGGTCACTCGCAAAAACATCGTCAGTGATAACATGTAAAGTATGAGGATATTTCCTCTAATTCTTGTTAAAAACATAAATACCTGGTTCATTTTGCAAAGCAGACCTTGTTTTTATGGCAGTACATCTGTGATACGTCATCATTTAAAGCGGACGCATGATGTCGGACGTCTGGAGGGAAGAAGCGGGCACAGCCTCGGTAAGAGTGTTAGCTTCTACCTTGCTAGCTAGCTAACAAGAGTGAGACGACGTTGTGTTCAAAATAACTTTAACTATCATTTTAGCCAAAGTCAGCCAGCTTAACTTTGTCTACATCAATTCAAGTACGTTTTAAAACACCGTAAATTTGCAATTTTGTAAAAAAAGGCACTTTAACAAACGTGAACAACACACGCATGTATCATAAGAATAAACATACAATCTATTAAATAGCCAACATTTTAAGTTTTAATCAAATATAAAATTCTACACATTGAGTCTATTAGAGTGCTAAAACTACCAAGAGTTCATCAATAGCTAATATACCAGTGTGCAGCTTTTTACATATCACAAAATGCTTTTTTTTTTTTTTTTTTAGAGGAAGTGAGATTTTGTGTTTTGTTGTTTGTTTTCATTGCTGCTATTTTAACGGTTTTAAATACATACACAAGGTTAATTGTTTTTGAGCACTTTGCCTTTCCTTTCTTTTAAATGGACAACATTTTGATAGTCATTTGAATTTTTGTAACAGCTGAATGAGCCGCACAGTTAAAGTATGAATAAATATTTATGAATGAATGAGTCATTTTTGTTGTTAGTAAGCACATACCTAAAATAACGTAAGCTGCATTTAGAAGTCGATGGAAAAATTAGAGCTATTAAATATGTGTACGCTTTATTACTCGACTAATCATTAAGATAATCGTTGACTAATTGATTATCAAAATAATCGTTAGTTGCAGACCTAATGCTAAACGGGAAGTGCTTAAATTTAATGTGTATGTAAATACACGGATGAAACTGCACCATTTTTTCCCCTCATAATTTTAACTAACTTGAAGTGTTTTGCCAAGAGGGTTATTTGTAATGTGTACCTTTTCAGAATGTGCTTGTTTTTTGTTTGGCCAAAATGGCCGACATCTGAAGTTGTCTTTATTTTTAAGTTACCGTATTTTTCGGACTATAAGGCGCACTTAAAATCCTTTCATTTTCTCAAAAATCGACAGCGCGCCTTATAACCCGGTGCGCCTAATGTACGGAATAATTTTGGTTGTGCTTACCGACCTCGAAGCAATTTTATTTGGTACAAGGTGTAATGATAAGTTTGACCAGTAAATGGTGGTCACACAGAAGAGATACATGTAGACTGCAATACGACGCCAGTAAACAACACCAAAACTTTAAATGTTTCATTGAAAATAAAGAACATTACACACGGCACTCAAAAATCTGTCAAAATGTTTTAGCATGACTTTGAAGCCGCACCGCTTGACGGATTGTCGGCCAATTACGGCTACCGTAGTCAGAGATACAAGTATTACTATGGTGTGTGTATAAAGACCGCAAAATGGCACCCATTAGCAGACATATTACCTGCCGTTTTGTTTCACAATATTAGGCAAAACCAACTTTTCTTACCTTCTGGTATCCGCTGATGTGTATTTGAGATCTGCATAAGTCCTGAAAATTTGCGCACTTCCGCCACTGTAGTCCGTGCTGATACCATAGTCGATAAGCTTCTTCTTTTTCACTATCCTCTTGTTATTGGGCACTTACCCTCTGCTGTTGCCGTTTCTAATATAAAGTAGTGTAAAGTTCTAACGTATATCTCGCTATGGAAGCGCTAAAACATACCGGTGTAGTGGGTTTACATAATTCACCCAAGGAACTTTAGTTATCAGAGAGTTCCGGTTGGACGTTTTTTCACGGGACACATTTCCGGCGTTGTTTCACTAGTGAGCCACGGATGAGGAGATGCTGCTTCGTTGTTGATTTAAGTAAAGTCTTAACGTCATTAAAACAGTTAGTTCCATCTTTTGACACTTCTTCCACTCCCGTCCTTGCACGCTACACCACTACAACAAAGATGACGGAGAAAAAACGCTGTCAAAGGTAAGCCACGTAAAAAAGGCCGCCCACAAAACGGGGCATCCTGAAGCGACTGTCAGAAAGCGACTTGAAGATGATCTGTAAAACATCATCTATGCAACATTTTGACCAAGGAACCACCATTACATGTTATGTAGACCACAAGGAAGCGTTTTATATTTTGAAAAAAATAAAAATAAATATGACCCCTTTAATGCGCCCTATAATCTGGTGCGCCTTTTGTATGAAAATAGACCTGACTGGACCCGCTCATCGGCATTGCGCCTTACAATCCGGTGCGCCCTATGGTCCGGAAAATACGGTACCTCTTTCTATTTTTGGCCAAAGTAAAACAAAGAAAAAAATCTGAAGTTGT
Source organism: Nerophis lumbriciformis (assembly GCF_033978685.3). Taxonomy (NCBI): domain Eukaryota; kingdom Metazoa; phylum Chordata; class Actinopteri; order Syngnathiformes; family Syngnathidae; genus Nerophis; species Nerophis lumbriciformis. The sequence continues at coordinate 21,273,524 of NC_084573.2, forward strand.
CTTTATTTTTAAGTTTCTATGCCATGATTTGGCCAGTACGGTCCACGTGGAAATAAATCCTCCATGCGGCCCCTGAGCTAAAATGACTTTGACACCCCTGAGCTACAGCAACACCTGAGTTGCATTACAGAATAAAAATGTCACTGCCAAAAAGGAGAGGACTTTGAAAAAGTTTTTTACATCAAAAGTTTGGACTGCAAAGTTTGCTAGCATAAAACATGAAAATGTCAACACAGTTTACAGTAGTCCAAGTTCCTCTATACCAGTGTTTTTCAAACTTTTTTGAGCCTAGGCACATTTTTCCGTTGAAAAAAATGCGGAGGCACACCACCAGCAGAAATCATTAAAAAACTAAACTCTGTTGACAGTAAAAAGTCGTTGTCGCAATTGTTGGATATGACTTTAAAGCATTACCAAGCATGCATCAATATAGCTCTTGTCTCAAAGTAGGTGTACTGTCACCACTTGTCACATCACACCCTGTCTTATTTGGACTTTTTTGCTGTTTTCCTGTGTGTACTGTTTTACTTCTTGTCTTGCACTCTTATTTTGGTGTTTTTTTCTCTTTTTTTGGTATTTTCCTTTAGCAGGTTCATGTCTTCCTTTGAGCGATATTACCCGCATCAACTTTGTTTTAGCAATCAATAATACTTCAGTTGTTTTTATCCTTCTTTGTGGGGACATTGTTGATTGTCACGTCATGTTCAGATGTACATTGTGGACGCCATCTTTGCTCCACAGTAAGTCTTTGCTGTCGTCCAGCATTCTGTTTTTGTTCATTTGTAGCCAGTTCAGTTTCCGTTTCGTTCTGCATAGCCTTCCCTAAGTTTCACTGCCTTTTCTTTGGGGCACTCACCTTTTGTTTATTTTTGGTTTAAGCATTAGACACCTTTTTACCTGCACACTGCCTCCCGCTGTTTCTGACATCTACAAAGCAATTAGCTACCGGCTGCCACCTACTGATATGGAAGAGTATTACACGGTTACTCTGCCGAGCTCTAGACAGCACCGACACTCAACAACAACACATCATTTGCAGACTATAATCACTGGTTTGCAAAAATATTTTTAACCCAAATAGGTGAAATTAGATAATCTCCCACGGCACACCTGACGGTATCTCACGGCACACTAGTGTGCGGCGGCACAGTGTTTGAAAAACACTGCTCTATACAACAGGAGCACTCTCGTGTTTTTAGGAATTCACTGATAAAATATTTGTCTCACAAGATTTGAACTGAACCTGGGGGCCAGTATGGAGCTATTCCTTGGGCGCTAGTTGAAAAGCCCTGGTGTAGTGCATGGATGCACAGTATAATGCACAATATGTACCGTATTTTTCAGACTATAAGTCGCAGTTTTTTTCATAGTTTGGCCGGGCTCCAGTGCGACTTTAATATGTTTTTTTCCTTCTTTATTATGCATTTTCGGCAGGTGCGACTTATACTCCGGTGCGACTTATACTCCAAAAAATACGGTATACAGTTTCTCCCCTTCTTAGATGTATTTGTTGTATTCAAGGACACTGGCAGGAGGCGAATCTTGTTACCGACTGTACCATAAAGTAGGAACTTTCAGTTCAAGAAAATTGTTGAATGTTTTCCCTCCGGATTTTGCTTCCTGGTTCTCTGCATCTCACCTGAAACGGCAAGGGTAATATGCCTTTGTAGCCGTCTCTCATGGCGACTAAGCACCTAAACAGGATGTGTGCGTGCTTCACTGCACAGCTTTCATCGCAGTGACTCAGCACCATCAACGCTTTCCACAAACATGCAAAACAAAACAAAAATAAATACACTTACTGGGAGCTGGCCTGCGACACCTTGAGGAGCTGGGCGAAGCGGTCCAAGAGCGGCATGCAGATGGGCCCCAGCAGCATCTCGAAGCTGGGCTGCATCAGCTCCGTCAGGCCCTTCATCAGGCTTCCCTCGCAGCAGTACACCTTGTTGTGAGGCGTCACCATGTACGGGATGAAGGTGTAGTTGGCCGAGGATGTCTGTGTTGGCGTGAAGACGACCTCTTTGTTACAACGCAGTGACTACAGCATGATTAAAAGATCCAAAACAGCTAACAAATGCAAGACTTATCACGTCTGACTGCAACGATGGACGCTTTTAAGCTTCCTTTTTTTTCCAATAACACCTGGTGTCGAACTTTGAGATCGGCCCCAGTCCACAAAATGTTTTTGTGGACTGGGGCCCCTCCCCCAATCAACGCCTTCACCACTGCTTAATTTCGGGGTTGTGGACGGCTGAGTAGCGCTTTATAGCGGCAGCCAGCCTCCAGGGCCCCAAATCCCCCCCCCCCCCTGTTGCGAGTTGTTGTGATTACATGTATCATGTTTATGTGTGCTATGCTATGTGAGGTTTTTTCCTTGGACTCAGTCTGGACCCCTCCCGAGGGTCCAGCCTTAGACTGATACTTTTTTTACTCTTCCCCCTTTCCCAATGTCACCTTTTTCCCACCTTTTTTAAGGAGCTCCGTAAGTGGCGGAGCCGTTGGCGGTCCCGTCTTGTCCCCCTTGTAACGTATGTCTGCTCTTAGTGGGACAGTGCCGAAAATGTAATTTCAGTTCTTATGTGTCTTGTACATGTTAAAGAATGGACAATAATAAAGCATCTTGAATCTTGAATCTTGAATAGAGGGTTCGGCTGCAGTGATCTATTCGCATGAGACGGACCAGCTGCGCTGAACAGGGCATTTTAGAGGGTGTTTTAAGGCCCAATCCCAATACACCCCCTCACTCACTACCACTACACACTCCAAATTAAGTACAAAGCCCGTTTCCATATGAGTTGGGAAATTGTGTTCGATGTAAATATAAACGGAATACAATGATTTGCAAATCATTTTCAACCCATATTCAGTTGAATATGCTACAAAGACAACATATTTGATGTTCAAACTGATAAACATTTTTTTTTTTTGCAAATAATCATTAACTTTAGAATTTGATGCCAGCAACATGTGACAAAGAAGTTGGGAAAGGTGGCAATAAATACTGATAAAGTTGAGGAATGCTCAACAAACACTTATTTGGAAAATTCCACAGGTGAACAGGCAAATTGGGAACAGGTGGGTGCCATGATTGGGTATAAAAGTAGATTCCATGAAATGCTCAGTCATTCACAAACAAGGATGGGGCGAGGGTCACCACTTTGTCAACAAATGCGTGAGCAAATTGTTGAACAGTTTAAGAAAAACCTTTCTCAACCAGCTATTGCAAGGAATTTAGGGATTTCACCATCTACGGTCTGTAATATCATCAAAGGGTTCAGAGAATCTGGAGAAATCACTGCACGTAAGCAGCTAAGCCCGTGACCTTCGATCCCTCAGGCTGTACTGCATCAACAAGCGACATCAGTGTGTAAAGGATATTACCACATGGGCTCAGGAACACTTCAGAAACCCACTGTCAGTAACTACAGTTGGTCGCTCCATCTGTAAGTGCAAGTTAAAACTCTCCTATGCAAGGCGAAAACCGTTTATCAACAACACCCAGAAATGCCGTCGGCTTCGCTGGGCCTGAGCTCATCTAAGATGGACTGATACAAAGTGGAAAAGTGTTCTGTGGTCTGACGAGTCCACATTACAAATTGTTTTTGGAAACTGTGGACGTCGTGTCCTCCGGACCAAAGAGGAAAAGAACCATCCGGATTGTTATAGGCGCAAAGTTGAAAAGCCAGCATCTGTGATGGTATGGGGGTGTATTAGTGCACAAGACATGGGTAACTTACACATCTGTGAAGGCGCCATTAATGCTGAAAGGTACATACAGGTTTTGGAGCAACATATGTTGGCATCCAAGCAACGTTACCATGGACGCCCCTGCTTATTTCAGCAAGACAATGCCAAGCCACGTGTTACAACAGCATGGCTTCAGAGTAAAAGAGTGCGGGTACTAGACTGGCCTGCCTGTAGTCCAGACCTGTCTCCCATTGAAAATGTGTGGCGCATTATGAAGCCTAAAATACCACAACAGAGACCCCGGACTTAAGCTGTACATCAAGCAAGAATAGGAAAGAATTCCACCTGAAAAGCTTCAAAAATTGATCTCCTCAGTTCCCAAACGTTTACTGAGTGTTGTTAAAAGGAAAGGCCATGTAACACAGTGGTAAAAATGCCCCTGTGCCAACTTTTTTGCAATCTGTTGCTGCCATTAAATTCTAAGCTAATGATTATTTGCACACACAAAAAAGTTTCTCAGTTCGAACATTAAATATCTTGTCTTTGCAGTCTATTCAATTGAATATTAGTTGAAAAGGATTTATTTACGAATTACACAACGTGCCAACTTCACTGGTTTTGGGTGTTGTAATATGTAAAATAATTGTAAACTGTTATTTGTGTGCAATAGGAAAAAGCCCATGTGTTTTTAATGCGCATTTGAATTTGAATATTGTTCTTAGGGTGCAGTAAGAAACATGTTTAATCATAAGTTTTGTCTTTGATGTTCTGTTAAAATTAAGCCAATAATTAAATGTTTGGTGTTCTCCTTAATGTTGAAAAGTATGAGAAAGTATCGAAATACATAACAATATACATTTTGGTATCAAAATATTGGTGTCGGTACAACTCTAGGTGGGACGTATGTGCAAGCATGACTATGTAGTCGCTTACTTACGTCACTGCATAGTTTAGTAACTATGCAGTGACGTAGCAAGTGGTGTCCCAATTCTTAGGGAAGATTACAAAGCTCTACCGCTTTTTACAAACCCCGTTTCCATATGAGTTGGGAAATTGTGTTAGATGTAAATATAAACGGAATACAATAATTTGCAAATCTTTTTCAACCCATATTCAATTGAATGCACTACAAAGACAAGATATTTGATGTTCGAACTCATAAACTTTATTTTTTTTTTGCAAATAATAATTAACTTAGAATTTCATGGCTGCAACACGTGCCAAAGTAGTAGGGAAAGGGCATGTTCACCCTGTGTTACATGGCCTTTCCCTTTAACAACACTCAGTAAACATTTGGGAACTGAGGAGACACATTTTTTAAGCTTCTCAGGTGGAATTCTTTCCCATTCTTGCTTGATGTACAGCTTAAGTTGTTCAACAGTCCGGGGGTCTCCGTTGTGGTATTTTAGGCTTCATAATGCGCCACACATTTTCAACGGGAGACAGGTCTGGACTACAGGCAGGCCAGTCTAGTACCCGCACTATTTTACTCTGAAGCCATGCTGTTGTAACACGTGGCTTGGCATTGTCTTGCTGAAATAAGCAGGGGCGTCCATGATAACGTTGCTTGGATGGCAACATATGTTGCTCCAAAACCTGTATGTACCTTTCAGCATTAATGGTGCCTTCACAGGTGTGTAAGTTACCCATGCCTTGGGCACTAATACACCCCCATACCATCACAGATGCTGGCTTTTCAACTTTGCGCCTGTAACAATCCGGATGGTTCTTTTCCTCTTTGTTAAGAAGGACACGACATCCACAGTTTCCAAAAACAATTTGAAATGTGGACTCGTCAGACCACAGAACACTTTTCCACTTTGCAACAGTCCATGTTAGATGAGCTCGGGCCCAGCAAAGCCGGGGGCGTTTCTGGGTGTTGTTGATAAATGGCTTTCACTGTGCATTGTAATGTTTTGACTGGCACTTACAGATGTAGCGACAAACTGTAGTTACTGACAGTGGTTTTCTGAAGTGCTCCTGAACCCATGTGGTGATATCCTTTACACACTGATGTCGCTTTTTGATGCAGTACCGCCTGAGGGATCCAAGGTCCGTAATATCATCACTTACGTGCAGTGATTTCTCCAGATTCTCTGAACCTTTTGATGATATTACAGACCGTAGATGGTGAAATCCCTAAATTCCTTGCAGTAGCTTGTTGAGAAATGTTGTTCTTAAAGTGTTTGACAATTTGCTCAAGCATTTGTTCACAAAGTGGTGACCCTCGCCCCATCCTTGTTTGTGAATGACTGAGCATTTATACCTGGCACCCATCTGTTCCCAATTAGCCTTTTCACCTGTGGGATGTTCCAAATAAGTCTTTGATGAGCATTTCTTAACTATCTCAGTCTTTTTTTCCACTAGTGCCAGCTTTTTTGAAACATGTTGCAGGCATCAAATTCCAAATGAGCTAATATATGCAAAAAAGAACAACGTTTTCCAGTTCGAACATTAAATATCTTGTCTTTGCAGTCTATTCGGCAGCACGGTGGAACAAGGGTTAGTGCATGTGCCTCACAATACGAAGGTCCTGAGTTCAATCCCGGGCTCGGGATCTTTCTGTGTGGAGTTTGCATGTTCTTCCCGTGACTGCGTGGGTTCCCTCCGGGTACTCCGGCTTCCTCCCACCCGCCTGAGGGAAGTCTGAGCCATAGATAATTACATTGTAAAATAATGAATAAAAAAATCATTAAAAGAAATTAAATCATTAAATATATTTTTACTTTAAATAAATGAATGACACATTTATGTAATTATTGAAAAATATAGATTATTTATTAAATTTTGTCCGAATTGACCCTCCATGAAGGGGGACGCCTGAAGGAAGTCTGAGCCATTTCCCCACTTTGGGACACATTTAGGAAAGGAGGTGACGCCCCGGCTTGGATCTTTGTAGTCCCACACACAATAGAGCCCAGTCTAAACAAGCAGCGGGCAGACTCGGTTAGAATGTTAGCATTTTCATACCGTCTGGTTTTGCTCATTTGACCTCTAACTTTTTACAGAAAGTCGGCGCATAAGCTTCTGTCCCTATACTCTCGGTCTAGACAGTAGGATGGTTCCACCAGAGTCTGTTTGTTTTAAATTCTCCTAAGCCTGCAACTCGGTGGCGTGACCCTGGAGGATAAACAGAGAAGAAATGAGGCGCATGTGGCGTTTACAGAAAAACAGAGAAGGGGGAAATCTATTTGCCCCTTAAAAAAAACACGCGAGGTCTCCTCTACGTGAGACGGCGGTGGAATTTCAAACATTTTGCGGGATGCAAGCACATGACTGCACCGGGGCGGGCGGTTAGGCGTCTTTTCCCGACGTCTTTAATATCCTATTGTCTGCATGTATGAGAAAAGTGTCAGCAGGGAGAGAAAAGAAAGGAAGGCGCGGCTGCAATGCAACGGGGATTCATGACAACATTGTCCCAACAGAGGCAGCCTTTCACTTGCACCGACACAGGAAGCAAAGTTCCCATGCAATGCTTTTTTGCCGTTTCCTGCCATCGAGGCCATCGCATGCCAGTTATATTATGATAATATAATTATATTCATTATAATTGCATATATTAAAATAACACTGTCATTCGTTTGTGCTACATTTGTGCTGTAGTTATTTTAAAATTGAATGCATTTATTTATATGTCATGCTTTATATATACACCGTATTTTTCGGACTATAAGTCGCAGTTTTTTTCATAGTTTGGCCGGGGGTGCGACTTATACTCAGGAGCGACTTATGTGTGAAATTATTAACACATTAGCGGAAAATATCAAATAATATTATTTAGCTCATTCACGTAAGAGACTAGACGTATAAGATTTCATGGGATTTAGCGATTAGGAGTGACAGATTGTTTGGTAAACGTATAGCATGTTCTATATGTTATAGTTATTTGAATGACTCTTACCATAATATGTTACGTTAACATACTAGTTGGTTATTTATGCCTCATATAACGTACACTTATTCAGCCTGTTGTTCACTATTCTTTATTTATTTTAAATTGCCTTTCAAATGTCTATTCTTGGTGTTGGGTTTTATCAAATAAATTTCCCCCAAAAATGCGACTTATACTCCAGTGCGACTTATATATGTTTTTTCCCTTCTTTATTATGCATTTTCGGCAGGTGCGACTTATACTCCGGAGCGACTTATACTCCGAAAAATACGGTAATCTAGTTTTTATGTAATTAACGTTTCATAGTTTGTATGTTATTAACGTATTATTATTAGAGATGTCCAAAAATATCGGACTGCCGATATTATTGGCCGATAAATGCTTTAAAATGTAATATCGGAAATTGTCGGTATCGGTTTCAAAAAGTAAAATGTATGACTTTTTAAAACGCCGCTGTACGGAGTGGTACACGGACGTAGGGAGAAGTACAGAGCAGTTGCATCTCCCAGTCATACTTGCCAACCCTGCCGATTTTCACGGGAGACTCCCGAATTTCAGTGCCCCTCCCGAAAATCTCCTGGGGCAACCATTCTCCCGAATTTCTACCGATTTCCACCCAGACAACAATATTGGGGGCGTGCCTTAAAGGCACTGCCTTTGCATGCTGGCCCAATCACATAATACCTACGGCTTTTCACACACACTAGTGAATGCAAGGCTTACTTGGCCAACAGCCATACAGGTCACACTGAGGGTGGCCGTATAAACAACTTTAACACTGTTACAAATATGCGCCACACTGTGAACCCACACCAAACAAGAATGACAAACACATTTCGGGAGAACATCCGCACCGTAACACAACATAAACACAACAGAACAAATACCCAGAACCCCTTGTAGCACTAACTCTTTCGGGATGCTACAAAATACACCCCCCGCTACCCCCTACCCACCCACGCCCCCCCAACCCCGCCCACCTCAACCTCCTCATGCTCTCTCAGAGAGAGCATATCCCAAATTCCAAGCTGCTGTTTTGAGGCATGTTAAAAAAAAAAAAAGCACTTTGTGACTTCAATAATAAATATGGCAGTGCCATGTTGTCATTTTTTTCCATAACTTGAGTTGATTTATTTTGGAAAACCTTGTTACATTGTTTAATGCATCCAGCGGGGCATCACAACAAAATTAGGCATAATAATGTGTTAATTCCACGACTGTATATATCGGTATCGGTTGATATCGGAATCAGTAATTAAAAGTTGGACAATATCAGAATATTGGATATCAGCAAAAAAGCCATTATGGGACATCTCTCGTTATTATACATAAACAGCCCCAATCTTGTACACATTTCTGTGTCTATATTATAGTTTCTAGGTAAATGTTTTATTATTCATAACCAGCCCACACCTTGTCAAAATCTCCCCAAACTTGTCCTAAACGTTTGTGCTGCAATTTTTCTTTGTCTAACTATCATAGTTTTTATGTTATTAACGCTATAAAAAGTTGTTATGTTACTAATGAGTTATATTTCATAACCAGTCCTCCAGCCGCCTTGTCCAAATCACCCCAAACGTGTCCCAAACGTCTGTGCTACAGTTGTGCTGGTCTTGTCTAACTATTACAGTTTTTATGATATAGGGCTAGTTACTCACTTTGTTATTGAATAGAAAGTTGATCCATCACCTCCTTGTTATGTTTGTTTGATATACAGTACTGTCTAACATTTTAAATCGCGTTCAAACCAGCTGTTTGATTGTAACGTGCGTCTTGGTTGTAGTTTTCAGTAACATTTTTGGAAGTTTTAAAATCGGCTTCCTCCCACCTCCAAAGACATGCACCTGGGGATAGGTTGATTGGCAACACTAAATTGGCCCTAGTGTGTGAATGTGAGTGTGAATATTGTCTGTCTATCTGTATTGGCAATGTGATGAGTTGGCGACTTGTCCAGGGTGTACCCCGCCTTCCGCCCGAAAGTAGCTGAGATAGGCTCCAGCACCCCCCGCGACTCCAAAAGGGACAAGCGGTAGAAAATGGATGGATGGGAAATCGCCATGTAAAATCGCTAATGCTAATGAGTAGCATGTCAATAGAAAAGCCAATGTACATTAGCATCAAGCTAGCGCAATTTTAGAAAAGTGGAGCCTTATTTTACTTACAATGGGGTGTTGTTGTTTTTTTGGAGTCAATTTCTTTGTTGGCTTTGAAAATTCCAACACGACCTAGTTTGTCTGAGTCCGCTCTCAGTGCTGCTGGAGTGATCACCGGCTGAGTCGGCAACCGGGCGTTACCTGGGTTGCGTGTGACGTCCGTCCATTGGCATCGTTGGATTTTACGTGCATCTTGGACCGGCGGGATTCGGTCGGTATTAAAAAAGTACCGAATTCAGTATCACAGGTTTACAACAAAAGAATAATGCAAAAAAAGTAGTACAAATGGACAAAAAATAAACGTGTTTGTAGGATAAATGTGTAAGAACATTACATGAAAGTATTTTGTGACATGACAACATTATTGTTTAGTTTTTTATCTATTGATAATTCCAAATGTATCTTTAAATCAATAGTTGGCCGGATTCTTTGTGTCGTCGTCCTCAAATACATGAATGTCATAAAAGACAGTATGCTTATAATGTGTGTGAGGGTGTGTGTGTGTGTGTGTGTGTGTGTGTGTGTGTGTGTGTGTGTGTGTGTGTGTGTGTGCTGAAAACAGATGCCAATCTGGGCATGTCAGACCAAGCTGTTGTGAATCAAAGGGTAAGTATCAAGATGATAAGGAATGATGATCAAATAATTCTTTTATGCGGAGTGCTGGTTAAGTGCTGCTAACAGAGAAGAAAGAGCGCCTTGTAAGTGCACATAAAAAGAGAGTTGACATAGATCCTACTGTGAGTCATATTGAAGCATGACCACCTTCTAACAACCCTTGCAGTCTAATCAATATGAAAAACATTTTTTTGTGATTTTTTTAAAACTAATTATAATCAACACCTCAACAATCTTCCCTCAGGTGAGGATTAAATGCCCTTCTCGCTAACATTGCATTTATTTTGTTTAATGAACGGGTCAGGAAAACATTTGGGAGCGGGGTACATACATACATAGACCGCACACAAAATATGACATAGTAAAAACGCATATTGACATTAATTCTGTAAAAATGTGCTGCCTATAAACAAAATGTGGCACGACACCGGCACACCGCTGGTCATTTTTTGTTGTTGTGTTGAGTTGTTTAAAAAACACATGTTTAATAAACAAACATTTATTACAATTAATTAAATCACAATTATTGAAATTCAACGATTTGGTGCATTTGCAAACAACTAATATTATGTATAAAGAAAACTATAACCTGCTATCCAAGAATGTACATCAATTCTTCTCAACAAAAGAGGAGAAATATAATCTTAGAGGAAAACCTAATTTACAAACCCCGTTTCCATATGAGTTGGGAAATTGTGTTCGATGTAAATATAAACGGAATACAATGATTTGCAAATCATTTTCAACCCATATTCAGTTGAATATGCTACAAAGACAACATATTTGATGTTCAAACTGATAAACATTTTTTTTTTTTTGCAAATAATCATTAACTTTAGAATTTGATGCCAGCAACACGTGTCAAAGAAGTTGGGAAAGGTGGCAATAAATACTGATAAAGTTTAGGAATGCTCATCAAACACTTATTTGGAACATCCCACAGGTGAACAGGCAAATTGGGAACAGGTGGGTGCCATGATTGGGTATAAAAGTAGATTCAATGAAATGCTCAGTCATTCACAAACAAGGATGGGGCGAGGGTCACCACTTTGTCAACAAACGCGTGAGCAAATTGTTGAACAGTTTAAGAAAAACCTTTCTCAACCAGCTATTGCAAGGAATTTAGGGATTTCACCATCTACGGTCCGTAATATCATCAAAGGGTTCAGAGAATCTGGAGAAATCACTGCACGAAAGCAGCTAAGCCCGTGACCTTCGATCCCTCAGGCTGTACTGCATCAACAAACGACATCAGTGAGTAAAGGATATCACCACATGGGCTCAGGAACACTTCAGAAACCCACTGTCAGTAACTACAGTTGGTCGCTACATCTGTAAGTGCAAGTTAAAACTCTCCTATGCAAGGCGAAAACCGTTTATCAACAACACCCAGAAACGCTGTCGGCTTCGCTGTGCCTGAGCTCATCTAAGATGGACTGATACAAAGTGGAAAAGTGTTCTGTGGTCTGACGAGTCCACATTTCAAATTGTTTTTGGAAACTCTGGACGTCGTGTCCTCCGAACCAAAGAGGAAAAGAACCATCCGGATTGTTATAGGCTCAAAGTTAAAAAGCCAGCATCTGTGATGGTATGGGTGTGTATTAGTGCCCAAGACATGGGTAACGTACACATCTGTGAAGGCGCCATTAATGCTGAAAGGTACATACAGGTTTTGGAGCAACATATGTTGCCATCCAAGCAACGTTATCATGGACGCCCCTGCTTATTTCAGCAAGACAATGCCAAGCCACGTGTAACATCAACGTGGCTTCATAGTAAAAGAGTGCGGGTATTAGACTGGCCTGCCTGTAGTCCAGACCTGTCTCCCATTGAAAATGTGTGGCGCATTATGAAGCCTAAAATACCACAACGGAGACCCCCGGACTGTTGAACAACTTAAGCTGTACATCAAGCAAGAATGGGAAAGAATTCCACCTGAGAAGCTTAAAAAATGTGTCTCCTCAGTTCCCAAACGTTTTCTGAGTGTTGTTAAAAGGAAAGGCCATGTAACACAGTGGTGAACATGCCCTTTCCCAACTACTTTGGCACGTGTTGCAGCCATGAAATTCTAAGTTAATTATTATTTGCAAAAAAAAAAAAAAAAAGTTTATGAGTTTGAACATCAAATATCTTGTCTTTGTAGTGCATTCAATTGAATATGGGTTGAAAAGGGTTTGCAAATCATTGTATTCCGTTTATATTTACATCTAACACAATTTCCCAACTCATATGGAATTGGGGTTTGTAAAACATTTGTATGCTCGTACAACACTTAAAACCTTTAGTATATCAGTATGTGGAATTAAATTACGGAATGGATTAACCGAAGAAATCAAACAAAGCACCAATGTGATTCAGCTTAAGAGACTGTTCAAACTACAAGTGTTCACAAAGTACACAGAACAAGAATTATGATGAACATCTTGAACCCTTTTTTTTTTTTAATTGAGACAAATATTATTTATGTATTTAATATTATTTATTTGTTCACTGTTCTGTTAGAGAGAACAAGGAAATTTGATAAAATTGCTATGGTATGAAAAGGGGTAGGATTAAATAAGCTCAGCTTCTTCCTACTCCTTTTCGGACGTGCTGTAATGAAACAACTGGAAATGTGTGCTGCATTACATCGTATGCATGTTCAAAATAAACTGAAACTGAATTGACCAGTTGCATGCTGACAGTATTAAAAACGTGAAAAAGTACACTTATTAATGATGAATTTTTTTTTTTTTTTAATCTATCTGTGATTAATCGTGAGTAATTATGGGCAATGTGATTAACCACAATTAAATATTTTAATCGTTTGACAGCGCTACCTTATAATAGGGCTGGGCAATATGCACGAAAAAGTATATCTCGATATATTTTTACTTAAACTCGATATTCGATATATATCTCGATATATTTTTCGGTGAAAGTATACATATAAAGATATTCACTTTTGAGCAATATTCAGTGAAATTGAAGTGAATGACAACTGTACTGTCAACAGTCAGTGACACTTTTATTAACCCAGTTAGTCAAGATGGGTATTAACAGCACAGAAAATAAACTGTTTAAGTAGCACAGAATTACATAACAAAAATCAAATAGAAAAATATTCTTTCTACGTAAAATAAATAACATAGCTGTGCAAATAACACAAAATGTAACAAACTCAGATAAAAAAACATTTTTTTCAGGCAGGCACTTTTTTAATTCCTTTCCTGGTTCGATGACCCGCCCTATCTTGTCTGTCCCTAACCAATCGTGACGCATCATAGTAAACAACCAACCAATCATGGATGTTCTTATATGTGCAAGCACGTCTTGGAAGGAGGAAGGGGAGGGGTTTACTAGCCCATGGAGGGAGAAAAAGGAACACAACAAATAAGCGGCGTTTTTTTTGCCGTATTGGAATATGACTAAGCGTATGTAGCGCTAGGCTTCATTGTGACGATGGTTGGATGTTAAATGTTAATAAAGATACAATGGTTTGCAGAGGTGTACTTACAACAATTTTATAGAAAAATTATACTATTTATAGTCGCGGTGGGGAGTGCTGGGGCATGAAATATTTTCTTTTTCCTTGGGGGGGGGTAACATAAAAAAATTGGGAAGCACTGACTAAATCTAAATAGGCAAAAAGTTGTCAGTAACACATGATAATAGACAGCAAACATGAGTGTTTAAATTCACATTAATATCAATACTTTGTGTACAGTATTTTTATGCTCTTTTTTTATTAAGTCAATCAACCTAAATCTGCATTATTCTTATGTACATTCACCAACTGAAACCAATGTAAACAGGTTAAAATCAACAATTAGATAAGGTAAAAAATACTCACATACAAACATAAATATTATAACAACCACAAAATCAGCACAATGTAAAGAAACGTTATAGTTTACTTACAGTGTTCTTCTGGCAAATGATTTCCTAAAAGATGACAAAAGGAAAAATACATTCAGACATTAGACCAGCACAATTTGTCTTTTGTATTTCAGGAAAATGTATAACTTCTAACTTATTTTACAAGAGCGACCTATCCATTGACACAAACAAAAACAAAAAACAAGACGAAAACATGAGCAGAGTTTACGTCCTCTTGAATTACACGCATTTTCATAAAGATACGCTGATACGTTTAGAAAGGGCTTTTTAAAGGCCTACTGAAACCCACTACTACCGACCACGCAGTCTGATAGTTTATACATCAATGATGAAATCTAAACATTGCAACACATGCCAATACGGCCGGGTTAGCTTACTAAAGTGCAATTTTAAATTTCGCGCAAAATATCCTGCTGAAAACGTCTCGGTATGATGACGCCTGCGTGTGACGTCACGGATTGTAGAGGACATTTTGGGACAGCATGGTGGCCAGCTATTAAGTCGTCTGTTTTCATCGCAAAATTCCACAGTATTCTGGACATCTGTGTTGGTGAATCTTTTGCAATTTGTTCAATGAACAATGGAGACAGCAAAGAAGAAAGCTGTAGGTGGGAAGCGGTGTATTGCGGGCTGCTGCAGCAACAACACAAACACAGCCGGTGTTTCATTGTTTACATTCCCGAAAGATGACAGTCAAGCTTTACCATTGGCCTGTGGAGAACTGGGACAATAGAGACTCTTACCAGGAGGACTTTGAGTTGGATGCGCAGACGCGGTACCGTGAGTACGCATGCAGCTGCGGCTTCCAAACATTTGATCGCTTGCCCGTACGTGCGTGCCGCTATGTGCATGTCACGTACGTAACTTTGGGGACTTTGGGGAAATATATGTGCTGTATGAACTTTGGGGAGGTGAACGGTACTTTGGGCTGTGGGATTGAGTGTGTTGTGCAGGTGTTTGAGTTGTATTGGCGGGTTATATGGACGGGAGGGGGGAGGTGTTTGTTATGCGGGATTAATTTGTGGCATATTAAATATAAGCCTGGTTGTGTTGTGGCTAATAGAGTATGTATATGTCTTGTGTTTATTTACTGTTTTAGTCATTCCCAGCTCAGGTCCCATCCGCCTCTCAAAGCATCTTCCCTATCTGAATCGCTCCCACTGCCCTCTAGTCCTTCACTCTCACTTTCCTCATCCACAAATCTTTCATCCTCGCTCAAATTAATGGGGAAATCGTCGCTTTCTTGGTCCGAATCGCTCTCGCTGCTGGTGGACATCATTGTAAACAATGTGCAGATGTGAGGAGCTCCACAACCTGTGACGTCACGCTACTCGTCTGCTACTTCCGATACAGGCAAGGCTTTTTTATCAGCGACCAAAAGTTGCGAACTTTATCGTCGATGTTCTCTACTAAATCCTTTCAGCAAAAATATGGCAATATTGCGAAATGATCAAGAATGACACATAGAATGGACCTGCTATCCCCGTTTAAATAAGAAAATCGCATTTCAGTAGGCCTTTAACATTGCAAAGCAAAGCACAAAAAGTAAGTGGTAACCTGATGAATGCAAAACTACCAGCGTCAAGAAGCATGCTAGGAGCGAAATCAAGTTTACAGGCAGCGGGGCGTCGCGGAAACAGGAGTGGGGGCGCGAAATAGCTTCCTAATTAGCAGCTTTAGAAAAGGGAAGAATGCCTCATGAGCAATTATCACGCTAAAAAAGACTGCATATGCTTCCATTATGGCGAAGAAAAAAGACATCGTGGAACACCTGAATATTACACTTATACTGGAGGTGAACAGGGTATGGATTTTGTCCGCTTCTCTGCAGATGTTCTTCTGCAAGGCTTGCTAAAACAAAGTTTTGGCACTCAGGTTGTGTGAATAAAGCTTGTCTGGTAAACAGATGCTGGAGGTCAGGTGTCCTCATTCCTCAATTATTTTTCCAAGGGACAGAATTTTTCCCAGCAAACACTGTAATCGTTAAAACACATACATGTACAGTCGCGATCAAAAGTAAAGAACATAATGTCATGGCTGTCTTGAGTTTCCAATCATTTCTACAACTCTTATTTTTTTTGTGATAGAGTGATTGGAGCACATACTTGTTGGTCACAAAAAACATTCATGAAGTTTGATTATTTTATGAATTTATTATGGGTCTACTAAAAATGTGACCAAATCTGCTGGGTCAAAAGTATACATACAGCAATGTTAATATTTGGTTTCATGTACCTTGGCAAGTTTCACT